>NW_024349804.1:5762764-6063153 GCF_902729225.1 Pteropus medius | reverse complement strand
ATGTCTCTGTTTGCTCGCTACTGCCTCTGCTCCATGTCACCTTTAATAAAAGTCAGATCCCGACCAAACTTACATTTGACATTTACGTGGCTCTGATGACCGCGATAGCCACGGACTTGTAAGATCATAAGCTCTGAGAAACAAAATAAGAAAATGAGTGGCACGAAGTTGTTGATGTGTAAGAGCCGCACAGTTCAGCGAGTTACATTAAAATTTAAAGAGGTGCTCAAGGTCTCTACCACTTACTGACAAGGTCTAAAAACAGCTCTCCCCACCCTTTTTTTTTTCAAAGATGAGTTTAACTTAGGTAGTAGAGGTAGACATTTTCTGTCTCTGTATTGGACCCCGCGCCCCAGCCGCCCACTTAAATTCCCTGAGCCCTATCGAAAAGGGAGTATTATGGGTTGAATTGTATCTCCCCCAAAATGTCTATGTTGAAGCCTCCACATCTCAGAATGACTATATTTGGAGATGGGGGTAAAGAGGTAATTAAGTTAAAATGAAGTCATTAAGATGGGTCCTAATCTAGCATGACCGGTGTCCTCAGAAAAGACTGGGACACAAACGCACACAGAAGAACGACCTCGTGAGGGCACCAGGGGAAGACGGCTATCTGCAAGCTAAGGAGAGAGGCCTCGGAAGGAAAGCGACCCTGCTGATGCCTCGATCTTGAACTTTCAGCCTCTAGAATTAGGAGAAAATATGTTTCCGTCATTTAAGCTGGCCAGTGGTACTTTACTATGGCAGCCTGAGCAAACCAACACAAGGCATAAAAAATCCAGAGAAAACTTGGATCTGCACAACATAATGGAAAAAATACATAATTTAGAAATGAACGGGGTTCTGGTTCAAAGGAAGCTTGCAACCTACTTACTGTATAAACCCAGGCAAATGACTTAATCTACGTTTTAGCTTTTTTCTTACCTGTAAATTGAAAATGATGATGACATCAACCCCAGGATTAAATAAGAATAAAATGAAATAAAGTGACTTCTCAGGAGACTCACTGTATGCTTTACACATCAGTATTTCTAATGCTTTACAGCTACTCTCAAGGTAGATGCTACTGTCATTATTTATAATTAAGGAAACTACAGCAGAAATGTGGCCGAATAGATAAATAATTTGTTCAAGAGCACACAGCGTGGATGCACAATCTACCCCGGCCTCTCTCACTCTGTTTCCAGCTCCCCTAGGACAACGTCAATGAAAGGCTCACGTGTCCTTCCCCTAAAACATTTCAGGCCTAAAGGAAACAAAGTCCACCTGCATAAAGCACCGCGGAGGGCGAAGGGCTTCAATACCCCTCAGCCCATGGAGGCTCCCCGCAGCCCCCGTGAGCAGCCGACGAGCATGAGCACTCCCCCTTCACAGGCCGCGAGGTGAAGGCTTACCAGGAGTCCCCTCGAGGGCGGCCTTGGCACCAGCCAAGGTCAGGAGGCCTCCTTCCTTGAGATGCTTGGTGGCCAGGTGGCTGGAGATGGTCGACGTCCACATGCTCTGCTTCCACATCAGGTCACAGTTTTTAAAGAGAGCTGAGTGGGGGGAAAAAAAAAACGGTATGTCGGCTCAGCATCCGCAGTGAAGAAACTGAAAGGTGAGCTCGACTCGTGACACCTGACGCTCAAGGAAGCACTGAGAGCCACTCCCCCCCACAGCCCTTGACTATGACACGGCCTAGTACGAGCAGCACAGGGCTGACAGCCAGACACCGGGATTCGAACCCAGGCCATGCGATCACCGAGTCTCAGCTCCCTCACCTGCAAACCGGTAAAATTGTAGCCAGTTAAGTGAGGGCCATTCATAAACATGTGGGACTGGCTTTAATTCAAAGATTGTTCTTTATAAAGGGCATTAGATTTGGAAGAAGAACCCGTATGTCTCAGTCAGGTTTAAGCCATGATAAAAATCTGAGGGATCATTACCACATGGACACGGAGAGGCTTTTTACAGAACTACACTTTTTATGGCTGAAAATTTAACATAGTTTTAAAGACTCTTTAAAAGAAAGCTTAGGTAACAATCAATTCACACGTAACTCTCTGGCCTTGCTAGAGATGTAATGAGGAGGAACAGATGGTAATGTATGTCACATCCCCGGCTGGGGACCTGTCTCTTTGCTCCCTTACAAGAAACACAGAACCCTGTGAGGCCAAATCCAAGATCCAGAAAGAAAGCCCTCTTGATACCGGGGGGTTGAGGGGTGTCTTCATTCAGTGATAACCAAGGTATTGCATTTCCCTGATAAAAAAGACTAGAAAAAAGAATGTTTGATAGACCCACATTAATCACTTCTTGTTCCCAAAATATACGAAAGGCCATCAGGACGTTTTGTCAACTTGATCACCCCACAGAATACCAGTCTCACAGAAAATCAGCTCCTTTTTAGATGGTGGAATGATAGTATCAGAAAACCACCATTTTCCAACCCCCGCTAGGATTCAGGCAGTGGATGCTTAAAACCATTAGGTTTTAGGAATTTAGGGTTTCAGGATGTTTTGGAACGGCATATTCACACAAGATGCCCAAGTACCACCGCACAGGTAGCTTACCAATTGCAAAAAAAAAATGCGGCTTTACAATGGGAGTCTACCAGCTACCGTCTTAACCAAGCACCAAATCTGGCATCACCACGGATAGGTAGGGCGATCTGACAAGGTTAAAGTCCCACGGCTATGAGCAGGAAGTACGCGTTACTCAGGTACAGTTCTCGCCTCTAAAATATTTAACCTGAATCTAAGCAAGTCCCTGGACCTAGGTTCCGGTCCACGGGAAAAAGGATAAGGGATAAGGAACAAGGTAAATGATATCTTAAAGAAACGGTTAGACAAATTCATACATAGGACATTCCATATGAAAAAGGCCCTGCCTTGCCAAGTCTGACACAGGAAAAAAAATATATACAGGTAGACTAAGAACGACGAAATGTAGTATATAAACTCTGACTAGAATAGTTTAGGGGAAAAAGATTATAAACGATATGGATAAACTGGGAAATTTGAATATGGGTTGGATAGTATTAACCTTACAGAATTATTATATGGGTTGGACAGTATTAACCTATACAGAAAATTATGTTAATTTTCTTAGATATAATAATGGTAATATGAAAATGGAGGAGAATGGGATTATTCTTTGGGGACGCATGCTGAAATAGGAAGAGAGCCCACTTACTTTCAAGTGGTTAACCGAAAAATTCACAGTACACACATGCGAGAAAGCCAGAGCATGCAAGCAGAGGAAATGCTAGCAATCACTGAACCTTGATGGAGGGAACAGGGTTCACTGAGCTGTTCTGTCGACTTTTCTCTCTGTTTGAAAATGTTCATAATGGAAAGTTGGAAACTGTACTCAGCTTTATGTAAAAAGCTCAACTTTCTGACCTTCACAACGATCTCTCCATTTCAGACACGTCCCTCAACTCCCAGTAAGTCGCCCTGCAAGGCTGAGGTGGGAACGATGCTGATTTCATTCTGCCTCTACTTCAAACTCAACATCCCCCTCCCCGAACTCCTTTATGGAAGTTTCTCTTCACCTGTAAAATGGGTTGTTCATCCCTACCTCACAGAGCTACGTAAAGATCCTGGGGGCCATACCGAAAAACATCTGACCTGACACGTAGTACAGACCCAACCGATCCAAGCCCGCTGGACCAAGGGCGGGACAGAATGGATGAGTAACTCAAAAGAGGACTCACACTTGGACTTGGCGTTGCCCCCGGCCCATCCTCCGGCCACACAAAGGATTGCGTCCACCTTCTCTTCACCCAAGAGCTTTCCGACCTCAGCAGTCACCTTAAACAAAAGGGACGAAGAGATGCACACGTTTTCAGGAAAACCTAAACAGGCCGACATCTTTACAGACACCTCAGTTTATTTTTTTACTTCCTTTTAAGACAGTTTAATAGTACTTGGCAGTTAACACTTTGAAAACTAGATACAGGACCAAGACCAATCTATGACAAGCATTTTGGATAGGGAAGCCCAAATACATTTCAATGTGATTTTTATAAAGCAATCTAGAATCTTCTTTTGACTATTCTAAATGACGGGGACATAAGCACCCCTGAAATGAAACAATTAATTAAGAAAAGTAGAAAAAGGGTTTTAAAGAATCACCTAGAGCTTCAATGCCTGCAGCTAACCTTCTGGTATACTTCTTTCCAGACTTTCTTTGCAAATCACAGAATCATAACCTGAGATAATTCTCTCTCCCCCAATACAAAAACCTCTTTAACTGTATTTCCAAAAGAAAATGCCAAAGAGAAATTATTGTTTTTTAAAGCAATAAAAAAATATAGTCAATGCAAAACGCTGATAAATACTAAGTATCTGGGGGTTCATTTTACTAATTAATCTGTTTGCAAAATGTAAAGTGCTGAAAATACATATATGTCCTTTTGTTAAAATTATTAAAACAAAAATCTGGTGAGACAGGCAATTCTGGCCATCGACCATGACCCTTTTCCATATTTCTCTGGAACGGCTGAGATGACGTCTCCCAACTGCTTCCTTAAGATAAATCTTCTTAAGACTTATGACAAGATGATGAACCTCTCCCAGCAGCAACATTCCAGTCCCTGACTTTCACTAAACATTTCTGAGGCCTCAAATTACTCTTTCAAAGAGAATGCCTTGGCAGTGAAAATCAATCTTTCCCCTCCCTATACCCCATGCCTAAAGCTTTCAAGAAATTCCTAAATATCCGTTGGCCTCTATTAATGAGTATTTCACCTAATCCCAATTTATCTTTTGTTGACCTCCCTCCTGTCACCCTGGTTCCCCGCTGTCTCCTCCCTTCATTCTTAAGCCATGTCCTGTGTGAAGCAGCATGAAGTCAAGTCTCAGAGGACAAGTTCACATTCAGAATCGCCCGTGGACATCAGACACCTGCAATTAACAGGAGCAGAATCGATGCTGACGACAGAGATGCACATCTGGACAAGCTGCTTGCTCCCCGAGCCCAGGGCTCCCCGTGCACTTAATCTGAGCTTTTATCATCTACGTGAAGCTGCTCTGCCAAGAGGCAGCTTAGCATGCAGTTAAGAGCACCGACGTCCAACCCCCACTGCCCAGGTTCCAGTCCTGGCCACCTACTGCCTGTTTCACCTTGAGCAAATAGCAGGGCCTTTCCATGCCTCAGACTCCCCATCTCTAAAAGGAGATAAATGAGAAACTTTGTTCTGGGGTCCTAGTCAGGTTAATGTGAATAAAACACGTAGAACAGCGCCTGGTACATAACAATGTCATGCCAGGATTAAGCCCAAAAGGTTATCATTAAGTAAAGGAAACACTAGGACCATATTAGCAAAGTAAGGACAACAAAAACCTATATTGTGGAATAAGTCAGCTGGCTTTTTATATTGCAACCTATGTCAAATTGATGTTTTAGAAACAGCAAGTAAGCTCACAGTTTGAGAATTTAAAGTTTTTTTAGATTTATACATATATGTTTGGAGAAATAGATTAGAAGGAAATATCACAAACTATTAATCTCACAGAGGGACTAAACGTGATATTCCTCTTCTCTGGCTTTATTATATTCCCTACATCATACATGCATCACTTAAAAATTTTTTTAAATGTATTATAAAAAATAGCTAAGGATCATATAAACCATCAACGCTCAACAGTGTTCAGCTTACTAGGGACAACAAAACTAACCAAAAAGCAGACCCTGAACTTACTACAGTTAATAAGTTGTTAATAAGTCTCTTCTTAGGACATCCATGCTCTCAACTACACTACTAACTAGCTTGCTGGCCATGTCACCAAGTGTCTGACACTCAGTCTCCTCAGATATCAACAGGACCGCCACCACCTGCCCACACGCATCGCCGCGTGCCTGTGCAAATACGGCGCATCACACACAGAACATCGTGCAGATTTCCTCGGGAACATGGGCTGGCGCTGGCAAGGGAATCAAACACATGAAACATGTCCATCAGGCTGCTCGTGGGCACAGCTCTTTGAGAAAGGTAGAACCCAGATATTTACCAAAACACCCGTCAAGCTGTTAAGGGGACTTCCTGCTGGGGAGTGGCTGTCTAGGGGTCCCAGGGATATTTCACGGTTTACTGATATATTAAGAGTTTTGACTTTTTGTTTCACAATAAGCATATCGTTTTGTGATTCAAAATAACCTGTTTTGCTAGTACTCTTGCTCTGAACTGAGCACTCCACTTTTTAGAATGTATCCTAAATCAATAATCAGAGATGGAGATAAATAATGATAAAAAGAAAAACTGCAAAAAAGTTAAACGTATAATATGAGGAAACTAAGAAAATTGTAGCCAATTCATAAAATTAAAAATTACACACTGACACGGATATTTTTAAATGATCTGAAGTATTGAAATAAAAATTAATTTCATTTAAACTTTTAAAATATAAAATACAAGATTACCACAACTTGTAAAGCTAATAACATACAGAATGCATAGAAAAGACAACAAAATGGGCCAAAATGCAAATAGTCAGCTAACTAGAATTGGATTATGGGTCATTTAACGTCATTGTATTTTTTTTTTCCAAATTTCCCTCCATGGGTACAAATGGCTTTCATAATTAGAGAGACAATACTTGAAGAAGGGAAGAACACACCGCCAGCCAGCGGACACCGCTCCCCAGGGTTCCCGTCCCACAGGCTTGTGGGACCTTTTCTGGAATTACCTGGTCAGCCTGCTCCGTAAACGAGTCCGTCATTTTAACGACGACACTAGCACTGGCCTCTTCATTCTCCACCACGTCGATGCTGACCACCCACTGGAGTGAAAAACAGCTTTGGTCAAGAGACAGCACGTTGCTATTCCTTTAAAGATCCAAGGCCAGGACAGAGAGGCGTGGAGACAGGTAAGAGGCTTACACGAAAAGCCGAGAGGGGATCCAGCTGCCGACCTCTCCCTCTCCCTCTCCCTCTCCACCAGTCTGAGCCCCAGCCCAGCCCATTCCGCCTCCTCTAAAGCCAAACCCCCTAGACCAGCGTCTGCAAACTTTTTCTCTAAAAAGGGCCAACGAGTAAATATTTTAGGCTCTGCTGGCCAGGTGGTCTCTGTCATAATACTCCACTCTGCTGTGGGAGCGGGGAGCAGCCACAGACACAGCCCCACAGGTCCATAGATGACCGTGGCTGTGTTCCGGGAAAACCTGAAGCGCTGAAATGTGTGTTTCATGTGATTTTCACATGTCACAAAATATTATTCCTCTTTTAATTTCTTTTCAACCTTTTAAAAATGTGAAACCATTCTTAGCTCTTGAGCCGTATGAAAACAAATGGGGGCAGGACTCAGCCCACGGAACCCTGCCCCAGAGCACAGAAGGATGGCTCTGGGTTTGGGAACCGGGCAGACTGGGGTTTGAATCCTGGCTCTGCCATACAGCGGCTTTCTCGACCACATGCAGGGGATAACAATGAACAGCATCGGTGTGTGAATTAAATGAAACAGAGGATGCTACAGATGACAGCATAGGTGACACATGCATGGCTGTTAGAAAGCTCCAGAGCCCCCAAGGTCTGAAAGTCCCCGAGACAAATATCTGCCACAAGCTCTGAAGAACACAGGATCCTTTCAAGACCACTCACTACTTTTAGGTCACCAACCATGGGACATACTGAGACAAAGACTAGGTTCCACTCCAACCCTCCCAGGAAAGAAGGGGGGAAAAGACAGACTCAAAGGTAAATCAGTTCACTAGATTCTGCCAACTGCCCCCACGAGGGGAAAGTACAGCCTCACATCTGTATCGTGAGAACACAGGCTGTATTAAAGTTACTGTGTAGAGTAAACGAAGAGCATGTAAGGGATCTGGTATGCTGGAGCACAGTGCCTGGCCCCCGGCTGACACTCCTTAAATGTTCCAACTGTCACTGCCATCCATCTATGCAGACTTGGGAAAACACCCCAAATCGTAGTCTTCCCAGGTTCCAGAGGTGGCAGGAAGGGGGTGATGTGTTTAGATTCCTTAGAAACAGAATCTTATGCCAGATTCTGAGCCAGAAGAAAACCTTGGAACCTTCTCTCTCTGGTCCCAGGGCACCCTTTGCCCAGGCTGCTGCTGCTGCTGCTGCTAATTGAATCCCAGGAAAGCTCTCCAGAGCTCCAGCATGGACTTTGAGCGAGTGACAGCTGCAGTGAGATGACACAGGGCAGAATCTCTACCGGGAATACACTGAACCCTGCTGGGTGGTAGGGGGCAGGGCTCAGGGCTCCTGGCCTGGGACCAGCGGGGCTCCTGCATACTGCCTTCAGGAAGTGAATACATGATTATGCAAAATAGTTGAAAAAGTCTCTGCAAAACAAATAAGCCACCAGTATTTGAGGGGCTGAGGCTTCAGGTCCAATGGAAGTTAAAAGAACAGGGCTATAGATCATTGTATCAATAATATATTTGTAGGAGGGGAGTAAGAAACTTTCCTCTACCCATCTAGGTTCTTCCGGCTGGTCTAATAATTAAATCGACATGAGACAGACTAACAAAATAGCCAAATTACATACGCGTATGAGGACCCCACACACGAGTCAGAGACCACACACACACACACACACACACACGAGAGGTTCAGAGACAAAAAATTAAGATGAGGTATGGATGACATTCTGAGCTAAAGATGAGGTGAGGCATTTGGGGGCTCTTATCTCCTCAAAGGACATAAGAAGAGATGTTCAGTCGTTAGCAGTTTGCACTGCCCTATAGGTAGGTCATAAAAATTATTTCTGGTAACTCTTATTATAGGCAAGGCTCCTAACATATATTTTTTAAGGGACAGGTATAAGTTTCTCTTGAACTGGAAGTGTCTCTATTGCCTTCGGCTCAAAAATAATTCACACGCCAAAGTGGTACGTCTTAGGAAAGCCTGTTCTCGACCCCTGCAATATATAAAACAAATATATTGGTAATAGGTAACATTCAACCATCTTTTACCAGGAGTCAGGTAATGTACACACTGAGACACCAATTAGCTCATTTAATCCTCACAACTCCCCTAAGGGGCAAATACTATCATTATCCCCATTTTACAGACGTGGAAACTGAGGTTCGTGGAAGCAATCAGTTCACGGTAATAGGACTAGCGAGCGGAGCCGGGCAGTGCTATTTCCAGATCCTTCTAATTGTCCTCCTGGTTCCCACCCCTCCGCTCCTCGTCCTCCTCCCCGTTCTGGAATTCTCTCCCGCCCGACTCGTGCCGGACACTCTAGGCCCAGCGGAGACCGAGTGAGCAGCCGCCCACCACCCTCCTTGCAGAGTAACGGCCCCAGGTCAACTACGGCCCGCGTGAGCGCGGACTCGGACACGGGCGCAGCCGTAGGAGCGGTGCATGGTCCTGCGAGCACTCGTGTCTGGGGTGCACCGGGGCCCCCCGCTTCCTCCGCACAGCCCTCTCAGCCTGCCCCGGGGACGGCTGCCCGGCACCCCAATCCCCACCGTGCCCGCCGGCCACCCAACTCGCCGCTCCGAACAGCGCCGTCGCACGCCCCCGGCCCGCGGACTCGCCCAGCTGCGGGCCCGGAACGCCTGCGGGCCCGGAACGCCTGCGCGCGCCCGGAACGCCTGCGGGCCCGGAACGGCTGCGGGCCCGGAACGCCTGCGGGCCCGGAACGGCTGCGGGCCCGGAACGCCTGCGCGCCCCCGGCCCGCGGACTCACCCAGCTGCGGGCCCGGAACGCCTGCACGCATCGCGAGCCCAGCGCGCCGCGGCCGCCGTACACCAGCACCCGGCGCGCCTCGCCCGCAGCCGCCGCCGCCGCCATCCCGCACGTCCCGCTGGACCCCGCAGCTCCGGACCCGACCCCGGCGCGTCCCGCCCCTGCCCGCCCACCGAGCCCGACAAGAGGGGCCGCGCGGCGGCCGCACCCCGCGCCGCGCCCGCTGCTGCCGCCTAGCGCGCGGCCACGCTCGGCGGGAAGGCGACTGCGCCCCCAGCCCCGCTGGCCCGCCCCGGGGGCGGGGCGCAGGCAAGGCCCACCGCCCTCCCATAGGTGCGGGGCGTCCTGGGTGTGCGAGGAGCGGGACTGAGACTGGAACGACGGAGAGCGGGTGTGCGCGACAGTGGGTGGCCCCCGCCGTCATCTCAGCACCGAGGATTAGAGTCTATTGCGGAGATAAGACGAGCCACGTACAATGTATTTTTCCTGTAAATAAAAGTGAAGCCTCCTGCCTGGACCCCCTGTTTAATAGCTGTGGACCTAAGCAACGTTCTTAATTGCTCTGTCCCTCCCTCAGTCTCCTCGCCAGTAAAATGGGAATACTAATGGTCTATCATCCTAGGGCGTGGAAGGGATTTTCAAAGATAATACTTAGGTACTTAGTGTGTAGCTAGTGGTAGGAGCTCCATAAATGCCAATCGAGCAAGAGTCATATTGTTATTTTTGCCACTACTTCTGTGACAATTCACTGGGCCTCTTAAGAGATTGTTGAGTTCCAGGCCTCTTATATTTTGGTGGCGGGGGATATTTAAATATCTATTTTGGACCATATTCAACCATTAAAAAATTGACAAAAGAGTGATACAATAATTGTAGGATGCTAAAAATATAGTTTACACTTCACAAATTAATACTTTTAAAACAAAAATACCACAGAAAATGATTACAAGATTGCTACAAAATATGAGTACGTATGGCACAACGAGTCCAAAAAGAGACATAAGTTCAATGACATAAAACCTATGACACTACCCTTGACCCTCTGTGACTGTATATAAGCCCCACTTGACAAGACTAGTAAAGGGCCACAGTCCACATTTCAGCCCCACCAAATGGCACCACCCATTCCTACCAACAAAGCCTGGCATTTTCTCTCTATGTATTAGTTGTGCCCCTAATACAGGGTTTTCAAGAGCAGTGCTATTAGTTCTGTGCGGATATTGGGTGGGTAGAGGGGCTGTCCTGGGCATTGTAGGATGTTTACAGCATCTCTGGTCTATACTTCCTAGATGCCAGTAGCAGCACCACACCCCTGCTGTCATGACAATCAAAAACATCACCAGATATTTCCAAAGGTCCCCTGGGTGGGCAGAATTGCCCCTGGTTGAGAACCACTACCCTAACACTGTGGTAACTTTCCTGAGAGCAGGATCCCTTATTATACATCTTTGGGTCACCTTCCACCCATACACAGTGCCTTGTATACAGCAGACACACAGTGGTTCGCTCAAGCAACGAGTGCCAGAGAAGGCACGCAGAAAGACTTTGGTAGAGAACAGGAGGCATCCTGCAACACATTTTATTATCAGAAGCTTCATTCCCAGGAATAGAATTGCTGGGAATCTGGATGATTAGGTAACCAAGGCATGAGAGTTTCAGTCATTCACCCAGGAGAGTAGGGATTCGAACCCAGGTCTTCAACAGTGAGCACACCTCCATTGATCATGGCAGGGGCTTGTTGGGAATGTCGTTCCCATAGAATTTTTCCAAAAATAATTGCTTAACCCCTAAAACATCAAAAGTTGACCTGGGTCCATCATTGGGGGCAGAAATATGACACAAATGTATTACACATGTCCTGCTTTCTCAAAGCGTGCTTCATGTTACAATAAGAATAACTAACGTTATTGGTCGCTTATTAATGTGCCAAGCACTTTATAAGCCTTTCGTATGTATTTTGTTATTCATTACCAGAAAAACATGTGCTGTTTTAAAGTCAATGAGATGAAGAAGAGCTGTTGCATTTCAAAGGCCTGAACTCCAGCCAGAGGCCTGACCTCCAGTTTTCTCAGGAGACAAACAGTTGGAATACTCACCCCTGCCTGCCACAGAGGGTTACTGAGCATCCAGGGTGACTAAGCCTATGGCAAAGGCTTTTTGTAGGTGTGGCGCTCTGCCCAGGCTTCGGAGAGTTCCTTTATGTTCATTGTGGAGACACCACAGATGCGAACCCCAGTTCTAGGACGGGATCTGACATTTACATTCCCACGTCCCTCTGCCCTCTCCCCACTCACTGTTCTCTGGGTGAGGTTCCTAGAACTCCGTTGGTTAGCAGTGCCCCGTCCTAAACCCACCTCTAGACTTCTGTGACCAAATAAGGAATCTTACTGTGACCCTTCGGCCCAATTTTGCTCCCTAAAGCAATTGACAGTGACTGTTGCCAGTCTCACAGGACATGAAGTTGACATTTAGCAATAGACTAAAAGTCATTTTCAAAGCCACTGTATAAGATAAAAATTAGGGAATATTTCATTCCTAGTGCCTACAGATTAAAAGAAAAAGAAAGATCTTCACTATTAGAAGGTTAAAGACCCGAGCAGGCTGATTATTATTTGCTAACACGTTAGAGAAACACTTTCCTTTCCCATTTGGTGATGGGACAGACAAGGAGCAGAAGAGAAGAATGTAAGTGTGGGGTCCAGGCTGCCCCAGCAGCCACAAATGGACTCATGATGCAATTTCACCCATGGCAGAGTCACCCAGTGATAAACCCAGGAATCATAATGCCTTGTTTATACATTTCGAATGAAAGCTTTGAGCACAGAGGTCACCTCATGGTATTAATAACAGTTCTGGGGATTCTGACAGCAGAGACATTTTTGAGAAATGCCCAGGTATGCATCAAAAAGAGCAACATTTGATGCCATGCCTTGTTGGCAATATTCAAGTGCTAATCATTCCATTTTTTTCTTCCCACCGTATGCGTTTTTGAGAATGGCTAGCATCTCTTCATAGTCAGACCTACCGGGGTTTGCCTGCTAATAACTTCCTCGTCCTTAAGAGGGCCACACCAGAGTTATTTAAATACTTGAAACGAGGAACAATTAAGCCCTCAGCTGAAACATTAGTCTAGTGGGAGATATAGGGTTACGTCCTTCAGTAACACGCTCCTCTGCGCTGTCAGGTGAAGACTGTCTCTGTAGAGACTTCCGGATACAATTGTAGTAAACACGGACTGTGGAGACAGGCACTGCGAAAGGACCCCAGGATGATCTTGGGACCTTGAATGGTGTGTTCAGAAGAGCCGACCTTGGAGCAGGGTATTACTGAGTGTCCGGAAGATGTCAACAGCCCCCACTGCAGCTCAGAACCCTGGGGGATGACCTGCACCCACTAGAATGCCTGGATGGTTCAAAAAGGCGTGGTATGGGCTGGCATCTCTACTCAGCCTCTCCTCCTTCATCCTGATCATCACTGCCCTGGCAGTGCCTCACTGGCTGAGTGGGAAAATCCTTTGTCAGACTGGAGTGGACCTGGTCAACGCCACCGACCCAGAGCTGGTCAAATTCATTGGGGACATTTACTACGGGCTCTTCCGAGGGTGTAAGGTGCGGCAGTGCGGGCTAGGGGGCCGCCAGTCCCAGTTCACAAGTGAGTATATTTGGGGCACGAAAGCTGCTTTAGAACACTTATTTTTTTTTTTTTTAATTTGGAAGGGTGGTTATGTCTGAATGTGGAATTCGACTGCTGCCTCTCTCTAAGGCGTAATGACAAAGTCGACAGTAATCCATGGGTTCTCGTTCAGAACCAAGAAGACACCTTTTTTTTTTCTGTAGAGGCTCATAGAAACGTTAGCAATAGAGATCTGTGCATTTTTATTTAATAGTTCACCTCTTTTAATAATGACTATTGAAATACTGAGTGCTTACACGTGTTAGACATTCTGCTAAGTGCTTCACATGGCTTGTCTCTTAAGCCTTAGAACAAATTTATAAAGAAAAAATTAATAACAATCCCATTTTGCAGAGGACTATGCTGAGACTTGCAGAGGTTGCATAACTTGCCTGAGGTCACCCAGCCAGTAAACAGCAGAGCCAGACTTTAGACCCCTGCTCCGTGACTCAGATGTTCTGAGCCAGCCCAGCTCTCGGGTGTAGACTGCCTACACAAATGAAGCTTCAGGAAGCATGGCAACTGCTTTCACGTCTGTTTATATAAAAGCTTCATAGTCTGAGAAAAAGCAAAAGGCCTCGGCAATCAGACTGCCCTGGTTCAAAGCCCAATCGGATGGTTGCCGGCAGGGAGATCTGTTGCAAGGCACTGGGCTGCCCACAGTGAACGTGAGCAGGCACAAATGTTGGTCGGCATCCAGTATCGCCTCAGAGCTGCTTTAGATGTAAACACAGCAGGACTCAAGCCTGGCTTATGCAGGGTCTTACCAAAACAGCGACAGCAGTATTCTGTAAGCCTTTAGAATTAAACAGTTCACTGGTGAGAACAGTATCCTACAAAATCATAATTAATCAATATCATATTAATATATTGATTAATTATGATTAGGGGATAAAGAATTTTATTCATTATTTGATTTCTATATTTCAGAATTGTAGTTTTAAGGAACCTGGCCAGGGTAAGTATCCTATTAAATTTATGAAGACAGGAAGCTGGACCATTGACAAATATGGCTAATACAAATTGGCATCATTTTATGTACATGAAGGAAATTCACATTTGTTTCGTATACTCAAGAAGAAAAGTCTCTTGGAATAGTGATATTTACCCAGCAATTAACTTGGAATGGGAATATTAGGAATATTGGGGAAAAGAGCTCGGTTAAAAACACAACATAAAAAGCTGAAAAGACACACAGAAACAAAGAAATCACAATAAAGGACAGGTTAAAAGGAGACCATGACAAATATATGCACAACTCGGTTCTGAACTGGGTCTGTTTGCTATGACAGATGTTACCGGGGCAATGGGTGTAAGGATTCAGCAGTCATGTTCCACTGTTAACTTGATGATTTGCTGGTCGTACTGTGGTTATCTAAGGCAATGTCTTTTTTGAGGAAGTAGACCCTAAAGTATCCAGGGATGAAGAGAAAATTAACTCTCAAATGGTTCAAGAAGAAAAGAAAATTTCTTTGTACCGTTCTTGAGATCTTTCTAAAGTTTGAGATTATTTTAAACCACACACACACAGATCTAAAGGAAAATGGCACAATTTTTTAAATAGCCATAGATAATTAAAATTAATGAAACTCATGAAGGAAATTCCAAAGCTTTAACAAGGGAATGACAGATTCAATAGCAACAATATTCCAAAGACTTTAATAAAAAAAAAAGATAGTGCTTAAGGAATATAATAAAAACAGCCCATGGTAATTACATAGCATGATATAGCATGTTACCATGATAACCACCTTTTTACATACTTGACAATTTATTTATGTTACGTGCATTATTCATTATCTGTCTCTTCCCCCTTAGTATATAGCAGCATGAGGACAGGGATCTTGTTTTGTTCAGTGATGGTCCCAAGCCCCTAAAACAGTGTCTGGCACATAGTAGGTGCTCCAAAATTCTGACTGGATGGATAGCGATAAAGTTCTTCTAAACTCAAATGTGACCTATGCCATACTAATCCTCAGCAACCCAGATATGAGAAGACTGAGGCTCAGAGAGATTAAGCAACTTGCTCAAGGTCACAGTGGCATGAGTGCCACAGCCAGGTCCCAGTCCAGGTCAGCCCGACTCCAAAATTCCCACCTGGCACCACGTGTTGCTCCTCTGAAATCTGTGACTGGCAGCTTTCCCAAGGCAGCGTGTCTGTCACCTAGTAGCTCTTACTGTTCTCCTGGAGTTTAGCAAAAGGAGATGGGGAGGAGGTAGACAAATGTGGACTCGAGGGCGGGAGGGCCCAGGGCAGACAGCTCCTGCTGGAACGGCGAGCGGTCACTCAGTCGGGAGGTTGTATTAACTCCCCAGGACTTTTGCAACAGAGAACCGCCAACTGGGTAAACAACAGAAACCTATTCCCCCACAGTTCTGGCGGTTAGAAATCCGAAACCAGGTTGTTGGCGTGGCCAGGCGCCCTCTGAAACCTACGGGTCGGAGAGGGGGAGCCTTCCTTGCCTCTTCCAGCTGTTGGTGTCCCCAGACTTCCCTTGTTTTGTGGCAGCGTAACTCCAATCTTCACATGGCATTCTCCCCACGTCTCTTCACGTGGTCTTCTGTACGTGTCTGTCTCTGCGTCCAAATATCCTTTCTTTCGTAAGGACACCCGTCACATTGGATGAGGGCCCACCCCAATGACTTCATTTTAACTTGATTACCTCTGTAAAAAGACCCTATATCTAAATAAAGTGTGAGGTACTGGGGTTAGGATCTCAACGTATCGGTACAGAATTCAGCCCATGACAGCGCGAGGTAGCAGATGGTGGGCCTAGTATAATTGAGGAAGTCACCAAGCACAAACCCTGGCACTGGAGAAGCTGCGGAAGCAGGGACTAACTTTGCAGTAGGAGGAGGCCAAAGGGTGGCCTCACAGGAATGGAAACTGCCTCTAGCAGAAGCCATAGGGAGACGGGCACTTTGGGAGTGCCCACTGGAAAAACCCATCGATGTCCCCTTCCCTCCTTCCTCTCAGAGGCATGCCGTGGGGGACAGCCCCTGGGGTGGTCTGCTCTCTGAAGCATCAGAACAATGTGGGACTCATCAAGGATGTTTTAACATTATTCCTGAGAAGAACAGTACCCAAGAAAGTTTTATTGCTGGCTGCCCTGGGGGTGTCTCAGAGGCAGGTATGCAAACATCCGTTCTAGGTGCTTTGGATGGGATTCTTTTTGAAAACCTCCAGGAGCTGGGCCTGTTTCCTCCTGTGTTTGGCTGGTTGTACAATACTGCAGTTCGGGGACACTGTGTCTACGATAATGTCCTCTAGAGCCAGAGTGAGTGTCCCGACATTTAGATTCACAGCTCCTAGTGCCTGTACAACTTAACTGTGAGAGACAGCTACGGGATGTGTCACAGCTCTTTTACCTCTAAGTTGGAATCAGGATTCACCTGCTTCTGTCACTGTTGATCTGGAGGAAAAAAATCCCAGCTCCCAGGACCCCCATGCAGATCTGAGGAGGTGAGGATGTAAAAATGCTTTGAAAACTGGGGAGTCAGGGAGGTTTGATTGGGTCCCACTGACAAACTGCCTCTATTCTCACCTACATGGAGGTCTCCCATAGAATCACCCCAGAAAGTCAATGTCCAAACCAATCACAGAGAAAACCAAAGATCCATGCAGTGGATCCTTGAACAACACAGGTGAGAGGTGCCAACTCTCCACTAAGTCAAAAATTTGCATATGACTTTTGACTCCTCAGAAACTTAGTTACCAAAGCCTACTGTTGACTTGTAACCTTACCAATAACATAAACAGTTAATTAACACAGATTTTGCATATCTATTATACACTGTAGTCTTATAATAAAGTAAGCTAGAGAAGAGAAAAAGTTATTAAGGAAATCACAAGAAAGAGAACATACATTTACAGTACTCTACTGTATTGATTAATACTATAAGTGTTGTCTATTTACAAGGGTCAACTGTACATGACAACCAATTAAGATCCTTTTTATACCCAGATCTTCTGAAATAAAACTGAATCAACCTAGTGGTTTGGGTGGCTGGGGAAAGAAAGAGACGAACATTAATTTAGCAGTGTCCACACATTCAACTGTGGTGTTGAATATTTATGGGCCCAGCATCCTTAGGAAAACCAGAACGAGTGAAACAGATGAGTGCCTGCCCTCCAAAAGCTTACCATCTGGGAAAGCAGCACAGTAACTGAGTACCAGACACATAACACATCGATGTCTCAGGCCACCCCCTCATTGTTCATCTCCTTTAACACTTACTACCCTAAAGGAAAAATTTTATTGTGCTTATTTTACTGAGGAAGAAATTGGGGATCAGAGAAATCAATCAATGAAATAATTCCTTTAAAAGCGCCTGATATAATTAATGCCTGATGCATAGTAAGTGCCTGGCAGTTTTTAGTTCTCTGGTTCCTTCCCACCTCCCACCCCACAAGCTTTCTGTCACCAGCCAGGGCCCGGGTCTGACTGCCAGGCTCATGCTTTTCTTACTTACTTTGCTGGGACAAAAAGGAATGCTGGATTTCTCTGGGGTTGGGAGCAAACAAATTATCTAAAATTAGATAATATCTGATGGAACGATCACTTCTGGCATTCGTGTAAGGTAGCTCTAATTTGTACAAAATAAGGATAGTTATTTAAATTTAAAATAACACCTCTAGATTTCCAGCTATCCTAGGATTGAAATTTTAAACCTTTGCTTTTCCAAGTTACCTGATTTCGGGGGTCTTGAATAGGTCTATAGGCCGTGTAGTGAACTGGTGAAGCCAGCACATCCTGACTACGTGACCTTGGCTAACCTATTCAACTTCCCATTTCCTCACTTGCAAGAGTGAGAAAGGGTTTCTGCCAGCAGTAACAGAAAGAACGTGTATAAGTGCCTGGCACATAGTCTGCACTTAACATGTGCAGCTATTGTCATTTATTGTCACAAGTCATATGCGTTTATGGCTGTGGATTCCAAGTCGGAAACTTATGTTTAATCCTTAAGTCAGAGCCATCTAAAACTTTTGGAAACGAGGTACCAATGTGAAAGGCAAGCAAGCAACAGCTTTCCTGGGGCTGCACTGTGTGACAGAAAGCAAACGTGAAATCACCCCTCAAAAATCATTACCAGAAGGTACTGATACATTAAAACTCCCAAGGAAAGTTTTGAATTTCCAAATAATGACATATTAAAAATATTAAGATCTCAATTAACTGGGAGATCTGAAGTGTCGGGTACGGCCTGTGAATCTGGGGGCTGAATGAGGTTCAGCCTTTGCCGTCATCAATACACTTCCTACTACAGAAGCAGAAAATTGGGCACTCTTTCCAAACCCCTCTCCACATCGCTCCATATGCCCCAAATTTCCCCTCCCCAGCATCCGAATGTGGTGATTTCTCAATTTTTTATTAAGTCAAATCCGGAGGTGGGTTCGTATCATTATATGAACATGATTAGTTCTTTTCTAAAAGCTGGCATTGTGTGGTTGTACCTTCATTTACTAAATCATTATCCTATGGATTCACATTTTGGTTTGCCCCCAACCTGTTGCTATCATAACAAATATCCGATATGTACAGCTTTGAGCACACGTGGGAGTGCTTTTCCTAGAAGTGAAATTGCTTCGACAGATATAGACATGGTCAAGTTGCCCTCTACGGAGGGCGTGTGAATTAATAATTCCTACAAGGTTTGACGGTCTCTTCCTCCCTACACCTTGATCAACACAGCGTATTAATTAGCAAACTTTTGGATCTTTTCCAATCACGTAGGTGATTATTTTCTATTTTAAGTCTTTGATGAAGATTATTATGCTGGCCACGTGTTTCTCTGGGTCACATTGCATGGACAGGGATAATGAAACTTTAGGTAATCAGGCTATCATGTTTGCAATAAAAAGGAGCTGAGAATTTGGAAAGAAAAAAAAAATCTAAGGGACACTGAGGTAGAAGGGAAAGAAAGGGAAGAGAGAAGCTGTACGCAGAAAAAAATCCCTTGGAAAGAAGCTTGTCTTCCAGGATAAAGTTTCCAATGCTGATATGATAACCTATAAATGGAAAGACTGAACTGGAAAGAAAGCTAAACCAGAACTAAGGATGTAAATGCAGAGTGTCTGGAAACTTCTGAGTGGAAAGGATACTTTAAAGGGAGAGGGACCAGAAAGAAACTCTAGTTCTTAGGCTCAAGAGACACCAACCTTCCAGGAATAAAAGGGGGCGGTGAGCCAGCAAAGGCCCCAGAGGGGAAAAGGGTGAGGGTGTGGGGTGAGTGGAACCGGGAAAGCTTTGCATCCTGGCTCCTGAGGTGGGACAAGGAGGTGCTAGTCAGTGGTAGCAGTGATGAAGCAGAGGGTTTGAAGCTCACAAGGCAGACCCTGACGTGACCAGGAGGTGTTCAGAAGAAACCTTGGAATGATCACAGAAGAACGAGTATGTCCAGGAGTTCTCTGGCTTTCACCATTTTTAAGTCTTCATTTCGAACTACTGAAAACAGTGAGCTAAACTCTATGTACCATATACTATATACTACTATAAAGTCCTATGTAGAGTTCAGGGTCACCTCGCTCAAAGATAAGGGACTTAAAGTCTTCTTAATGAGGAGACATTAAGTTAATAAAATCTACCTCATACCCTTGTCACAAGGATTGAAGGAGATAACGAGTGAAATATGTCCGGCCCGTGACTGTGCTCAGTGGATGTCGAATACCCTCAGCTCACACACTCTGCAGGTGTGATTATCCCTGTCGTTCTGATGAGGAAAGTGAGGCTCTGAGAAGTCACATGCCTTTCCTCAAGTCGGAGAGGAAGAAAGCAGCAGCAGCCACAGCCGCCCTTTTAGAGAACTGAGTCTTTCCCAGGCGATATCTGAAGTCGTCTATTGTGATGTATCATTTAACCTTCACAGCTAGGATGTGGCAGCCAAGTAGAGAAAACAAACAAATGAATATTAGATCCTCGTGCCACGTGACTATGGACGTTAAATATTCTAAAAGAGTATTGTGCAACATTAAAACTGAGGGTCCATCGTACATGGGGGAATGACGTCAACCTTGCGGAATCACGTGGAGGGGGTCTGAGGGATGCCCTTCGCTTCCCATCAGTGCCCAGCGAGTGGGAGCTGTAGCTATGCCTCTGTCCTTCGCCTGATCCGCTCGACACCCTCGTAAGGTGGGTGTGCAGGGCAGGGTTCAGAGGGTGATATGTCCTAGTCATGACAAATGAGCAAAGCTGGGATTTGAACCCAGATCTTTGGAAGCCAGATCCAGGCTTTGCTCAGCCACACCTTGCTACCCTCCTCACAGATAGGCCCGAGGCCACTCCTACCCCTCTGATTTAATGAAGGCAACTCTGACCCGGATTCAAACTTCGTGATCAGCCCTCTTTCTCTGACTCTGTTTGCAGCCTCCTTTGCTAAAGAGACACCACCTGGGGTTTGAGCGCATCAACTTGTACCAGATCCCAGCATCTGGAGGTCAATGCTACTTAAATCACCAGCTGGGGCACATTTTGACTTTGCATCTACCCTTAAGAAGAGAGGATTTTTGATCACCTGACAAGTGGCAAATCCAGGGGCCATGACTTGATCTTGAGAAGGCTCCTCCTCCTTGAAAACTCAGTGCTTGCTGCCTGGCCCTCTCTCTCTCCATTAAAGCCTTTGTGGTAAAGTCTTTGTGGGCTTTATGAACTTGAGCCAAGCTTGGACTTTGAAATATTGTCTGTGTCTTCTCTCCCCAGTCTTCCCGCACCTGGTGAAGGAGCTCAACACGGGCCTCCACGTAATGATTCTGCTGCTCCTCCTCCTGGCCTTGGCCCTGGCTCTGGTCAGCATGGGCTTTGCCATTCTCAACATGATCCAGGTTCCCTACAAGGCAGTCAACGGCCCCGGGGGCATCTGCCTATGGAACGTCCTGGCAGGTAAGGAAGCCCCAGGCAGAGAACTTTGTGTCCTCGCTATCACCAGGCTGAGTTCCAAGAAACTGGGTGAAAGATGTGAGGGAATTAACACGCCCGCCTCAGCCTTCACTTCCCTGAGTCTGTAACCTGCCCAATGGGCACAAATGTCCTCCTTACTAAGTTACAGAATCTCTCTGTCACGGTAAACAAACAAATCGTTAGCATGCATGATTGGCCGAGGACGTATAGCAGCAAACAGAGGTCAAGGTGAGGGAAGAGAGAAGACAGAGAACTAGGGGTGAAGAGAAGGGACCTGGGGGTTCTACCTGCCTATTTTGTTTAAACCTCGCAGCCTCCCCATGAGGCGGTATTATTAGACCCGTATTTACAGATGAAGAGCCTAAAGCTCAGAGAAGTAACAAGGTACACCCAAGGTGACACAGCTATGAGTAGCAGAGGTGGGGTTCCAACCAGGTACAATTGAGTCTAAGCCCTTCGCCTTTTCATTAATCCATGGTCTCATTTATAACTATCATGACCTATTTTTCGAGCCAAACATCAAGACAAAATGTGTGTGTGTTAGGTATATAGATACATAAAAAATAATTCGCATTTAATTTTGAACTATAAAAATCATTTTTAATGAAAATAATAAAATCCGAAGAAATGAGGTCTGTTTCAAAAAACCCGGGCCCAATGGGCCAGGCATCATTACGGCAATAAACCCTCACTATCTTTACCTTATACAGAGTGACCATAAAGTATAAAAGCGGGTAATGTTGTCTTATCAGGTATTAGAATGTAATGTCAGTAAGTTGATTACTATGCATTTGCCTGTATTTTCTGACTGTGTGCAGCTTGTGGAATTACTTATGCACATGGCCCACCTGCGTCTGGACCGCAGGTGTCTGGTTGACCTCTGCATGAATCCTCGCAGTGCTGGCATGGACAACGTGCTCGGTCTGCTTATTAAGTAAACGCTTACCGCTCTCAAGTCCCTTCCTCAGACAGACAGCACTCTCGAGTTCTACTGACTAGTGTTTTAAAAACGCAATTTCGCAAAGCTTTAGTGTCAAAAGGCATAAAAATACAAATGTCCTTCGATTCAATAATTCCAATAGGGATTTATGCTAAGGAAATAACAGGAAAAGAGCACAAATATGTACATGAAAAAAGGTTCACTGGAGCGCTTTATAATATCAAAAGTTAGAAGCAATTTAGGTATCCAAAAATAAAATCACACTTCAACTTAATTAAATTAGGTATGTCGCTGGGATAAAACACTAGGCACTAGTTTAAAGTGGTGCCGTAACAGAATATTTACCGTGGAAAAATGTTCACATAAGGGAAAAAAATCAAGTGTAAAATGGTAAGAGCACCATAATACTAATTTTGTTCAAGAGAAAACAATGTAAAGAAATACACTAAAATGTTTAAAGTGTTTATACCTGGATTTGGGGATAAAAGCAAATTTGTAATCTGGTGTCCAAATTTTTTTCCAATGAAGACGTAATAATCTAAACAAAAAAGTATAATAAATGTGTTTTTCAAAATATTAATTAAAATCAAAGCAGTAGAAAAGGAGAGAGACAGACAGCCAGCCTGAGAGAGAGGGAGAGAGGAGAAAGAAAGAGAAGAAACAGAGAAAGAGAGAGAATTTGAAGCGACAGGTAGGGAAGCACATGAAATTTAGAACCCTTCCAGTTTTCCCCTCTCTACTTTCCTTTCCTCCTTCTTTTATTTCTGCTTAATCTACAGCATGGAAAGAGGATAATCAAAAAGGCGAGAAGAGTCTGCCCTCTGTCGAAACCCCCAGCTGCGCAGTAAGGTAATCTTATGACTGCTCACAGCGCCCTCAGGGTCTATATCCAAATCCGAAAATATTTAGAGATTGAACTTATCCAAATGCAGATACCCTAGAAAGGATGGCGCTGGGCAAGGAAAAAAAAAAAAAATAGAGGACTCAGGATTCCTAGCTCGTCTGACGCGAGGCTTATCCTTTCTTTCCTACGCGAGGCTTAACCTTTCTTTCCTCACTCCTCTGGCCTCTCATGCTGTCAGTTATCTGCAGCTTTCGAAAGTAAATTAAAATTCGCATCATCCCAAGAAATTTTTTTTAAACTCAAAGTGAGTTTGTTGTCTGTGCCACAGCAATGCCACTCACCACAAGTCATCATGACTGCAAAAAAAAAAAAAAAGAGCCGAATGAGGGCGACCTTTCTGGGTTCCAGGTGGAGTCGTGGCGTTGGCCATCTCCAGCTTCACGGCCGCGGTGAAATTTCACGACCTGACAGAACGAATCGCCAACTTTCAGGAGAAGCTCTTTCACTTTGTCGTCGTGGAAGAACAGTACGAAGAGTCATTTTGGATCTGCGTGGCCAGTGCCTCGGCCCACGCGGCAAACTTGATTGTGGTGGCCATTAGTCAAATTCCCCTCCCAGAGATTAAGACCAAAATAGAAGAGGCCACGGTCACGGCCGAGGATATCTTGTACTGATAGGCTTCTCCTCTCATAACTTTTGCTAAATCAGTTCTGCATTGTGAATGGAAACCTCATCTTTCCTGCAGGCTTCACAGCCCAGAATGTCCGTGTGTTTGGTAATGAGAAAGGACGGAAAGAGGGAGAGGTGGTTGGTGCCTGAGCCCGAAAGGAAAAATTTTCCTGAATTCCTGGCATCTCTGCCTTTCTCTCTCACTGACCTTGGACTTAAAGGTGGAGGTGGAGACTCCGCACTTGCCAGCTGTGGGTGATATTGGACAATTCACTTACTGACTACTTCTCGGTTTCCTCATCTGTGAAATGGGGATAAGAATGACCTCAAAGATTGCAATGAGGTTTCAGTGAGCAGTAATGCTGCTAGCCTTTGGATATTGTAGAGCACCCCATAAATAGAAGGTACTGAACAATCCAATAAATGTCTACAGACCCCTGGTCTAATCCACACAATATTAGGGGGGACACCTTGATGTCCTTGCCCTCCAGAAACACCGAATCTTTCCACATAACACAGTAACTAAGAATGAGAGAAACAGTAACTCAGAATGAGAATAACTACCTTTTTTTAGTGGTTCTACATACTGGACACTGTGCTAAGAGTTTTACATATATTGAGTCCTCACTACAACTACAGATTGTCAGGACAACTTCATTTCCATTTTATAGGTGAAGAAACCAAGGCACAGAGATGTTGGGCAACTTGCTGAGGTCAGGAATTAAGTGGAAGTCTCGAGCCAGAGTTTCTATTTGTAACCACGATGCTAATCTGTTGTTTGATGCGCAAGCAATTGCAAGACAGTGTGATCA
Source organism: Pteropus medius (assembly GCF_902729225.1). Lineage (NCBI taxonomy): Eukaryota > Metazoa > Chordata > Mammalia > Chiroptera > Pteropodidae > Pteropus > Pteropus medius. The sequence goes on along the minus strand of NW_024349804.1, from coordinate 6,038,678 downwards.
ATGCTGTAACAGTACAGACATAAAGGAATTAATTTGAAGCGACAGGTAGGAAGGAATTAATTCATCAGAATGGGATGTGGAATTAAAGAAAGTGCCACAGAGGTGACATCTGATCCGAACTCTGAAAGACGAGTCGATTTTTTCCAGTGGTAAAGGAAGCAGGGTTGGAAGGGCATCCCAAGAGGAGTCAGTGATGAGGGGAGGCTCAAGGCTGAAATTAGAAGGAGGGTTCGGAATAACCAGTGAAATTAGAATGTTGCTCTACTTCACCGACTGTATAAACCCAGCGGCTTTTGTGTTGGGTTTTCGTAAGTGGTATTGTGACGGTTAATTTTATGTGTAGACTTGGCTAGGCCACAGCACCCAGCTATTTGATCAAATACTATTCTCCAGTTTTTGTGAAGGTATTTTTTGGATGGGAAATTAGTAGACTTTGCATAAAGCAGATTGCTCCACGTAAGGTGGGTAGGTCTCATCCAGTCCATGGAAACCCTTAAGAAAAAGACTATTCATTCCCAAGGGAGGGGGAATCTGCCAACAAACAGCCATTAGACTTAAACTAACAATCTTGCTGGATCTCCTGACTGCCAGCATACGCTGCAAATTTTGGACTTGCCAGTCTCCACAATTATATAAGCCAATTTCTTAAAATCAACCGCTCAATCTCTCTACACACACACACACACACACACACACACACATTCAGTAGGTTCTCTTCCCGGAGAACCTCATTCTTACAGATACACAATCCTATTAATTCATTTTCCCATGATGCCAGCTGGGGTGAATTCTTTCCACTGTCTCCTGTCTTCATGCCAAGTAAAAGTTATCTAATCTCCCACATTAGCCCCATCTTAAATGACACCTGATTTGGACTCGCTCTGCCTTTGTTTAATGCCGAGCTTCAGGAAGTTTCCATGGTATCGTTTCTGTTCCAATTGCTTATGATTCCCTGCTGGGCTCATTTGTCCTTTACAGCATTCTATCCCCATCCCAGATACAGCTGCAGTACTAGTTAGTGGACTGATGTCACTCATCAAATATGCATATGGCACATGGCTAGAAGGGATAGGTAACTCGATAGGAGATGGATCCAAAAGACAGTGACATACTGCAATGCTGCCTCAAAAACAAGTGGGGATGTCAGTGTCCTACTGAGCTTAGCATGAAGTCTTGTGACGGTTAAAAACGATCAATACCATAAATACAGAGAAGACTCAGGCAACGTCTGAAGAACTTGGTACATCTATTCATTCGACAAGAATTAAAACTGATCTAGGTGCTGGGAGTAGAGCGATGAACAAACAGACAAAAACCTCTGCCCTCCAGAGATGTTGTTCTAGCAGCTAGGGGGGACGCATACCGAGAGAGCTTTGATGGAGCTGCCATAGACGTGAGCCCAGCTGTAACCTTCCACTTTACCATGGCCTTCAGGTATGTGCAGACTGTCATGTAGGAACAGAGTGAATGTGGTGTCGCTTCAATTATTAGAATTACCTTTTCGAGAAGGTAACCTTGATCAAGATGGGTGCATTTTTCTGGTGACAGAATCCAAAGTTTTAGAAAGAGCTTCAGAAGTATCCGTAACACCTTACAAGTTGCAAACCGTGACCCGTCAGGTATGGCTGTAACGTTGCTGGTAAAGAATCAGGTTCCATCTGAAATACATCCCCCAAGGATACTGTGGAAGAGATTTCTACGTGGAATTTAACGAGTTTTGTTGGAAGTAAGGGGAGGAGTGAGAAGAAAGGAGAGTAAATATCTGGGTCACTGAATTCACTCACGTGGTCACTAAAATGTGTAGAGAAAATGTAGCTCCTTTATTTTGACTATAGTTAACCTGGTTATTTAATAAGTAAACAAAAAATAATAAATGCGCATTCCAGTTTAAATTTAACCTGACTGGATCTTTTATACCATCCCTCCAGGTAATGTTAAACCTCTCTGGGATAAAATGGCTATTTCACCACATACCTTCTTTGTCTCTGCCTCTCTCCTGAAAGAGGTTTTGAGGTTACAGGAGAGGGAAGTGGACACATCCCCTCCCTCTCTCTTTCCCTCCCTCTCTCTCTCCCTCTTCAGGTTTCCAGGAAGTGTCCTCTGGCCTTTTGCTGGTTCTAGGAGGTGCACTGGCTGTGCTCACTGGGCTCCTGTCCCCCTGGCTGCTGGTTGCCCTCCCAGTCTTCCCAGCACTGTCTGAGGCTGGAATAATTTATGAAATATTCTTCCCACTGGTCAAAGCCTGGTCACTGCCTGCAAGGCTTGTCCTCATCTTGGATCCTACTGGCTGCAGATCCCTGAGTGACCACCAAATCCTCGCTCCGGGTCACCCGTCTGCTGGTCCACACCCAGACTCTGCTGCAGAGTCGCCCACCTGCATCAGCAGCCTAGGAGCTTCTCCTGGTGCTGACACAGCCCCCTGCACCAGGGAATTCTGGGTAACCTCTCCACTCCCTCTTATGAAGTAACTAAGGTGATTCACAGACTATTATTTCCCCCCAAAATTGCAGGCTTGAAATGTTCCCTGATGCTGATATGACAGTGAAAATACGAAATAAATTCCATTAAAAAATCGAATCTCTGATTTTCAAAATCACCAAAATGGGCTGTAAGTATGTAATTGGTATGAAAGTAAAATCTCACACTCAGAGCCCCCTGAAATGGTTATATTTTTCCCACACCGCTAAAAAAAATTACCAAACTCTCTTCCTGCGTAATGCTTCAAGGCAGGCTCAACACCAGCGGCCGGCCAGCTAGGGATGCGTGCTAACAGGCCTTAGGTGAGGCCCAGCCCTTTCAAGGTCACCATTTCCTCAACAGAACGAGAATGTTATACTGCGTGATACAGCCCATTGATTAGTGTGGTCCAGGCACCTTATACATTTCCTTCCTAATTCTGACAACAGTTACTCAAGACACAGATAACTGTCTTTATTTTATAAATGGGCAATTTTAGGTTCAGGGAGGGAGTTTCAGTAACTTCCTCAGTCCATATTATTAATAAATAATGGAGGAAAGATTCAACCCCTGTCTATGTAATGTCAAGGCCACCGTGACTGCCTGTCTTGAAAGACTTCCTAGGCTCCTTCCCACGGCTTCTGCAGATGGCTAGGGGGTTGTGCCTCACCCCGGGGGTAACCTGCTCAGATATAGCCCTGTTCCCCTGGCTTGTCATGGCCTCAACCCTCAGGGATGCTCCCACTCAGAGAGGGTGCATTTTCCTGATGCTTGCCAAGGTGTCTAACGGGCTCACGGTGCCCTATCCCAGTCCATGTAAAATCAAAATGTTGATCATAAAATTATTGTGTGACATTGGTTAGTGTAATAATCATTAATTTTCACATGTCCCTTCAACGTAACTATCATATACATTCATTGATAGATTATTAGTCATGCTAACTGCAGGAATCAAAACTAATGAAACTCAGCTGTAATTCAGAGAAGTAATTAGTTATTTGTGCGACAAAGTCCTACTCTATGTTCACTCTGTGAAATCTGAGCGATATATGACGTCTCAGTTCACTGGAGCTGCTACAACAAAGTGCCACAGACTGGGTGGGTGGCTTGAACAACAGAAATTATTTCTCACAGTTCTGGAGGCTACAAGTCCAAGATGAAGGTGCCAGTAGATCCGGTGTCTGCTGAGGACCCACTTCCTGGCTTGCAGATGGCTGTCTTCTCATTGTATTATCAGACAGAAGAGAGCAGAGAGAGGAGAAAAAAGAAGGCGGGAGAGGGGAGGAGGGGAGAGAGAGACAGAGAGAGAGAGAGAGAGAGAGAGAGAGAGGAGAGGAAGTACTAATCCCATTCATTAGGGTTCCACCCTCATTAGGAGGTTCCTTGCCTCCTAAACGTCCCACCTCCTAAATGTACCACATTTGAGGGATAGGATTTCAACATCAAACTTTTGAGGCAACACAAATGTTCAGTCTATAACACATTATTTTCATTAATAAAAATATACCACTAAAGTACAACTAAGCAAAGATTTTGTGATAGCGAGACCCTTCCCCGTTAAATCAGAGCAGTTATGTTACAAATACACTTCTTTTTCAAAAAGAAATATGAAATGCTATGAAAATCGAATTAAACAATTCTTCAAACTTCCAAAAAGCATGTAATAAAAATGTTAGCTCTTCCATTAAAAAATCCGTTTTCTAAATCGTAAGGTTAGTGTGCAGTAGTTAATGAGGAGAATTAATGCATGCTTTAGCAAAAGTTTGCAACATAATCCAAGATGACAACTGTATTAGTTTACTCTTGCTGTGGTAGCAAATGACCACAAACTTAGTGGTTGAAAACAAGGCAACTTTATTATCTTAAGAATTTCAGGAGTCAGAAGTCCACAATGGGTCTTACTGGAGTAAATCAAGGTGTTCGCTGCATACCTTCTGGAAGGTCTAGGGGAGAATCTGCTTCCTTGCCTCTGCTGGCTTCGAGAGGCCTCTTGCATTCCGTGGCTCATGGCTCCTTCCAGCAGTCATATAGGTGTTCAGTCTGACATCTGTTCTACAAGGACACCTGTGATTCTATTAAGCCTATCTGGATAATCCAAGGCATCTTTGGGATACATTTTTCTGCCTACCACAACAGTGCCCCTCACTCAAATCGAGTATTTTCCACTCCAAAAATATTCCTGAAAATAAAATAATGTTTAGATGTAAAATAAATGAAAATAACATATCATTAGCAATCATGACTAGTAGATTAGCATTACAATTTAGAAAGTTCTTGCTGGGAGTGGGTGCTTGCCTGCATCACTTATATGGAGTTCATGCCAGGTATGTCTTTGGAAATCATAGGACAGAAGGAGACCAGGCAAGGCTCAGGGAATCTCCGAGGTGAGCCATGATCTGAGGATATGGCGCTGGAGAGGGACACAGCCACCCGGAGAGGTCCACGTGTCCTTTTAGAGGAATCGCTATGTGTGAAAGATTTCTCCTTTTCCTTCTTCTCCTTTTAGTTTTGGTTATTAAACTAAGAGTGGAGTTTTATAGGAAACTTGTGTAACTATGACATACATAAAATTCTTGCCAGATAAATGAGGTGTTGTGCTCACATGACTTCATTTTCTTTTCCACTGAAATGCCACCAATTAGCCTGCAAATAAGAGTCACGGCTTGATAAGAATAAGGCCTGATCCCTACTGAGCATTTGTCACATGCCAGGCTTTGTGCTAAGTAACCTACAGGCGCTATCTCACTTCAGCCACACAAAAGCCCTAAGAAGACACTCTAATTATCAGCCTATTAGTTAAAAATTTAGAAACCCAGTTTTCTTATCTGTAAAATAACCAACCTGAATAAAATGAACTCTAATTTTTTTCACCCTAAAATGTTATGTCTTCTAATGCTGTGTAATATATGTAGATATATCATAAAGAGAGCACCTACTATATGCCAGGCACTAAAGTCAACATTTTCATATCTTTAAAGAAATCCCTTTAACTCCCATTTGGAATTTGGGACCGCTGCCCACCCACCCTGAAGGACCAGCTAGCATGAGCAACAGGACCTTGACAAAGCAGCAAAGGAAAGAGAAGATGTAGAGCATCAGGAGATTCTACATCCTCCACTGGGGAACCAAACATTCTCCACCCCTTGGGTGCTTAATTGTCGAGCACTTAGTGAAAAACAGAATTTAATTTTGAGAGTCTTGGTATTGGAGCTTATCAGAAACATGTTCTCTGAGATTTTCTTTTAATAGAAATTTATTATCATTCCTGAGTGTAATGTATCCTTGCTGGATTTTTACTGAGTGACAATAAATTGTGAATTGTTTATGGAGATAATGTAACGAACTACATCATGAGGTAATAAGACTAAAAAAAAATTCCGATATTCTAAAACCCCAACATTTTTTAATAGCTTTATTGAGAATTAATTTACACACCATAAATTTAGTCAGTGTATGACTCAAAGATCTTTGGAGTATTTACAGAGTTGTGCAAATATCGCAATCTGAGAACCTTTTCATCACCCACAAGGAAGCCACGCACCCATTTGCAGCCACTCTGCACTATCGGCCCAGCCCTTGCCAACCACTAATCTGCTTTCTCTCTTACAGATTTGCCTGTTCCGACCTCTCACGTAAATTAAATTACATGTAGATTGAATTACGCATGTGGTCTTTTGCGACTGGTTTCTTTCCCTCAGCCTAACGTTTTCGAGGTTCATCCATCTGTAGCATAATGTCCCGATGCCATCGTTGTCCCTCATCCCAAATCATGCGCATCGTACTACTTTTCATTCCCCTTTCTTTATATAAAAATACCAAAATTATTTTGTATTTCTAAGTAGTTTTCTTCTTTCTGACATTTAATGGCTATGTCAGTCGAATCTCATGACATTCCCTGCAGTGGAAATTCCCAGGTCTGACATTTGAGATTGAGACAATCGCACCAGCTCCCATCAGCCCTCACTCGTGCCATCTTCCTACCCAAGTGTTCCCTCCCCTCCTGCTGCTAAAGAATGGTTTTATTCTCAGGAAGCTGTGCCATCACCTCAAGGGGTGGTGAGCCACATCAGTGACATCTTCATCTGCTGTGGACGAAGAGGAGGAAGTCACTGCCTTTGTTCCTCAACTAAGGACCATTGTGACAAAATGTAAAAAATAAGCTTTCCTCGGACAGCTTGGTTCACTATAATACTAACACTTCTTTCTCATGCCTATGTATAAACAAGTGGGGCTTTTTAGAAACTTTTTTATTAAGGAAAAATTTAAATATATTTAAAAGCGGAGCGATCCCTATAATGCAGTCTCATCACCCAGCTTCAAAGGTGATCAACTGATGGCTAATCTTGTTGCATCTGTACCTCCACCTCAATTAACAAAAGCTTCTCACGGAAAATATTTCCAGATGTTTATTTGGATGCCCCCGCCCTGTCTTCCCATAGATCGGATTATTTTAACTTTACTTTCAATAGATATTTTGGGAGCATTACTATTGAAAATACCTATTTTCAATAGATATTTGTGTCCAGACTTGGTCTTGAGGATACGAAGAATAGGACATTGTTTGGACAGTGTACAGACCAGGAACGAGAAACACAATCATTTCATTTAATTATAACAGGAGGCTGGGAGATGGACAGTTGGTTCCTGACACAGAGTAGCACTGCAGGTGGTCGTGGGTTTTATAAATAAGATCATTAATAGTAATCGTATGCTGGAGTTAGGGTAACATTTCCGATAAAGTTGCTAATGTGGAAGTGTTTTCAGGATGCAATTGTAAAAGTCGGATGGGCTAGAGAAGCTGCTGCGATGAGGCTGGAGTTAGCTGAAACGGGAAAGCAGGGCCTCTTCTCTGTTTAAAGCCTCGATCAGCCGCATTGGGCATGACCCACAACCAAGAACACCCCGAGCACTGCAAAGCCACCACGACAGCCCTTCAGTTTCGACATTGCCACAGTCCTCTCATGAGACATGGGGCCTGCAATCCGCTAGAACGGGGAAGGGGAAAGGGCTGGGAAAAAAAAGAAACACAAATTAATATCTCCATCCATCAGTACCAGGCCCCCAGCTATGAGTCTAAGTTAAAATGCATATAAATATAGAACTACATAATAGCCAGCTGTAAATGGGAAGAAATTGGTCTATGAGAAACAGTGACGGAGTATCACCTGCTCAGGGACTCACACAGGCCACCTGGTCTAGGGCCGCTGACACCCCCTGACGTGTAGCAGACAGCCTGTTGGAGCAGGGAGTTTCTAATGTCGGACCTGGAACATCATTTCGTTAACTGCTCAACAGTGAATGATACCCGCCTTCCCGTACTCAGTCCCTCATAACGGCCCAAGATGCACTCACGTGCAGAGGTCGCTCTGGGAGCCGGACCTGTGACCGGTCAGAAGGAATCAGGAAAGGCTCCCACCGCTCTCTGTTGTGAGAACAAGGAGGAAGTGGGAGGTGGAGAAAAAGGTCTCGGGGTGAGGACAAGAATTGTAAGCGAAGGTATAATGGCATGAAGCAGCCTGGCCCGGTCAGGAAGCATTGTAGCATCCGTGGGGGTCAAGTGCGGAACAGGAAGTATGGAGAGAATTGAGGCCCATAAGAGGGGCAAGGCCAGGTCCAAGAGGGCTGCCTTTGTCCCATGAAGAAACGTGGGCCTGACTGACGGATTAGAAGCAGGGAGCACACACGATCAGACTTGCAGATCAGAAAGATCCCAGGCGAACAGCAAACTGGAGCAGAGGATCTAGTAGGAACACGTCACAGAGGGCAGAAGGGAGACAGCCCTCGGCCAGTTCAGAAATGTAACAGTTGTTAGGGGCTGAACTGTGTCCCCCTAACTGTCATATGTTGAAGTCCTGATCCCCAGTACCTCAGAATGTTGCTATGTGTGAATATGGGTCTTTAAAGAGGTAATTAAATTAACACGAGGTCATTAGGGTAGGCCCTAATCCCATATGCCTGATATCTTTATAAAAAGAGGAGGTTGGGACACAGACACATACAGAGGAAGGACCATGTGAGGACACAGGACGTCTACAAGCCAAGGAGAGAGGCCTCAGAAGAAACTAACCCTGCCGACACCTTGACATCAGACTTTCAACCTCAAGAACTGTGAGAAATAAATGCCTGATGTTTCTAAGCTAGATTCTAAGGTCGAGTAATTTAAAAAACAGAAGTGGAGGAAGCAGTCTACTAGCTATAAACGCGTTGTGTACTGGAAGTGACTTGGTTGGACAGGGACCTCGAATGGTTCTTCCAACTCAGATTCAGCCCAATTCTAATATGCTAGATTCCAAATTTCAAATTTCAATCAAATAAGGGAAGCTCTTTTTATATTTTATATACATTGCTAGCTATGTATTATAAGTGTGATTTATCAGGGTGATGTTGCAGGCCCTAGAGGCCAGACACAGCTAGAACCTTAGCAGTCTTAATTCTTACCAGTAATCTGCAAAGTCACAGTGGTAAAAGTTTTCCTTTTTAGTCTTCTAGGAAAAGAGAGTTCTAAAAATACAAATATTTGGTTTTTGGCGATACTAATAAATCACCAAATATAGACAGGACGACTCTAAATGGATCAATTTTTTGGTTCATAACTGTTCACTCCTTAGAGGTTATCATTATAATAATACATGCCAAGAAAATTTGTAAAACACTAAACTATAAGAAAGCAGATAAAGATTAAACCACTATTGATATTTTTATTTTCTTAAATGGTTGATTTTCTAAGTTAGAATAGTTAATTGCATCAAAACCTTAATTTTTTTCTGGAATAAAGAAAGCAGGATAGATGAAGGAATGGATGGATGGTTGGATAGAGAGATAGATAAACAGACACGTCCATACGAACGTACGTACGTACATACACGCACAGGAATCATCTTAACAGTTTCCAAACCTGGCTAATGGTCAAAATTAGCTGGTGAGCTTTAAAAAACTAAATCAGAATCTATTGGGGGTAGGAGGAAGGAAGATGGATTCGTGTGTGTGCGCGTGTGTTCGTTCTGAGTTCTCCAGCTGAAAGTTAAAAGTTGGCATTTGGGAACTACTGTTGTACTCAAGCTTGTGGGTGGTGCCATGGAAAACATACAGTGTTTGAAAGGGTAAGGATTTAGATGTAACTAATCCAAATTGTGCCGAATTGGAATTAAAGAACTTTGCACACACACAAAAAAAATCATTTTGCAATAGGAAATATTGTAGAAGGCATAAAGTTGACACATAACATCTAATAATATTCTCTTTTTTAAGTCAGTAATATTTTATTAGAGAAAGGAATTTATTTGAAACCTCAACTACTGAGAACAGTTTGTCTCTGGAAGTATGTGGAGATGAACAACCTGCTGAACAAAGTAATGAGAGCTGCCATTCGCTAAAAACCTTCATATAATTATATATACCCTATAGCGTTTCTCAGGACTGTCCTTCATATTACAAGGGAAGCTTATTTTCCAAGAAGATAAAGTTCAGGGATTACTGAAAGAAGACCCTAGACACCAACAGAGGTGAGAATAAGAGAAAACAATTAATCATTACTCTTAGCTACCCGAGGCAGAAGAATGCAAAAAAGTTCTTTAAAATCATGAGGGAACATGGTCAAGGGTGAAGACCTTGAAATTCAGCTCTTGTAAGTGAGCAGGACTGGATTGCTTGCTAAGGCTAGATGATGGAGAGCTGGGCGTGGGAGGCCTGTCACCCCAGGTGAGACTCCTGCTGAAGAAAGGTGATTAAGACCAGAGGTGTCTGAGGAGCAGAAACTCAAATGGGTCAGGAAGCTGCATCAAGAATCAAAACTAAAGAGACACAATCACCATGCATGCAGGCACCACTGAGCCACGGAAGGCTTAGGAGATATTTAAGGTCAGTCATGGTCATCATCAACGGTTCAGGAGACATGTGGGGGCAGACAGGCAAAAAATCAAACTTACGTTCCTAGAGGAAGAACTAGTGGGTTTAAAATTACAGATTGAAAAAAAAAAAGATTCACAGTTGAGACCTGAATCACATAGAAAAAAAAAAGAGGGTCTTTATGATTAACCGGCAGCTGACACGGCACTCACTCAGGAGCTGCTGGGAACAAAGTCCAGGATCGCATCACCCACGTGGAGTGTTCACGTGCTTCAGGAAGCAGTCCAGCTCAGAGACGCCCATGGGCCACAGAGTCTCAGAAAAGCCTCTCTGGGGGCCAGAAAGAAGACAGTGCTCCTTAAACAGGCAAGGCTGCTACTCATTGTGGTCTGCGGACCAGCAGCATCAACATCACCAGAGACCTTGTTAAAAGTGCAGAATCTGAGGCCCCCATCCCAGACCCATTTGAATCAGAAACTGGATTTTTACAAAACGACCAGGCAATTCTATGTACTTGGGATCAGGTATCCTAGACCACCTAACCATAGTGGTGAGTGAATGGCACCAAGAATGACCAAGGCTGACGTGTTCATTCATTAGCTTAGGATGGCCTTCAGCCCGAGGGTCCAGATGTAAGTGCAGAATTACCTGAATCGATAGGTTGATCGAAAACTCCCCGCAGATAACAAGAGTACCCAGATCTTAAACACAGTTCTCAAGATACAGAAACGTAGAGTTATATTTGTATTCTCTGGAAGAAGTGGCAAAGATAAAATACATCTATTTTGGGGGTAACTGACTTGCAGAGGCAAGGCAAAATACTCCGAACGCTAGGAAAATCACAACTACCACGTGTTGGATGCTCACGATGCTTCAGGTGGTGAAGTTTTATGAACGTTTTATTGCGGCTATGTTCTTTCACGCACTTCACGTATCTCCTCTTCCTTGAATTTAATCCGTCCATAGATTCAGCTGGCCTCCATCTTTACAACCTGTATTCCACTCAAATTGCTGGGCATTGATTTCTGACTCTGGAACTAGATTCTGTGGGACTCAGAAACATGCATTTCTATAGTTCTCGAATTTCACTCGGAAAGCTTTTTGAAAATGTGAACTTTGAATTCACACTCTGCGGTCTGGGGTGAGATCCAGGGAACTGCAGTTTTACAAGAGCCCCTGGGGAATTTTCCACACGTGGGTCTGCCGGCTAGTGACCACTTCCTCTGCATAGGCAGGCCACTTCCCAAGGAGGGATTAACCAGAAGACAGCCCCAGAGGTGCACTGGTTTTACGAGGAAAGTGTATGGACGTGAACAAACTGTTACACAAGCGAAGCCACTGAAATCCAGTCAAAACACGACAGAACTTGGAGAAAAGTGCCTGGTGATACCTCCTGGGCAGGGCAAGTACCTAGAACTTGAGTCTCTGCCGTCCGGAGGGGGAACAGTGACTCACAGGTTAAATGTTAGGGGTTTTGTATTCTCTAGTAATTCTGTAAGAAAACTGTCCCAATATAATACTGGTAGAAACAATGAATTGCACGATTATGCAACTGATGCTGATTGTATGTAGGGATATTATAAAGTTGTCAAAGTATTGGGTGAAGAACACAGCCAAGGTCCTCGCAGGCATTCGGTGGTTCCGCAGGAATGCTTCTTAGTTACCACGGGAGGGGTGGGTCGCATGGCACCTCACACTCGCACCATGGTTTCTGTGTAATAGGAAGTGAGATGGCACAGCATGTCAAGTACGACAGTCACTCTGACGATGAACGTGTACTAAATTCTCTGCATCAAGCTTTCAGCTTTGAAAATGCAGAGGACATATAGTAACTGCTAATCGCGGGCCCTTTCAATGTACAAAGCTCTACTCAAAGTGTTGTATCTATATGGATTAATTTAATTCTCATAACAACCTTAGGAGGTGGGTATATTGTTATTCCCATTTCACGATGAGAAGACAGGCAGAGAAGTCTTGAATAATGTGCCAAAGTCACACTGGCTCTAGATCTCGGTTTTCTACTGCACCGTCTCTCTCTAACTGATTTTATTCTGGATACAAATCCTTTGCTGATCCCATGGATGGCAACTATTTTTTCCCACACTATGGTTTGCCTTTCACTCTCTCAATGTCTTCTTCTCGAACAGAAGTTCTTAATTGTAAGGTCACTGAATTCATCAATCCTCTCCTTTAGTGTTAGTATTTTTTTCTATACCCTATTTTAGAAACCTTTGCTACCTCCGGTTCATCAAAATAGAGATATGTCACTTTCTACAAATTCCATTGTTCCGCCTTTCACATTGACTCGCAAATGATTTTTGTGTTTGATAGGAGGCAAGAGTCAAAACTCACTATTTCTCATGTGGATACCCAGTTCGCCCAGCTTCATTTATTGAGATCAAAAGTCTTCATTTATTAAAGAGACTGTTCTTTGCCCAAGGCTCTGCAGTACCACCTTTATTATAAATCAAATGTTCATGTAAGGATGCTAGTTCATTTCTCTGTATCAGTTTGCCATAATCACTGAGGTAAATAATAAACTACATTATATGGGAATACTTTTTAAATATTAGATTTTACTAAACGTCTGATCAAAATACTCCGATCCCACACATATTTAAATTTAGATGCATGTGGTGAAGTTTTCTGAATGTTTTATTGCAGCTATGTTCTATTCCAGAATGGTATAAAGAGAAAATTGTCCTTGGGGAGTAGGGGAGGGTTTAGAAATACATATGAAGAGCAAAAAAGTCCTTCGCCACATGGAGTCATTTGTTCAAGCCACAGAACACGACCAGTTTTCTACCCTAGGATTTTTCTAAACTCGTAATGTGCTAATACCTAGGCAGCTGCATCAAGAAGCAGCATTTCTCAACCTTGCTGGACCACAAAGTCCTTTGATCTCTGAGCGCTTCATCCTCAGCGTGGCCTTCATTCTCTGTTTAATAGGGAGAAGAGAAGCCATTTCGTTCCTGACACCAAACCTGTAAACTCACCTGCGTCTGACCTCACTCTTTCCTTCCTCCTCAGTTTCTAGTGCACACCCTCCAGTCAAGGGGCGTCCCTACACTGGGGAGAGAGCTAACAGTGGCTTGTACTACATGGGGCTGAAGCAAAGGAGAGAGGTGGAGAACTGCCATGCTATGTAAAGTAGAATCGAAATGGTTTGGTGATGGGCTGAACTGAATGAAGAGTGAGGGAAAGTGAAGATTTAAAGGTGACTCCTAAATTTCTAGCTTAAGCAACAAGGTGGATGTCCTGCTTTGAACTGAGATTGAGGACACAGGAGTCAATATGCAATAGGCAGATAGATGTATGGGTCTGGAGTTCTGGTGAGTTGTCCTAGCTACCGATTTTGCAAGCATTAGCATATAGCTGGAATTAAACCAGGGAAATAAGATTGCCTATGTAGGAAGCTTGTGCTTGGATGATAGGAGGGCCGCATGTACAATCTTGAGAAAGTCCAACACTTACGGAACAGGAGGAAAAGAGTCTGGGAAGGAGAAGCCTGAGAGGTAGGAGACACTGATTAGAGGACAAGAGTAGACAGTCCAAATGCTGCTGGAAGTTCGGTCAGCAAGAACAGTGCTGAGAAGAGCCCGATGGATTATGCCAAGTGAGACTATTTACCTCGGCGACAGAAATTTCAAAGATCTTTTCCATCTTCAGCAGATCCTGTAAAAATATAGGTTAGTGTACGTTGTTCCTCTGTTCAAAACTCACCAAGGTCTTCTCACTCACTCACTCTACGGACTTACAACATCCAACAAATGGTCTGCTCTCTCCACTTGCACCCAGTTATCTCTTGGGACCGATCTTCTGAAACTCTCTCTGCTCCTCTAACATTTGCCTCCTTGCTGCGTCTTCTAGAAGTCAGGAATGCTCCTGCCTCAGGGCCTTTGCACTTGCTGTTTGCTCTGCCAGAAATGATGCTCCCAGATTTCTGCCAAACTCAATTCTTCAGGTCTTGCTCAAATCTTTTTCAGTGAGGCCTTACCTGACACTATTTATGTTTCCACTCAAGCCCTATCCTTCTTTCCTTCATTTTTCTCTACAGTATTTATCATCATTGAACATACTATTTTATTTGTCACCTTCGACCCTCTCAAATGTAAGCTACGTGAGGAAAGATATTTTATTCACTCATGTGTCCCCCAAAACCTAGAACCGTTCATACAACATAATAGGCATTTAAGAATTTTTTGATGAATAAATTAATGCACTACAGTTTTCAGCTGATGAAACTGGTTTATCTTGATAGCCCTTAGAGACCTTTCAGGAAATGCTGGTGGATTAAGGGCTGCTCATTTCTTTGGAGCAAAATAAAGAAGAGCCAGTACTGTTTTCCCCCCTGATCTTGGTTCAGACTGTTCTTCCTCTTTTTATAACCTCAGGACTTCCCTCATCCAACATCTGCAAAGTTGGAGGTTGTATCTCTGCATACCTACCTTTCATTTTTTGCTGTTACTACCCAGTTTCAGGCCCAAATTAATGAATCGAGTAATGGTATAGGAGAATATAAGTTAAAGAAAATATTTTAAATAAGTTTGGCTGCAAAGAAGTGGAGAGAGATAAGGTACTTGGAGGGGAATCGGGGTATAGGAGGCTGATCTGTTTTCGTTTGGTATACACTGCTATTTTTCCTTTTCTTCTTAACTTTTTTATTTTTAGAAAACTATTAGTTTACAGAAAGTTGGAAAGAAATTAGAGGTTCTGTTTACTCTTTACTTGGTTTCCCTGATGATTACTTCTACACTCGCATAACTACAGTACAGCATCAAAACCAGTGAGATGGCATTGGTATAATGTGTACTGTGTGTGTATTTAGTTCTAAGTTATTTTATCACATGAGCAGATCTACATCTGTATAACTACAGCACGATATCAAAACTAGGAACTTGACATTGGTCTAACGCGCATATGGTTCCATGTTACTCTATGACATGGGCAGAGGGGCAGTTTTCTCATCGGATCAGTCATGAGGCAGGTCTAGGACACTGTTTCTGAAAGCTCTGCTCCTTAAGTCTTTTCTCCAGCCCTCATGTATTCAGCTTCTACAAAAAACATTATTGAGCACATGTTGACTCCCACACCAATAATAAACTCTTCCAGCCTTTCAAAATCCTCTTTAACCCAGCATCACTGTCTTTTATAATCACCTTTTATTCCAGGCAGGCTTGATCCCAACGCCCAAGCCAAGCTAACATCCTCCCACACATTCTCCCACATCCTGATGTCCTCTTCAGTCTACAATCCTTCTCATTTTACTGGCCAGTGCCAGCTTTTTTTATTTTTGCATTTATTATCTGAAGGCCACAAGTGGCACCTATCCTGTTCTTTAATAATCGGTGCTACTTCCATTACACTTTAATCACACAATCATTCAAATACTTTATGAATACCTTGTGTATGTGCCAGCCACAGCCTAGATTCTAGAGCTAGGCACTGAAATCCAGAGATGAAAGCCACAGCTCCCAAGATTCCCCAGGGTAACAGACAATGAGCATATAGGTCATTAGCATTTTGAGACAAGCTGCTTTGAGAACAAAGGGAGGGCATATAACCCAGATGTGGATTTTAGTGGATTCCTGGAAGACAAGGCTTCAGACCCAAGTCTTGGTAAAGCAGAGAAGGGTGCAGAAGGAACTGGAGCGGATGCACACATAACTGTATGAACGTCGCTTTTTCTCTTTACAGTTGTGATATATTTTGCTTCTACTCAATAATAAAGTCCTCGAGGCCAGGGACACTTAAATTTTGTTGTACTCTACAGGTTCTAACAAAAAAAACATAGTAAACACTTTGTAAACATAGGGTTTGATCCATGACTAAATCTTACATCCCAAAATGATCAATAATGCTATTCATTAAAGACAAAAGGTTTTTGGAGAGGCTGTGAAATTTATTTCTCCCTTATCCCACTAGACACATAAAAATATAAATGCTGCGGTTCTTGAAACAGAGAACAGTAAATGAGGATATGCCAGGAAGCAAGTTATTCCTGGTGGGAGCAGGGGCAAGTAACGTGTAGGCAAGGGAGATAGTGACAACAGCTGTGCACCATGGT
Source organism: Pteropus medius (assembly GCF_902729225.1). Taxonomy (NCBI): domain Eukaryota; kingdom Metazoa; phylum Chordata; class Mammalia; order Chiroptera; family Pteropodidae; genus Pteropus; species Pteropus medius. Next base: position 6,022,309 of record NW_024349804.1, on the reverse strand, counting down.
TGCTTCTGAAGCTCAGAGCCCCACTCCATTCACATACAAGGTTGGGGGGGGGCAGAGCTATAAAATGAAGATTTCTCTCTTTTTGAAGTGAACATAGATGAATTTGGGCATTTACTGAGTTTATCATGCAACTCTGCTTTATTTAAAGGAGGTAGAAGCCAAAGAAGACCTAGCATCTCCAACTCTTTCAGCCTTCGAAAGGACAAATCTCTGCCCTGTCCACTCCTTGTAGAATGAAACAATCTCTCCTTCCTGTGACTAAGACAAAAGCGTAAAGGTGGCGCACTTCAGTGGGTGTACCCGGCCCACCCCTGCGACCTAAGCGAAAATTAGAATCAGGGGTAACATCAGAGGTGGCTTTCCTATCCCTCTCGGCTTCCCCATGTTCTCGGAGTTGAATTCAACCGTGTTTTTTTTTCAACAAAAAAATGTAAACGGGTTTTTTAAACCTATTTAAAAAAATATACATTAAATCATTGAGTCCTACTAGTAAAGCTTCTGTTTTCAAAAACAGTATTTGGGTTAACCGCCTTACAATGCTGCTAACTTGGACCAGATGGAAGTTAAAAAAAAAAATTCAAAAAAAGACTAAAAAAGAAAACTCAGGACTGCCTTCGCTTATACAGTTCAACCTCCGCTGTAAAACCGCGTGCGTCCTCCTCTTTCACGGGTTTCCCCGGAGTCCCACCTCCACTCCCGCTCCTCGTTTACGTAATAACCGAGACTCCTTCGCTGAGCAGGGCGCGGGTCCGACAGCAACAACCCGACCCCGCTCTAGCCCCCACGCGCACGCGCACGCGCAGCGCACGCGCACGCGCACGCGCACGCGCACGACGGCACGCCCCTGAGTCCCCGCCACGGCCCTGCGTCCATCCCAGTATCGCCCAGTCTTCCGGAGTGCATCCGCCCGCCCCGCCCCCGGCGCACGCCCCGCCCCTGGCGCCCGCCCCGCCCTCGGCGCACGCCAACCCTCCCGGCGCCACGTGCTCGCTGAAGGGCGGTGCAGGGGGCCGAGCAGTAAGATGTTCTTGCTGCCTCTTCCGGCAGTCGGGCGAGTTGCGGTCCGACATCTGGGGCTGAAGCGTGTCTGGAGTCAAGGTCTCGCCACTGCAGCCATGACGAAGGTGAGATGCCGCGTCTGGCTCCGGGGCCGCCCCGGGAGTCCTGCCCGCGGGCTACTGGGGCTGTGGGTCCGGTCGAGGCCGTCGTGTTCCCGGCTTTTGCGCCAGGTTGCAAAAATGAGCCCAAAAGAAAAGTTCCCTCCCTTTGCAGATCTCATCCTAGGCAGGGCCAGAGTCTCGGGACTGCCTTTCCCCGGAGCTTTCTCCAGCTGGCTGTATGCCGAGCTGAGGTGAAATGTCCTCTAAGGACCCAGAGTTAGCCAGCAGGGCTCCACACCTCCCGTCCTGCCCTGCTGAAGTGGAAGGCCTGGAAAACACGGGTCCTCTGGGAATAAACGGCCTGAAAGGCTTTCTAGAGAAAAATAATGCCTCTCTAGGGAAAAGGGCTTTGCAAAGAAATCTTTTAATTTTCGTGAAATTAAAGCAGTGTGTCTTCCAGAGGAGAAGCCTTTTCCACCTAAACGAGCTCCAAAAAAATGAAAACGGTCACAATTGGGATGTGGATGATCTGGAAAGGGGAATGGCTTGGGAGTCGTGCTTGAGGACCAGAAAGAAATGACTATCCCTGGCGAGGAATGTTCTAGACGGAGCTTAGGTCTCTGGTGGTTCTACATAGAACTTGAGCTCGAGTGGCAGAGAGATCAGACGCCTGTCCCTGAGCTCTTATTAATGCTATGTGACATTCTACTCAGTTCTAACAGCCATATCTTGTCCCTCCATTTCCCCAGTTGGTTCCATGGAATCTTGGGAATGAGCAGTCTTTAAAAAGTTAGCATCTAGAAAGCTAACCAGTGCCAAGGAAGCCTATTTTCTTTGACGGAAAGGACGGAGAGGACACCATTTGGTTCAAGTACCAGTGTGTTTTCTTGTTAAGGACAAAGGACTGTGAGGGAAGGCATCAGGATTTGCGCACAGTTCTGTCGCATCGGACCAGGTTTCAGTTTCCTTATGTGTCAAGCGAGAAGAAGACTGCAGGTTTATTCCACCTCAGAGTTGCCGTGAGGCAGAAACATTTTTAAAGTCATCAGTTGCTGGGCGGAGGCAAGTAGTGGTTTCCAGGTGCACTTGTTTCAATTGTTTGAGGCCTAAGGGGGTAAGCCACTAAGTGCTGAGCAAAATGCTCTTTGCTCCTACCACTCTCTGTGAAGTCACATCCTCTTTCTCTCTTTGAGCCCGAGGCGGCCAGAGTTCTTAGTATTGACAAGTGTATCCCTAGGCTTTACTGGGATAGCATACCAGAATATCTGATATTTGCATTTGAAGGTTGTAGGGGAGGAAAAACTTTTTAACAGAAGGATACAAATTATATTTGATATTTTTATGTGTACATGTCTTTAAAAGGAAAACGAAGACCCAAAAGCCTTTAGACCCAAAGCTTATATACCTTTCTAAACAGAATAAGAAATTGTGGGGATGCAACAAGACAGGAGCTTAGGCTAGGAGCAGTAAATGATGACACAGTGACTAGGAAATACATGGGAAAATGGAAAATACGGGTTATTTTAGTTGGTTAGTTTGTACGGGTCCATTTTTGTGTTGGCTCTCAGTCTCTGGTGATAGGAATGATCTCTCTTCCTGGTACCTGGAGAGCACCTTTCTCATGGGAAGTTTAATGACCTGCTTTTGGGTAGGAGGTGGGAGGTTGGTGTGCCATTCCTGTATCTGCTGTGTCTCAAGTGCCCGCAGCTCAAAGTAATCAATAAGACAAATTTGGCATATTTTGGAGTGGTATGTTTTGAACCCCTTTGTGGTCTGACTTGGTTACTAATGAAATTGTTTTCTTAACCAAAACACCTTTCTGCTCTTTTTTATCTGAAAGTGAAAGAAGCTCTTTATGCTGTGAAAATCCTTCCTTGGGAGGGACCTTGAAGATCCTAGATAGGTAGTAATTATAGTCTTGCTTTGGCAGGATTTGAAAACATTTAGGCAGGATGAGGGTATAGCTAACCACCCAGCACCTGCTTCTGCTTTGACTTTGTTCCTTCTGTCCTTGAGGGGGACATGCTTTATCTACCGAAATTATTCATCTTTTTGCTTGTTCTCAGGGCCTTGTTTTAGGAATCTATAACAGAGAAAAAGAAAATGATGTGCCACAGCTTACAAGTGCAGGAGAGAATTTTGATAAATTGGTATCTGGAAAGCTGAGAGAAGTTTTGAACATGTAAGTATATACCTGTGGATTCAGTTATTTAAATGCCTTGAAAACAAAGGAATATTTATTCTGTGCTTTGTTGTTAGTAGATTAAAATTCTCAGAAGCATGCTGGACAGTATCTGCTCAGTGGAAGTGAAAGTGTGTATCTCTGGAATGCACTTTGCATTTCAGTATGAGTGAGTCTACAATTCTAGGAAGTCAGGCCTCTTTAACCACTGCTCAGACTTCTTGTGAAAGTCTGATCCAGAAGGGTCTGGAATGTACCAGATTTCCTCAGTCCACCCTCCTGGCTCAAATTCGTTTCTCCTCACCCTGATTCTACCAGCCTGCCTTCCCAAGGCCTTTCTTCCTTTAATCCTCCTCCACTTTTGGGGGACCGAGGTCCCCGAACTAGTTCAATACAGCCTAAGGGTGCTGCTCCTGTCAATGCATATCTTGAGTTTCCAGAGTTTCCAGGACTTCTCAAATCCTGAGGGCGTGGTTAGAATGCTGAGTGTAATTCAGTAAATCTGGGTGGTGCCTGAGGTTTTGACTTTTCTTAGATTAGCCAGGGTCTAGAGAAGGTTGTGAAACTTTGGGCTTTCCAAGTCCTCTGAGCTGCAGGCCACATTTGGCAGAAGTAGAAGTGTCAACATAAGCTTCTGCAAGGACATCTTATTCAGATTATAGATAATTTATTGGACTCCAATCCACGTCCTCTGATAATAACAGTAATTGTCTAATCATTAGGTAACAGTTTGCATCCCTCTTCGTTATCGGTCCTTCACCAGGAGACAGCCTTCTCATGCGCCTTAATTAACACATTAATCCAAAAGCTAACCTGTTAGAGTACAGAACAGCATGGCCTTCCTGACATCATTCTCAACTGCAGTACCAGGACAGCCATCCAGTCCTTTGACTGATCCTGTGTTGCCACCTGGTTTGTTTGGAGATTGCCCAGTATCCCATTTGCAGATATGCCCCCACAAACAGCCTCCATGCCGAACACACTTCAGGTCGGCCACTTAGGTTGGTGCCTTCTGCCTTATGTAAGAAAGATTTAAGATTCCCGTCAGCCTTCATCCAGTGCTCAGCTCTCCTCTGCAGCCATGCAGTCCCCATCCATGGTTTTTCGTATTTGTTTTCAAAGAAGGTTGTATTAACTCTAACCTAGAAGTTTGCTAAGTAGTTTCTAAGGTAAAATTAGAAGTGCTACCTCTGAGAAACCTGGCATGAGAGAATTCTGTATTTTGATAAAACCATAAGTGCAATAAATTTGCAGAAGCAGCAGAGTATTTTAACAATACTGAAGGTACTTATATGAACTAATTTTTTAAATAACTATTTCCTCGTTTCAGATCTGGACCACCTCTGAAGGCAGGCAAAACCCGAACCTTTTATGGTCTGCATGAGGTATGAGATGAGGCTAAGGTTTATTTGGCAAACTCGGTGAGCACCTACTATATGCCAAGCACTGTGGCTGCATAGTCTTGCAGAAAATTTTGTGTCAGATTTTATGTATAGTCTTGTCCTAGTATTGAGCCATAAGGATTACTTAAAATTATGAAGAGGTGAATTGCTGTCAGAAAGCACTGGACCTCTCGTATCCCTCAGTCTTCAGGCTTTCTTTGTTCAGCTGCCAGAGTTGGGGCACTATTATGCAGTAGAATTAATTGCAGGATTATCTTCACTCGACCTTTCAAACACATGTATTATGAAATTTTACCCAGATACAGGACTAAAAAAATCCCAAAAAACAAATTTCACAGTGCTTTTGCCCTGCGCTGGGGTAGTTGTGGGAACTCATGTACCAGTCCTGCTGCAAATGGTTTGCTTTACCGACGTAAAGTGGCCGATTTTGTGTGTTTGCGACACAGGACTTCCCCAGCGTGGTGGTGGTCGGCCTCGGCAAAAAGGCCGCCGGAGTGGACGACCAGGAAAACTGGCACGAAGGCAAAGAAAACATCAGAGTGGCCATCGCAGGTTAGTGTACTTTTGGGTTTTAACGCTGAAGGAGAGTGCTGAGCATCTGCTCTTTTAAGATGACCTGTCCCCTCTTCTGGTCCTCTTCCCCACATCACCGCCCCTCCACGACCCCGGACGGGTATCTGAACAAATACTCAGCCTCCCTTGGCCTTATATTAAACCTGGATGGACGGTTAGCTCATGGAATTTTACTTTTACATTTCTTTAGCTTATGTTTGGAGGTTTCATGACCATTGATTCACTCTGACAGTATCAGCCTTGGAGGCTCTATTTTACCAGGAAGTTCTATGTATGAATTTTTTTCCTTTTGTAATGCAGAGCTGGTGTTGCCCAACTTTTAAATCACACGGAATCTTCATAGTTACAAATCAGAGAAAATGGACACAGAGTATAGGGTGCTTGTTTATCACTAGTTACCGAAGGTCTCAGCTTGTCATGTGGCTGGTTTAAAAGTTGATGTCACTGAGTCCCTTCAGAGCTGAGCAGCAGGACGAGGCCTTTACCGCAGAGACTAAAGGTGGTTAAAGATGCGTTGAAAACCATTGCTGGGGTGGTGAAGATTAGTTTGACGGATCATGTGTATTATATATGCTTGTTAAATTTACTTTCAAAGTTCATGTTGAGTGATTATTTCATAACTTTTATTTGGGAGTTTTTGCTGACTTGATCATAATAAAATGCTGCATTAATAATAGACTTTGCTCAGTTCCTCGGATATAATTTCAATGGCATCACTTCTGTCATTTTTAATCTGGGGAGCTCCTGGTGATTGGGACACCTCAGCAGGAAATCCTGGTATTTCAGAAGTGGTGCTAGTAATAGTGGCCACACTGCGCAGAGCCAGACCCGTCCTCCTACCTGTCAGTCTGCCCTCCCGTGACCTGTGAGGTGTGTGCATGTCCTCATTTTACCTCAGAGGGCAAGTGTCCGCTGGGAATCGAAGCCCAGCCGTGTCGTTTTCTCGGCATGCCACCCCACGCCCCTCCCTTCTCCTCTTCCAGTCGTCTCTGACTGACTCTGATTTTCTGGTTCCTCTGTCCTTTCGAAGCGGGGTGCAGGCAGGTTCAAGACCTGGAGATCTCGTCCGTGGAGGTGGATCCCTGTGGCGATGCGCAGGCAGCCGCAGAAGGGGCTGTGCTTGGTCTCTACGAGTATGATGACATGAAGCAGAAAAAGAAGGTGGCCGTGTCGGCAAAGCTCTATGGAAGGTGAGGGAACGAAGCCAAGATCAGAGTCGCGTTCCCCGGTGTCCCAACAGGGGGGCCTTTGGATGGGAGCTGCCTGCCTTTCAGTGTCGGGCACTGCTGTGTGGCTTGTCCACGACCTCCCCCATCTCTGTAGCCATTTTAAGAGTATGGTACCAGTCCCCACGTTCTGCTCCTGGCTTTCGTCACGTGCATGTCCCCCATGACTCTCTAGGCCTCTCCATGCTTGCTGGTTGCTAGGAGGCAACACCAAGTTGGCTCCCCAAAAAGGCATGGATCGAGATGACAGACAGGTCCCACAGGTTTCAATCCAGAAAATGTCCATTTTCCAGCATCTGCTGGCACTGTGCTACCCACCAGAGCCACACAGATGGAGGGCTGTGGTGCTCGCCCTCAGGGGCCAAGGGGCAGACTCGGCTTTTGGCAGATCTGTTGAGCACCTTGTACGCTCTCGCCCCGTTCCAGCTTCTGGAAGGCAAGGTCCCTGCTGTCAGGGACAGACCATGTAAGCCCCTCAAGGAGATGGTGCTGTGAGAACGGGGGGGCCTTGTCACGGCCCGACAGCCGGCAGCTGCGAGATAGTGGTTAACGATGAGGGCTCTGCGACCAGTCAGCCTAGCTTCGAGTCCTGGCTCCCCCACTTACTGGCTGGGCAACCTCACACGAGTAACCGACATCCCTCTGGGTTTCCTCTTCAGCTGTTTAGTGGTGTCGTAATTCTGATCCACGTGTGCCGGGCATGGTAAACCCCAAGCTGTTTTACATGTCTCCACACTGCCCATGCTAATCCCTATTGAGCACAGGAAGAGCAAGGATCGAAACACATGTCCATGTCTTTTCTCTTTTAAAGTCGATCTTACCCTGTCCTGGGTTGGTGTTCAGAGCCCTGATCCAGGCAAAAACTAGGCGGAACTGTCTTCAGTCTCCGTTGGCACCGAGCAGTGAGCACTTGGGACTGTACCATTCCCGACACAGCGAAGGAGGACAGAGTGGCCTTTCTGTGGAAACCTGCCCTCAATTTGTGTGGTAGATTTAATTTAGGGCGTCAGAGATCCGTCAGTCCAACCCCTTTTTTCATACAGATGAAGATTCTGAAGTGAAATGCTTGCTTGGGTCTCCTGTTTCTCAGCTCATCATAGTGTCCGCCACCCTGGGTCAATCAATTCCCAAAGAACGAATCCAGGTCTCATTTGTCCATCATTTTTGTAGTCTTCCTCTTTGGTTTTGACCAGCTGTGACATTGTCTAGAGAGGTTGCCTGACAGTGACCCTGTGCTTTCTTCTGCCAGCGGGGATCAGGAGGCCTGGCACAGAGGGGTCCTCTTTGCTTCGGGGCAGAACTTGGCACGCCGGTTGATGGAGACTCCTGCCAATGAGATGACGCCAACCAGATTTGCCGAAATTATTGAGAAGAATCTCAGAGGTGCTAGTAGTAAAACGGAAGTGCACATCAGGTAATTCAGGGTTATGTTGTAGATGCATAGGAAGTTAAGCCGGAAGGAGCCGTAGAGATCCTAAAATCCAGCTCCTTTATTCGGAGGAGCGTCTTGTAACTTGAGACCAGGGAGGTGAGAGGACCTGCTCGTGGCCACACAGAAGCTGGGATAAGTCTCAGTTTGAGGTTCTTTGTCTTTGAGAGCGTGTCATGGCTTCAGGCTGTATACGTGTGTGTCGTAACAGCTTTATTGAGATATAATCCACATATAGTTTATCGTTTACCCACGTAAAGTATACAACTCAGTGATTTCTAGGATATTCGTGGGGTTGTGCCACCATCACCACAATCAGTTCTAGAACATTTTCATTACCCACGAAAGAAACCTTGTCCTCATCGGCAGTCACCCCTCGTTTCCCTCCCCCACCCGCCAGCCATCCGTTCACGGGCGTTGGGGTCGTTTCTGCCTTTATGAATAATGCTCTTGTGAGTATTAGTGTGCAAATTTTTATGTGGACAAATATTTTCACGTCTTTTGGGCGTGTGTCTAGAAGTTGAATTATTGGATCCAATGGTAACTCTAACTTTTTGAGGAACTTACATATTTTGTTGTTTTGTTTTGGTGAATTCCTCCTGTCTTCGCCTTTTGACACAAGTAAAGAACACAGCATGCCTAACCTGGCGTGGAATGAGACTCTTGTCTTGTGGATCCTCTGAGCCAGATGCCAGACCTGGTGTCCCCAGGCAGTCCTGAGGTGTCATCAGCAGCGAGGCTGTTGGATGTACAAGGCTGCTCCCCCAGGTCCCATTACCCTCTGGGTACCCATAACCTACCTGTAACCCTACCCATAACCCTTTAAGCAAAGCGAGTCTGAGCCTTTGGGCATTTATGACTAAAATAAATTGAGAGACGTTGCTTTAGATAAAGAATTCTTCACTGTCAAGCTTGTTTCACAGGGAACTTCCATTTAAAAGCATTCTTCAGCACTCAATTGTGATTATAGTTCACACTTTTTCAGGAAACCCCTGTGGTCTAGATAGACTGAAAAAAAAATACTGTGTTGAAAACACAGTACTTGGAGCTTGGTGAAAGTTTTGGAAGGTTAGCGTATATTTAATCTGTAGCACTGCTTAGTCTCTGTAAATGTGTCTTGGCAAAGACGACTCCTTGTTTTGAGGAGACGCCAGAGCTACTCTGTGTCAGCAAATCGTGGCTGTGTGGTTACACGTCAGTGACGGCCACCTCCTGTGCACCTGCGAATTCGGCATGTAGAGATGGAGGAGGTGCTCTGTGTCCCCAAAGAAGTGAAGACCGGGTAGGGAGGAACAAGCAGGTGAAGGGGGCACGCAGAGGGTGCTGTAGGAGCAGAGAGGTGAGGAGGAAGAGTTGAAAAGGCTTGCCAACAAAAGGTGCCTAAGCTGCGTCCTGAGGTTTGCTTAGAAGCTACCAGATGACGAGCGGGAAGGCAGGGCGTTTCGGGTGGGCAAGCACGTGGGCAGAGGCCCCTTGGGAAACTGCAAGGCTTGTGGCGGAGCAAAGGGAAGCCAGCCAGAGCTGGGGAGGGTGAGGTGGGCGGAGTGTAACCCATCACACCGAGACAGCCGTGCCAAATCCGCTCGAGTGTAGGTGGGTGTAAATCAAAGAAATACAGACAGTACTACTTCCAGAAGGGCGGGACTTTAATAAAACATCAGAGACTGAGTTCGTAATTAAAAATACCCACATTATATAGCCTCGTTTCTTTTCAAGTGATTTTTTACTGTCATACCTTCCATTTTTATATTCTTTCCCCTCTGAAGTTCAGTAGGCATCTGTCCATTATGCAATCCTAGTTTAGTAGTTTCACCTACTGAATCGGCTAGAGCAAGAGGAGCGTCCTTGGAGATCGTCATTGCCGATCTGCCTGTGGGAGGGTAGGGTGTCTTTTGGCCCAGTTACAGTGGCCAGAAATCAATACAAAGCTCTTTTGTATCCCCAACATAGAAGGGATAGCGACATGGCCTGGTTCTGGTTGGCACTCAGGACTATACCCATTCTATTACTCCCAATGGTCCTGTTTATTGAGTAGTAAGTCATTAGTTTTCCTATGTCAGTTAGACATCTCAAATTGTGATTGAAACCATGAGAAATAGTGTGACAACATTAAAAAGACTGGATTCCAGCAATTCTAAAAAAGCAAAGAGATAGGGTATTTTAGTTAAATTAGTGAAGTGTAGCTTTGTTGGGTTTTTGTTGGTTGATTGATTGGTTGGTCGGTTGGTTTTGTTTTTTAGAAATACCAAGAAGTAAAGCAACAGACTCCTTAACTCTCTTTAAGCCCACTGTATGCCTTACTTTTACATTAAAACTTTATAAATATGTAAATAGGTTAGGGAAAAAAGTTTTACTTTTACATTAAAACTTTATAAATATGTAAATAGGTTAGGGAAAAAAGTTGAGCAACAATTATTTATTGACTGTGTACTATTACCTGACATATCATGTACCAGGCATGAATTCTCTATAGCTAATCTTTTGAGGGTGGTGTCATTGACCTAATTTTATAGCTGAGGAAACAAGTGACTGGCCCAAAAATATACAGAAAGCAAACTAGGGCATGTTAATCGAAGCACCGACACATGTATATTTTGAGCTTGTATGTTACACTTTTTTACACATGGATGAGCTTTTTCTAAGTTATTTTGAAATAGAGATAACAAGGTGTATTTACTTTTTTCCCTTTCTGCCCTATAGACCCAAGTCCTGGATTGAGGAACAGGAAATGGGTTCATTCCTAAGTGTGGCCAAAGGCTCCGATGAGCCTCCAGTCTTCTTAGAAGTTCACTACAAGGGCAGCCCCAATGCAAGCGAACCGCCCCTTGTGTTTGTTGGGAAGGGAATCACCTTTGACAGGTATGTCTTTATTGTATCTGCGCTGTGTACTTCCGTGAATGCTTTGTATGCACTTGTATTATTTGGTATATAGTTTGCTTCAAAAGCATGGTGTTTGGTCCTATCTTATATGTCGACTTTAAATGTGTCAAGCTGCCGTTTATAGAATGTTTACTGTGTATCAGAGATTCTGTTAGGTATTTTACATGTATTACCCTGATCTTACCCCTAGGAGCTACACACTGTAGACATTGTACAAGTAAAAAATGTGCTTATTGGCCATTGGTATATTTTCAGTGAAGTATCTATTGAAATCTTTTGCCCCTTTTTAGAAACATCTGTCTTACTGAGTTAAAAGTTTTAAAAAATGTATTCTAGATACAAGTCCTTTGTCAGATATGTATGTTGAAAATATATTTTTCTCATTCTGAGACATGCCTTTTCATTTTTTTAAGTGATATCTTTTGAAGAGTGGTTTTTAATTTTGATAAAGTATAACTTTTCAGTTTTTAATTTTATATTCCATGCCTTTTTTGCCCTGTTTAAAAAATTACCTGTACCAAAGTCTGTTTTCTTCTGTAAGTCTTAAGATTTTTCAGCCTTTAGGCTATGATCCATTTTGAATTTTTGTGTGTGGTGTGAATGCACTGAGGTTCCCCCCGCTCCGCTTTTTTTTCTCTATGGATAGTCATTCGTTTGAACACTATTTGTTGAAAAGACTACCCTTTCTCCATTGAACTACCTTGACACCATCGTCGAATCAGTCGACCACATCATAGTGCGTCTGACTTAGGACTCCGTTCTCCACCAGGACCTTATGACCAGAGGATCTCGATTTCCTGCAGCTTGGTCTTGCAATCTAGTAACAGGAGCCCTCCGGCTTTGCTCTGAGTCCTTCTCATTAGCATATCAATTTAAAAATTCATTTGCCATTGCTTATACACACACACAAAGCCCACTGAGATTTCAATTGAGATAGAGAAATTTTTTTTTGGTAAAAATTTGGTAGTTGTGTGAGTAATGAAAGGAAGCGGGTAGGACTGATGTAGGGAGACCTGAATATGTGGGAGCCGTGGCAGACATCCGAATGATAGCCAGTGGCACCCTCAACCAGGATGGACGTGGTGGAAAAGAAATGGGTGGATTCGAGAGAGGGCTAGATGGTGAACAAAGGTCACTGCTGATCTTTGCCTGGTTGCTTTAGAATGATAGTCCTACAAGTAGAGTGAAACTCCCAGAACAAGTGGCCTTGAAAGAGAGCTGGCGAGGAGATAGGACAACCCGACGGACCAGTGTGCTCCCTTGGCCCCCCGGGGTTATCCCTGGACTCCTTGGACCAAGAGTGTATTTCTTTTCCTATTCTGAACCGGTGGATAATCTGTAATTCTAGGTACGATTGGCAGCCATCTAATCATCAGGTTTTTCTGAGGTGAGTGAGAATTAGGACCTGACTTCTAAGGAACGCAGACCTCGGGGCAGGGAGTAGACTCTCCAGAGCCACCAGGGCAGCGGATGTCAGTAGATGTCAGAACTCAGTGTCAGAGCCCTGCTCTGTGCCCAGCATGCAAAGCAAGTGGTTTCTGGATTCTTACAAACTGGAAGCACAAAGTCACTAGTTAGTTATAGGAGCCTGTTTGGGGGAGCAGTTTGGGTTTCCTGCTCATTGAAATCCTTGTCAGCTCTTGTGTTTGAGTGCTGTCTCCGAGCCTTTGGGTCAGCACTTTCTTTGTGCCTGTGCCTGGTTCTGGTTGTATTTTGCCATCAGCAAGATCTAGCATACCTTGCGAATGTGGAAGGGACTCGTTCTCCTGTCCGTCTGTGGAGTGAAATCCTCCCAGTCTTCTTTGAGCTTGTTGGCTTTCTGGAATAGTTTGTGACCTTCAGGTTCAGTAAGTGGACTGATTCATAAAATTTGCTGAAAAGGCAAATCTATGTCGGGGTCAGGAGTTAATGAGCTAATACGGAGGTGGAATTTGAGCAGCATTGATTACATGATGTAGTAGTGTTTCCAGTGGCTCTGCTTAAATTTCATTTGGATAGGAATTAAATGAGCTAAGACCCCCATCTATATTTTCATAAAACTGCAATATCTTTTAAAATGTTGAAATCATTCAGATTCTCAATTTAGAAATTTGAATTTTCTTTGCTAGGTAGATGGTGCTTTTACGTGGCGGTTACCTTGAACTTACATATTCCTTTTTAAGAAAGTGGTTTGGGCCTTTTACTTTACTGTTAATATTGTGCCTTGTCTTTTCCTCCCATAGTGGTGGTATCTCCATCAAGCCTTCTGCAAATATGGACCTCATGAGGGCTGACATGGGAGGAGCTGCCACTATATGTTCAGCCATCGTGTCTGCAGCCAAGCTCGATCTGCCCATCAACGTCATAGGTGAGTGGGCAAGGGGGTGTGTCTTGGAGAGCTTCTGAAATCCAGTCAAATGGTAGAATGAGATAAAACACGTGGTTTCCTCTCATCGGAAAAGATCAAGAAATGTTTTTAAAATAGCTTTTCATCAAGCAGAAGCTGTTCAGCCAGGATAAGTGTTTTCACGTCTGAACTGACTGAATTAAATGTATTTTGCAATCGTGGGCTGTAACTCGAATTGATTTGTTTTACTTCCGCAAAAAGTGGTCAGCAGTCAGGCACATAATGTCAAGTTTGTGGTTTCCTCTAGTGAAAAATGCCCAGGAGTCAGGGCAGAAGGACACTGTTGGATTATTTAGTGATTACCTCATAGGGCTGTGGACAGTTAAATGCCACGATACACAGAAAATGCCTGGAAGAGAAAAGTGCTGTGTACATGAGGGTTTTTGTGTGATACAGGATGCCGGCCACGATGCTGGGAGTTTGCCATGTTTCAGAGAAGCGGAGGAGGGGGAGACTAGGGAGAAATGACTTGCCCAGTGTCATATTCATTGCCTGGGAAGGTAGAATTGGAATCCAGGTGTGTAACATGCTCCCTCGCCCTTTAAATATCAGTCCTTTTCTTGCTGACTCTTTGTAAATTGCAAACATCATGGCATGTCATCCCTGAATACTTACCGAGAACAAGGACATTCTATGTCATAACAATACCATGATTTCCAAAGATCGACACGATAACCTAAGTCACACTTCCCAGTTGTCTAAAAAGTGTTTATTTTGTATTTGTATACACACACTTATTTCTGTTTGCTTTTTTAAATCTAGCAGCTGATGGAGGATCACATATCACATGTGGTCGCCATGTCTCTTTAGTTTTCTTTAATCTAAACCCTATTTCAGCCCTTTTTTTCTTTCATGACATAGGCAGTTTTGAAGGGTCCAAGCTTGTCTTGTGATACTCTGTGGTCTGGATTTACTTGGTGGTTCATGATGGAATCAGGTTAGGCTTCTTTGGTGAGAATGCTACATAGTGATGTGTACTTAAGTTGCCAATACATGTAATTGTCAGTTGGATCGTTGGTGATGCTAAATTTGATGACTTGGTTAAGGTGGCACCTATGTCAGGCATGCTTCTGATGGCCCGTCAGTGGCATCTTCCCAGGGGGTGGCATATTTGGACCCAGCACATGCCATGTACCTTCACTTATTTTTTTCCAATAGGTTTGGCCCCTCTTTGTGAAAACATGCCCAGTGGGAAGGCCAGCAAGCCTGGGGATGTCGTTACAGCAAAGAATGGGAAGACCATACAGGTTTGTAACTGGAAGGCACAGCCCTCCCCATTCTGGCGTTCCTAAAAGAATCCCCAAATAGCCCCACAAACACATCTTGATAGGTACAGAGCATGGGCTCCATGTTGGGGAGGGCGGTGTCTTTATTGTGAGTAGCTTTTCATGCAGAATCAAAGTATTTCTTCATAGGAATTTGAAGAATGTTTCCCTCCCTTATTGTCCCTACTTCCTGTATGCTGTATACACAAATCACCATGAATTTGCAGCCATCCCTGCAGAGCACGCAAAGCTGTACAAATGCAGGCTGTTTTCTGAATATAACCGTGCCACACGATCAACTCCCTCCATAGGCATTCAGGTGTAAAACATGTCCTGAGTCATGGGCTCTGCACTCCTGGGGTTTGGCAGCAGGGCCTCTGCTGGGGCCCGTCATGTATGGATACACTGCCCATGACGACCGGGCCTCTATATGGAAGAAGGGAATCTGATACATATAAAGCTTTCAAAATCGCTTGAGTGCTTGTGTCTGGAGTTCCAAGCTGCCACTTCTCTTAACTTTCTTAAATTCTTCAGCCTCTTTGTTTTTAGAAATCTTGAAAAATTTCCCTCCCTATTATAAACTTGTTAGTCATAGAAAATGGACCAACATTTTCTATTTCAGCTTCCAAAGTTATCAGAGTACAGGGATTATTAACTATTTGCTCTTCAGATTAAATATATTCCTATTCTAATTGAAGTATAAGTATGTTTTTGATATTCGGTGACACATGTCACACCAGCTTTTTCACTATTAAACTGGACGTTGTTGTGAGTGTCCTGATATTCGTACTGGTGTTACTGACCGCTTTTCTATTTCGACCCTCCTCGCAGGTGGACAACACCGATGCCGAGGGCAGGCTCATCCTGGCCGACGCGCTCTGTTACGCGCACACCTTTAACCCAAAGGCCATTATCAATGCCGCCACCCTAACAGGTCAGACAACAGGCTTTTCCTGCCTTTGTGTGAAGAAAGTCTCATTTGTTGGCCTGGAGTGCACACATTGTACTCAAGGCACTGTTTTGCTGAAATTTGGCTCTCTCCATGTGCATTCAAAGATCTTTCACCAAAGGACTCATTCTGTAGCTGTAAACTGCTTTGAATATTAGGTTTGTTGTTTTAAACATGCCAGGCTGTACCTGTAAAACAATAATGAGTGGGTCAGGCCAGCCCTTCCAGAGAGACATCTAAAAATGATACCAAGAGATGTTTTGTTAGGATTACCAGTTGAGACAAATCTGAAAAGATGAGTGACAAATCCCTAAATTAGTAGTTTTTTTCTTTTTTATTATTGATCATGAAATATCTGATGCCTACTGAGTTTTCTGAACTTTTTGTTCTGGATATTATACAGAAATAAAAACCTTTCAGTTGGGGAGTAGCAAGACCTTACTATAATAGAGGCAGGGCAGTCTAATGTGTCATGAGAAACATGTTGGCTGTAAGGCCAGCCCAGGGGTGACCCCAGCTGTGCCATTTACTAGTGGGTCAGCCTTGGGCAAGTTACTTGACCCCCTCAAGCGTCAGTACCTGGGGACATGTCCGTGTATAGAATTGTGAAGCCTAGAGGGAGTTCGGGGCGAGCCCCTTTAAGACAGTGCCCGCATGTGGCAGGCACTGGGTGAAGGCTATGCCACCGCCGGCTCCGTAATGAGTACATTTCTAAAGAGCTGACAGCGGGCGCTGCCTTACTGCCAAAACCCAGTGTTCGTAATCTTTCATCCAACAGTTCTCTTTCTAGGGGTTCATTCTGTCTGTCTCTTTAAAGAATAAATTCAGATCATTTTTTTATCCTTTGTTTTTAATTCTTCCCCTGGTCACGTGAGCCTTTCCTCTAGCAGAGCTTTTCCTTTAGACCCTCTTGTGTGTGGATCTAACAGCAGTCCACGGATGTGTTTGCTGAGTCCTTTTTTAAACTGGGGTTTTAGTATTTCCACAGTCCTTAGTCTTTCTGTGCGGTTCAGCAAATACTTGATGAATGGCCATATTTCTTGTTTTAAAGGTACAGCCTGGCATGTTTTAAAACAACAAACCTAATATTTGAAGGTGAGTGGCGGGGGTGCAGAGGCAGGTGTTAGGGGCAGTGGTGAGGTGAGTGGAGGTGGGTGGTAGTACGCCTTTCTGTGAATGAGGACTCCCAGCCCCTCCCCTTTTTTCCAGCCTGAGGGTTTAAGAAGGCAGGAGAGTTGGCCCAGGTAACTAAGGGCAACCTGATGGGTGTGAGCCTTCCAATCACGCTGGCCATTGCCCTGGCTGAAGGCTGTTGATAGGTCATTTTAGTACCCCAAATACTTAAGGGGCCCCTTCTGAGTTTGAGCTAGGTCAAAGGGGAGAATGAGAAAGTTTCCAACCTTTATTTCATGGAAGAAGGAAGTACATGGTCTTTAGAGGTAGACAACCTGATTTTAAAACTTGTCCTCCTAATAGCATGTAATTTTGGACAAGGCCTCAGTCATCTCATCTCTAAAGGGTATAATGGCCCTCATGGATAGGTTTCTGTGAAGATTAAATGAAATGATACAGGTTGGCGTGCCTGGCCTGGCAGACACCAAACTGATCTTACTGTCCTTTAAAAGGCAAGCCTGTACCAGACTGTAGGGACAGTGGCAAGGTCAGGGGACGGCCATTTTCAGTCATATTACCTCTCTTCATTTTCTTAATGCATGCTTGTGAGGTAGGATGGGACGAGGGCGGTGACGTCAGCACCTTCCTTGGAGCTTGGATGTTTCTTCCATAGTATCAGTGATTCTGGTAACACCAATCAGGTAGCTTCTCAATACACAGCTTCAAACGTTCCTTGTGAAAGAAAACAGAAAGGATGCTTCTGCTACGCGCAGTTCTGAAGTCGGTGCTGGTACTCGTTCTGTGATTACGTAGACACATTATTTTCTAAAGTATATGTTGAAATCGTCTTTTGAGCCATGATCCCAGTTGGATCATATTAAATATTTATGCCTGTCACTTTTTTTAAATTAAGTTTATTGGGGTAACGTTGGTTAATACAATTATATAATTTTCAGGTGTACATTATAATTTCACATCTATATATTCTATTGTGTGATTACCACCCAAAGTCCAGTTTCCTTCAGCTACCATATGTTTGATCCCCTTTCTCATTTCACCCTCCCCCTACCCCCTACTTTTCTATTTAAGAGGACATATCACATTCTTATTTGAGGTCAGTGCTCATCTTTTCTATGAGAAATTTAAACAATGTTGCAAGACTTTGGGGGTTAATAGGAATGTTTTGAGGACACGTGAATATGGATGGGAAAAACCAGTAACTTGAAGAGTAAAGCATTAGTGTGTATATATAACTCAAGATGTGTGTGCCCCCCACCCACAGTCACGTAGATGGACTATAGGCAGGGAATGACCAGCACCTGTCACAGTATGTGGTATACAGTGGGGGCCAGAGGAGTGATTGACACAGCATATGTTTCACTCCTGCTAGTGGATGGGGATACGGCGTGGGTTAGAACAGATGTGATGAGTCCGTGGAGAGAGGCGGTCAGCAGATCTTCTCACTGACGGATCTAAAGTTGCAGAAGAAGCAGGGTTAAAAGGAGTCTGAGAGCCAGGTGGTCTGGGCGGTCAGGCGCCTTTTCTGAGCACTGGGATCTGAAGGAGGCGCCACTGAGTGAGGCAGGAAGGAAGAGCATCCCAGCAGCAGGCGGCACACGTGCCAGGGGGCAGCAGCGAGGGAGAAGAGCATATGTTTGATCCCCATGGCTGGGACCGGACCCATGAGGCGGACGCTGGGAGGCGCCGGACCCCACTGGCCTTGGCGTTTCAAGGTTTTGACTTGAGCCAAGTACAGCAGGAAGACACTGAAGTGTTAAGCGTGGAAACAATAAGGTCATGTTTGTGCCATGCAAGGGACCCTGGCTGGCAGTGTGCAGAACAGACTGGTGAAGGGCCAGAGTTGACGCTGGCCGGCCAGTTAGGCTGGTGTGAACAGTGTGGCTGTGGACTTTTGCGGTTAAGTGAAGGATGACAATTAACAATATCTGCAGTTGGCCTCAAAATAATCTGTTGGGTGTGGGGTGTAGATGAAACAAGCCTGCCCATGAATGAATAACTGTTGATACTGACTAATAGGTACCTACCTGTGTTGTATTATTTTCTTGGCTTTGTGTATATTTGGAATTTTCTACAATTAGTTTTTTTTTAAGTCTATTACCATATTTTAGTGGTAGGAAGTGGTAGCAGTCATAGTGAAGGAAAGTGGATAGGTTTGAGAGATAATTGGAAGGTAAAGATAACAACACCCAAAGAAACAAATGACCAAAACAGACCCAACTTGCTCAAATGTCATGCAGAATCACAAGTTTTTACATATGGGTCACCATTTCAAAACAGTGACTTGTTTTAAATTACCAACTGTTTACAGTTTCTCACTGTGAACTATTAATGGAATTTACTTGCGATTTCTTGGAAAATATATACAATCTGACATCCTGCTGGCCGAGTTACCGGATATTGAATAAGGAACTGCTCCCTTCCCTGGGAAAGAGTCAGTTTAATCACTGTGGTGCTGTGTGTGGCCGATGAGATTAACCAAAGTTAATAAATAGAAATGGCTCTAAACTCCATTTCTTAAATCAGCCAATGGGACACAGCCTCCTTGGAGAAACAACAGTGAAACAAATAAATATGATGAAATACTAACAGACTTTTTTTAAAAAAGGCATCTAAGCCCTGTAGCAGATACTTACTGAGATGTGATTTAAAATGTTAAAAAATTAGAGATGCCTAAAAATGCGATAAGTAAATTATGATACTTCTACCCCATGGATTTTTTTAAATCATTAATACTTTCAGACATTTGTTTATAAAAGAGAAATGTGTAAAGCATAAAAAGAACACACACTTGGACATATACAATGTGGTCTTAATTATGGTTTTTAAAAAAAATTTAGAAAAAATCTGGAAGGAAATATGAAGAATATATGATGGTTATCTCTGGGATGAGATTATTGGTGATATTTGATATTGTATCCTTTTTTGCATTTCCTTCATAATTGAAGGTGAATTCTTGCTTGAAAAACTAGAAAGTAATTAAACATATACAGTAAGAATTTCCTAAGCTTTCTAGTTTTGAAAATGAGGGAGACATGAAAATAGGGTAAAGGCTAAAGTTTTGTTCTGAGCAGCGGAGAAACCCAACAAGCCGGAAGAGAATGAACACTGACCTCGGAGAGATTGTGTCTTGCAGGTGCCATGGACATAGCTTTGGGGTCTGCTGCCGCTGGGGTGTTTACCAATTCATCTTGGCTTTGGAACAAACTATTTGAGGTAGGAATAATATATAGAGACCTAAATTGCAGATGATTAAATTCTAGCCTTAGAGTGATGTATTTCTTCAACCCCTGTGTTAAAATGATTTTTATGTTGTTGATTTGCCTTTGAATTGAAACTGCAATAAACTTGATTCAGTGTTCCAAAATTATGGGTATGATACCACCTTCCTCCTCTCCTCTAGTAGCTTCAGAATGATGTGACAATGACTCACAAATACCATGGCAGTACTGTCGAGTCTTTGAGGCAGAAAATGTAATGAGGACAGCTTTGTAAGGGAAGGAATGGCCTTTCATGAATGTGTGTTGTGAGCTAAGCGGGTGAGCCTGTAAATGGCGCTTGCCCTGGTCCATTAGTAGAGCCTGATACAGGTGACTTCCTACTGCTGTGCTCTGTGCCTCCTCCGTGCCCTTTCACAGCCAGCCTCTTCCAAAGCAGTCTCTCCCCACGCCAGCCCCATACTTTCCCTCACTGTCATCATCTGTCCCCTGCCGATCCCACTCTCTTAGCCTCTGATAACCTTCTGGTTTCCTTCTTTGCTGACTTCTGTTGCAGCCTCCTTTGCCAGCTTTTTCCTTTGTCCTCCCCTTTGGTGGGTGTTCGGACCTGGGCCTTGTGCTCTCCTTGCCATTTGCAGTCCTCGCCAGGAAGCTCACCTGTCCCTCTGGCTTCAGCCAGCGCCTCTCTGCTGGTTACCTCAGGCTCTCCCGAGCTCCAGGCCCTGTGTCTCTACTTGGCTGCATAGTGAGGCTCCATCTGGCACCTCATTCTTTCAACAAGTAATTAATGGGAAGTTACTGTGTGCCAGTGAGGAACAAATACAAGATGTCCCCGAATACATTCTTGATGTTGCTTCAAGGTCCTACATTTTTTCACCCTGAACTGCTTGCCCTTCATTTTTGTCATCTTGCCATTTGTGAGGTGCTACCCTCCCAGCCCCTGTGATGCTCAGCTCAGTTGGCTCCTTCCAGGCTGGGCTACAGACCTCTCCCCTAGCCTCCCATGTGTCTTTATCACAGCACCCATGACATGGTGGGGTTTGGTGGTTTTTTGGTTTTGGGTTTGTTTTTTTTTTACTTTAAGCTTCTTTTTAAAAAAAAATCAAAGTGATAGGTACATAAACAGTCAACAGTTTCTTTTCCTGGAGGCAGCCACCTTCAACCCTTGGCCGGTTCATCTGATATTTACTCTTTCTCAGAATAACAGCTTAAGTCGCTGTTTCCTGACTTTTCACTTTTAGGTCTTATTTTTGACTACAACGTAGGAAAACACTGGGCGCTTTGATGGCTCAGATATTAAATTTCTTTATATCTCTAAAGATTTAAAGATATGGTGCTCAGTAGACGTTCAGTAAATGGTGAATGAATCGATGCGTAAATGAGGACATGAATGAATGAGGTCACCTTGTCTTATCATCAGGTCTTCAGTGGTGCAGTTCCAGGCACGCGTTTCCCCAGCACACACCAAGGTGACAGGCATCACGAAGACTATTTCGCAGCCTCAACATGCTACAGGATACCAGCTTAATAATTTAAACGGACCTAGAATATTAGTTTGATAATTTTAGCAAATACCCTACAAATATATGGGGTTTACAACATACTTGGTTTCTTAAGTAAATGTTTTAATAATAAATAAAGTAGTTCTGGAAGCTGCTGTATAGCTTAATGTTTTAGAAGAATAGGTCAGGACAGTTCTTTTCTTCCTGCATTGAACACTTGACATTCAGTGCCGTGAATTCACTCGGATCCTCCTTCATCCAGTCTTCCAACTAGCACACTGTTTCCTCTTCAGGCCAGCGTCGAAACAGGGGACCGTGTCTGGAGGATGCCTCTCTTTGAACATTATACAAGACAGGTTGTAGACTGCCAGCTTGCTGATGTTAATAACATCGGAAAATACAGGTATGTAAAATGAGCTATAAAAGTACATTTTGCAGTCATCCTTGGTTGCCAAAATGACCATTTTCAACTTTATTCCTTCACAAACGGTTGAACTATCCCATTTTCTTTTGATATTGTCTTCATAAACACTAATTTCTGCCTTTAATCTTTAAGGTGTTTCCCAATTGGTTCTCAAAACTTTGCATGTTTTCAAATCTGCAAAGTTTTCAAATTCATTTTAGACGAATGGTAAGGGAAGGAGAGGGATAATACGGGATTTCAGTACCTTGGGTAAAGGAATCTGGAATTGATCCTTCACTGGTTAAAGCTATGTCTGAAGATAAATATCTGGAAGTGATTTCTGGGTTAATTTCCATTAGGTCTCATGAGCTTGACATTTGCTTTCTGGTCATAGAACCTACTTAGCAAGAATGGAAGACCTTAATAAGGTGTTTAGTGCACATTTATAGGGTAAAAGAATGCAAGAATGAATGTTGTCTTCCTCTTCAGGTCTGGAGGGGCATGCACAGCTGCAGCATTCCTGCAAGAATTTGTGACTCATCCGAAGTGGGCGCACTTAGACATAGCAGGTGTGATGACCAACAAGGATGAGGTCCCATACCTGCGGAAGGGCATGACCGGGAGGCCCACCAGGACTCTGATAGAGTTCTTGCTTCGCTTCAGTCAAGACAATGCTTAGTTCACACACTCTAGAATATTCCTTCATTCTTAAATGGGCACTTGAGCTTCAGAATGTTTTAGAATAGATGAAAATCTTTTAAAGGAAAGAGGATGGCATTTAAAAATATAGAACAAAATGAAATTTGTATCTCTTTTTTTTTTCATTTTTATGCAGAGATTTAAAAAGATAAAGCGAATATCTTGCTTGGCAAAGATTTTTAAGATGTTCTACATATGACGATGCATTTTTAAACTAATAAATTTTTAGAATCGATGTTTGTAATTAAGGAGAAAAATTACATTTCAGATTGCTGATTCTAGGAACACAAACTAAAAATTACCGTGCAGTTGTCAGAAACAATAAATTCAGCTTTTTGTGCTCTCTGGTGTGGCTCTGACGTGGCTCTGACGTTTACTTATATGTTACTGTAAACCCAGTGGCGAATATAACACAACTCGTCTCATTTGGCCTTGTTATGTGAACTAAGTTGAGGCATGGTGATGTAGGGGTTTTTCTGTGTTAATGATCACTTTGGGACACTCACTGATGAGCTTATCAGTCTGTGAAGTAGGTACCATTATCTTCGTGTAACAGATGAGGAAAGTGAGGCACGAGAGGGTTACTAACATGGCAATGATGTCACCACGCTAGTAAGTGTGACAGCAGAGATTGTAAACCCAGGCAGTCTGCCTCCAGAGCGTTCTTAGTTGTTACACTGTAATGCTTTCAGTTCAGTGACTTGGACGTAGTGGAATTTATTTGAAATGCTGAAATAAGAAACAAGACCATAAAAGGGACTGTTAGTAGGTAAAGGACTGGCTTACCACCTGGGACTAAATCCAATCAACAAAATTCCATTTGTTGATTGGATTTCGAAGACAGCTTTCCTCTGTTTTCTTTTTTATGGGGTGAATCAAATTATCAATAGGATTTATGCCTTTTTCTTAAGACTTTGAAACACTTAAAAGGAAAAGCTCCATGGAATTATTTTTAATATTTTTAAAGTGTATTTTAATATTTTTATATTTTTAATATAAGATGATACTGTTATGTGTCTAAACTGGTTTATAGAGAGGAAATGGAAATCGCCATCTATATTGGTTCTATCCGACTTAAAGAAAAGCAAGCAGGAATAGTGAGTAAACAGGTTCCTCCAGGTATCCATGTCCAGAGACTACTTTGTCAGGAACGAATGGAAGGTGGAAGTACAAGCTTGTGAAGGGAAGATAAACACACTTGGATTCCTACTGGGTGATTCAGAAGACCGAGTAGAGAGATGATGGAAGGCTTTCTATCAAATGCCTTTTATAAATAATAAACAATGGGATGCTTGTTTCCTGGAGTATGAGATACAAGGCTTGGTAGAGTCCTGAGCTTATGTGCTTCTCTCATCTGGTTGATGCCCATGCATCTGGCTGCCAGGTGTTTCAAGACACTTCGCTGATCCTGAGAACCATGCTCTGAGGCAGGTGGTATTATCTGTGAGGACCAGGCATGGCTGTGAAGAGCAGCAAATCCAAAACAGCAGTGGTTTAGAACACAATAGTGTTAAAAGGTAGCTGAAGCAGGGAATTCAAAACTCAAGCAGCCCCACAGCCATCAGAAACTTAGGCTTGGAAATGGGCGTCACCACCACAGCCTCAAGGCTCCCTCAATCCCAGGAAGCTTTGGGGCTGAAGGCCACATTAAGATGAGGAAAGTGAGCAAGGCAAAAGGTGCCCTTAACACATTTAAAAGCCTTCCCTAAAGTCCCATGTAACACGCTTATATCGTCAACCAGAGTAAGCCATGGTTACCGCCAGGATTTGGGAAGATGTAGATGAAGATCAGCTAGGTGATTTTATCACCCTGATAGAAGAGTGTAGACAGGAGATGAGCAACTAACAGTCTCTGTGACACCACTGTAGAGAGGAGGAACCCAAGTCTCAAAGAGAAATTGCTAATGTTTGTGAACTACAAAGTAGAGGAAAAGGTCAGAACCCTGAGGAATGGGTCTGCAAAGCCCACCATCTGCAGCTCAACACATGGCCTTGAGCTCAAGAAACCATCACTGAATATAGTGCAGTATATAAGTCCCTGCTATAAAGGGATGATGCATATTATAAGTGCAGTGAGGGCAAGTACCATATCTCTCCTTTATTTGTGTATCTCTCTATAGGACCCAAAGCACTGTTAAATGTCGACAGTGGTTGCATGTATGGATGAAAAAAGAGAGGGATACAAATGAACTTGATGAAATCTTGGCAGTTAAAGGGAAGTTTTAAGATTACAGCAAATCAAAAAATACCCTCAAACCCTGCATGGTCATAGGAAGCAGGAAGTGTTACTATTTTGGAGTGAAGGAGTCACTGATTCAGCAGACTATTCCATGCCTACCCTGTACCAGACATTGTAGAAGGTGCTTGGAATAGCAAAGCAGACAAAATGTAGTCCCTGCCCTTAGAGAATTCATAGTCTAGGGTTGAAGAGGAGTTGAACTATACCCTACCACTTGGTATGTCAGTTAGTATTGGCCCACTTCTCCGGGGCCCTTTCTCAGCTGCTGGCCATACTCTTACTGTAGCTCTGCCGCTCTTAGCTTTGGGCCCCTCACTTTCATCATGATCCTAGGGTAACGTTGGCTTAAACCCTGTCTGCAGATAAGTCAATCAAATCCCACTACACATTCCATTCCCAGACAGTTGGCTTTTTTGCTAAGCAAATCATGGAGCTTGACCATATCTCACACCACCTCTGCCATCTACCTCAATTGCCCTAGTACAAATCACCATCCTCTCTTTACGGATTACTAGATTAATAATCCTAGATTACTGCTTTTCTGGCCCTGCCTCCGCTTGCTCGCTTCCGTTTTCTGTACCAGTGGAGAGAGACTTTTTAAACAAATTACATCATGCCACTTGTCTTTTCTGTGTTACAGTCTGTGTGAGGCACTGAATTCAACTGCCTACGTGTGTTAGCTCTTTCCCAGTAACATTTCCGAGGCACATTCTCCCATTTTATATATCCTTGTTTTCGGCAAAATCCAAATGCTTCATCTGTGCTCTATTCTGGGGTGAATCTAAGAGTTACCACCGACCATGCTCTCAGGCAACACACTCACGGTTAGGTAAGCATGATCCACAGTCCATGAGATACAGGCGTACCCCTAGCTATAGTTTTAATTATGTCGACATAAGGGTTTCGAATGGATTTTTTAAATTTTCAGTTTTAATAGGTAAATATTGGCTGACATAACCCACAAAAACAAAAAGATTTAGGGTCCTCAATAAGTTTCAGGGATGTAAAGTAAAGGGGTCCTGAGACCCGAAAAAGTTTGAGAACTGCTGAAGTAGACTAGTTCCCTCTTGGCATTCTATTTTTGTTCATTCGATCAACAATATTATTTTATGCCAGATGCAATTCTTGCTACTGGGAGTACAGGAGAAGAAGGCAGGCCCTGATCTCATGGAGCTTGCATCCCGGCTGGTGTGTGCATATGTGTAAGGCGACTTACTCAATGAAGAAATCAAACAAGATAATTGCAGATAATGTTTAAGTGTTGTGAAGAAAATTAAACAGGGTAAAGTGGCTGAGAGTGTAGGTCTAATTTCGATCGAGGCTAGGAAGATGACCTTTGATCTAAGACTGGAAAATGAGAGTCCCTTTTTCTCCAACCACTTCTGCCCTGCCTCACTCAAAAAGCCAACCCCGTTGGCTTTTCCGTGGTTCCTTAAACAAATGCCAGGCACCCCCCTGTCTAGAAAGCTTTCCTAGTTAAAATCTCACTCGTCTCTCCAGTGCAGATCTTCCTGGAGAGGCCTCCTCCAACCTCCTATCTCAAATCCGTCACTAGCTATCCCGACCGGGTTTCATTTTTCATCTTAGCACTTATCTCTGCATGATTTTTCTATATGTACTTACATGTACTCATGTATTTGATATGCCTCTGTCCCAGGAAAACAATACTAAACTACAAGGGCAGAGACATGGGGTGATTGCTGTAATCCATGGATCATCAAATAGTACCTGGGACATGGAGGACTCAATAAATGTGCTGGGTTATCACATATATAACTGTAAAATTATAATGAAAAAAATACTTCTGAAAAGATGAATAAGCAAATGTGAAAACCAAGTTATTAAAATATTAGCATAGTGACTTTCTCTTTGATGTAACCATAAATATCTAACAGGAACAGTGCCAGGCACATACATAGGGAGCCTCAACAATGTTAAGTCTTTTTTGTGGACGTCAGAAGCATGGTGGAGTGAGAGATGCCCCCAGATCTCTCCTCTTGAAACAACGATAAGCTGAACATCTAAAACTCAACAAAAAACACCCAACCTGCACACAAGCATGTCTGAGCAAGGGATCTACGAATAAGATATTACAGGTCAGAACGCGGGAGTCCAGTGGTAGCCGAGAGAAACAATGAAGCTGCCTCTTGCAGCCCGAGCTCCCTGCAGGAGAAGGAGGCGAGAAAGTGTGGCAGGTTCCCTGAACAGCCCTGCCTGAGAGAGCTATTAGCTCCACACAGCAGCAGTGCCCGGGGATCAGGGGAGAAAGCAGAGAATTGGGGATGGTAGAGCAGCAACAGCTGATTATTACCAGTCTCAGTTGCATAACAAGAGGCGGAGCTGCAGCCCCCATCCCCTAACCCAGAGGGCTCCTCCCCCCATATCCTCCAAGACAGAACACCACAGAGCCCCAGAGGAATCTGAGCAAATGCAACCAAACTGGTGCTAACACTGACAGGGACTGGGACTGAGGGTGATGAGCGTGATTGAATATTTATAAGAAAAAAAAGGTATTATTAAGACTTTATATAAAACGAGGGTCAAAGAAGATTAGACACTACCTACTGGAAACCAAAAGAAAAACACCTTCTTATCAATAGGCTAAAAAAAAAAAAGAGCTTTATTTCCTAAATCCTCTTTCTGGAAAAAAAAAAAAAAATACACTTCCATTAATGCCCAGGCAGAGAAATAGTCCATTAAACACCATGAACAACCAAGTTGACAAGGCAGCTCAAAAGAAAGGGAAAAATCTCTAGAAAATAAGCTTAAAGACATAAAAATATGTGACTTAAAGGACAGAGAATTCTGGATGGTACTTCTGAAAAAATTCGATGAGATCCAAAATAATTCATATCAACAATTCCAGGAATTGAAAAACAACTAGATGAGCAGAACAAGTTTTTTTAGCAAGGAGACTGAAACCTTTAAAAACAACCAAATAGAACTGGAAAATCTAAATAGACTGATCAGCAGTATGGAAATTGAAACAATCATCAAAAATCTACCAAAAAGTAAAAGTCCAGGACCAGATGGCTTCACCAGTGAATTCTACCAAACATTCAAAGAAGATTTAATACCTACTTTCCTCAAACTCTTCCAAAAAATTGAAGAGGAGGCAATATTTCCCAATTCATTTTTATGAGGCCAGTATTACCCTGATACCAAAACCTGGTAAAGATAACACAAAAAAGAAAACTACAGACCAATATCTCTCATGAACACAGATTCAAAATCCTAAATAAGATACTAGCAAACCAAATACAGGAACACATTAAAAAGATTACACACCATGATCAAATGGGCTTCGTCCCAGGGGCGCACAGGGATGGTTCAACATATGCAAACTGATTAATGTGATACACCACAAAAACCAAATTAAAATATAAGAATCGTATGATCATATCAATAGATGCAGAAAAAGCCTTCAACAAGATACAGCATCCATTTATAATCAAAACACTTAACAAAATTGGTATAGAAGGAAAGTACCTTCACATAATAAAGGCCATCTATGACAAACCATCAGCCAACATTATACTTAACGGTGAAAAACTAAAAACATTTCCTCTAAGATCAGGAACGAGACAAGGCTGTCCAGTATTGCCACTGTTATTCGACATAACATTGGAGGTCCTAGCAAGGGAAATCAGGCAAGAGAAAGATACAAAAGCCATCTAAATAGG
This sequence comes from Pteropus medius, assembly GCF_902729225.1. Classification (NCBI taxonomy): domain Eukaryota; kingdom Metazoa; phylum Chordata; class Mammalia; order Chiroptera; family Pteropodidae; genus Pteropus; species Pteropus medius. The sequence continues at coordinate 5,994,041 of NW_024349804.1, read as the reverse complement.
AAATGAAGAAGTCAAACTGTCACTATTTGCAGATGACATGATTCTTTATATAGAGAATCCTAAAGACCACAAGAACACTACTAGAAACAATAAGCAAATACAGTAAAGTCTCTAGATACAAAATCAATGTTTAAAAATCCATAGCGTTCCTATACTCTAATAATGAAGTGTCAGAAAAAGAAGTGGAAAAAATAATTCCTTTTGCACTTGCAACAAAAAGAATGAAATACCTAGGAATAAATCTAACGAAACATGTGAAGGACCTATAAAATGAAAACTATAAGACCCTATTAAAAGAAATCGAAGAAGACACAAAGAGATGGAAAGATATTCTGTGTTCTTGGATTGGAAGAATCAACATAGTTAAAATGACCGTATTACCTAAAGCATTATACAGATTTAATGCAATCTCCAACAAAATCCCATCGGCATTTTTCAAAGAAATAGAACAATAAATCATCAAATTTGTATGGAAGCACTAAAGACCTCAAATCACCACAGCCATCCTGAGAAAAAAGAACAAGTCTGGAGGCATCACTCTGCAAGATCCCAAATTATACTAGAAAGCAACAATAATCAAAACAGCATGGCATTGGCAGAAAAACAAACATACAGACCAGTGGAATAGAATTGAGAATCCAAAAGTAAACCCAGATTTATATGGGCAAATAATTTTTGACAAAAGAGCCAAAAACATACAGTGGAGAAAAGAAAGCCTCTTCAATAAATGGTGCTAGAAAAGCTGGAAAGCCACCTGCAAAAGAATGAAACTAGACTGCTGTCTATCACCACACACCAAAATTAACTCAAAATAGGTTAAGGACCTGAATATAAGACCTGAAACAATAAATTGCACAGAAGAAAACATAGAAACTAAACTCATGGACCTTGGACTTAAAGAGGAGTTTATGAATTTGACCTCAAAGGCAAGGGAAGTAAAAGCAAAAATAAATGAATGGGACTACATCAAACTAAAAAGCTTCTCAGCAAAAGAAATCATCAACAAGGTAAAGAGACAACCAAATGGGAAAGTATATTTGCAAGCAATGCCTCGGATAAGGCACTTGCAAAGAACTCACACAACTCACTAACAAAAAAACCCCCAAATAATCCAATTAAAAAATGGGCAGACGATCTGAACAGACACTTCCCCCAGGAAAACATACAAATGGCCAACAACTATATGAAAGGATGCTCAACATCGCTAGCTATTAGGGAAATGCAAATCAAAACCACAGTGAGATACCATCTCATACCTGTTAGAATAGCTAAAACCAATAGGACAAGAAATAACAAGTGTTGGAGAGGATGTGGAGAAAAAGGAACCCTCATATACTGCTGGTGGGACTGCAAATTGGTACGGCCACTATGGAAAATAGTATGGAGGTTCCTCAAAAAATTAAGAATGATCCACCACATGACCCAGTAATCTCTCTACTGGGTATTTACCCCAAAGACTTGAAAACCCACATCCGAAAAGTTATCTACACACCAATGTTCATAGCAGCATTATTCACAGTGGCCAGGACATGGAAGCAACCGAAGTGTCCTGTGCTAGATGTTTGGCTAAAGAAGATGTGGTATGTATATACAATGGACTATTACTCAGCCATAAGAAGAGATGAAATACTGCCATTTGCAACAACATGGATGGACCTTGACATAGTCATGCTAAACAAAATAAGCCAGACAGTGAAAGTTGAAAATCACATGATATCACTTATATGTGGGATATAAACCTAAAAGCAAAAACTGAACAGGACAAACAGAGACTCATGGACATGGACAATAGACTAGTGGTTACCAGAGGGTAGCGGGGTAGAGGGACGGGGAGGTAGATGGGGGTAAAAGGGGTCAAATATATGGTAACAGAAAGAAATCTAACTATTGGCGGTGAACGCACAATGACATATATATATATATATATATTTTATATTTATATGTCTTACTGTGGAATTGTACACAAGAAACTTACTGGTTTTTGTTAACCAATGTCACCATAATAAAAAATAAATTTAAAAAATTTAAAAAGTCATTTTTGTTACCTCTCCCTAGAAAGAATTTAGGCGGCACTTTGCCTGTTCCTCCTGGTTATCGGATTAGTAATTGGTACCCAATAAACTTTCAATAAATGTTTGTGGAATGAATGGGTGCCTCCCTCCTTTTATCAGCGAATAAACTGAGTCCGGAGAAAGACTGTGGGCCAAAGTCACTCCCAGCGTTAAGGGTAAGGGCGGCAGAGCCCTATCCTGACTCCGGGGAAGGGCTCGCTCCGCGTAGTGACTGATTCGCCTCTCCACAGAACTGTGTCAAATCCAGTCAAAGACGTCAACTCTCAATAAAAATAAACGGAAACGCCAGGCGGCCTGAGGGCCGAGAAGGAAGAAGAAACGAAACCACCACACATTCAGCTTCACTGGCGCCCGACAGACCTATCCAGGTGCCCCGGGCTGTCACCTGACCAGCGCAGTCACGTGTCCCGGGCGCCTGCTGCTGCGCAGGCGCAGTGGCTCCGCCCCTTTTCAGAAATGGCGGCTCCGCTGGGAGGTATGTTCTCTGGGCAGCCGCCCGGACCCCCACTACCCCCGCCGGGACTCCCGGGCCAGGCTTCGCTTCTTCAGGCCGCTCCGGGCGCTCCGAGATCTTCTCCGAGTACCTTGGTGGATGAGTTGGAGTCGTCTTTCGAGGTAAAATGAGAAGTGGATTTCTGTTTTAGCCGCTTTTCTTTCCTGAGATGTAAACCGCGCACGCGCAGGTTATCTCCTTCAGCGATCCCCGCACTCGACTTACAAATGGGGAAACTGGCTCAGAGAATATAGGACACTTGATTTCGTCTCCACAATAAGTGTTGGCCACTAGTCTACTTAGGTCTGCTGGCAGAGACGCGCAAACGTGACGTTTCTGGAGGCGCGTGGGCTTGAAGTTTCCCCCACCTTAAGACATTTAGGTTCCCATTCAGCTGATCTCCGCCCACCCGGTGTGTGTTCCCATCTCTGAGCCTCCTTTCCTGCGTGTTTAGTACGGGCCTGGCCTCTCTGGAGCTCACTGTTACACTGCTAGTCCTGTAGCTTTTCCGTTGGGCTTCCCCCTTAAGCGGTCCGAAAGCGATGGGACTCTTGGTGCTGCAACAGATTTATTTAAAAGTTGTGCGAAACTTGTTACTAGGGGCCGAGGAAGGAGGAAAGCTGGACGTTCCAGGGGGAGCGAAGCATAGATGACCCAAAATCTGAGTTCAGCCGAAGGTGTGCACTCTGTAGCCAGGAAGATGGGGAGCGGTGGTAGACAAAGGAGAGGTAAAAATAATTGCTTTGGTTGCTTCCGGTAGTCTCTAAAGGGGAAGATGAGCCATTGTTATATAGAAATAAAATAACTTCTAATCGGAGTGACCTTTTCAGTATTTTAAATACTGAAAATCCTGTTCATGTGAGTTTTATGCTATAGCTATGTGATACTACAGTAGCATAGAGATTTAGTTTGTAAATGACCAAAATTGGGGCTGCATGGGCAGAATGCTTTTACTGATGGAGTGTACCGTCAGAAGTTTGGAGATAACTAATTTAAAGGTGCCAAGCCATAAAGAAAGGCCATGGGTAAGCTTTAGAACAGCATCTAGCATTGAGGTGAAGTGGCTCTGGCTCACGAGTGCTTGCTGAAAGACAGTTGGCCCTGTAGAAGCTTTGGCCAAAGTTGACCACCAGCGAGCGCCCTAATGCTTAAACCTTTAGTGGCTGTCTGTGCCTCTTGGGATAAGACCAGGAGCTTTACTATGGTCTCCCCAGCTCTGCATGTTCAAGTCTCAGCTTTGAACCCATCTCTTCTTATTTTGGTCTCTCAAGACTTTTTCTGCATATGCCATTTGTTTTCCCTTTGGGCTTCCAGGTCCCATCCCAGCTCACACAACACTTCTTCAGTGACCTGTCCGTGATACTCTTACTAGCATTCACCACGAGCCAGGCTCTACGAAGTCAAAGACCATCTCTTGCCCCCTCCGTAGTACTAGTACGGTGGTAGCAGATAATAAATACTTGATGAATACTTGTCAAGCATTGAAGGAGCCTGGTGTGTGTCAGGCCCTGTCCTGGGTGCTAAGAACACAGAACAAAACAGTCCCTGCCTTCAAGGAGCTCATGACATTGCTGTGGAAGAAACAGATAAATGGTAGGCCACTGCAGTGCCGTGGGACCCATGCTCTGAGAGAAGAAACCCAGAATTCCATAAGAGCATCCGTGGCCGTGGCTTGTCAAAGACTTTGCAGAGAAAGTAAAACCCAAAGGGGCATTTGGACTTAGCTACGTGGGAGTGGGAGAGGCGCTGCTTGGGCCCTCCCATGCTGGGTGATCACCCACCTAGTCTCCTGTCAAGACTCAGCTCAGAGACCACATTTTCATTTTGTGTTTCCTTCCGTGAGGTCTGCGTGGACCTCTTTTCCCACAACCTCCAGTGGCGCGTGACACCTGCTTGCCCACTTTTCATTTCTCTTTCAGTGCCGCCTCCCCCGTGAGGTCTTTGGCTTGCTCGTTCTAGTTTGCTTAGTAAATACTCTTTGATGGAATGAGTTTGTTGAGGTCATGCACTCTTGTTGTGGGAGGGAACCTTGGAGATCCTCCCTTCCTTTTACAGATGAAGAAACTGAGGCTCAGAGAGGGGAAGTAACTTGCCCAGAGCCAAACCCTGAGTTCGTGGAAATGAAGATTAGCATTTGGGCCTCCTGACTTTACAGGCAAAGGCTTCTGTCTTAGGAGTATTTCTAAAAAGGAGATTCTTTTTATAGACTTCCACACGTTTTCTTCTCTATACAACTGTCCAACTCTTGATAAAGGCCTGTGTGTGTGTGTGTGTGTGTGTGTGTGTGTGTGTGTGTGTGTGTGTTTAAGGAGGAAGAGGGAACTAAAATTCCTGAGATCAGGTTTTCTCCCACTGTCTGGTGGCCCTGCTGCCTGGCTCTGCAGGAGCAGCCCCAGCTTCGCTGGCCAGTTTGTGACTAGTTGGTCTCCTGGATGGGACGTTTTCCAGTAGCCACAAGATTCATAAAGCAGGACACCCTACTCATATCCCAAATCCAACAGGAGTCACCTTTCAAAGTATTACACAGAATGGGCAGTCTGCTTTTCTGATTTGTTGAGCTGTTGCAGGGCTTTCTCAGCGAGAGTCCTGTGATTTTTTCTCTGTAAGTCAAATGGGGCAACCGCAGGCAGGAGAAGGGCCCTCACATCTAGTTGATGGCCTAAATTCGGGCCCAGATCTGCTTGCCTTAAACCAAGTATAGTTCGCTTACTGCTGGCTGGGCTCTGCCTTCCTGAGATTTGAGGCTTCTGTTCTGACCCCTGCTCCCCCAAGCCTCTCCTGTTCTCTTTCTGGCCCCGCCACCCTGTTAGGCCTTCTTTGTCCATTTCCTCAGAGTAGCCAGTGTGAAGAACTCCTTGGCTGAATCACTTATGCATCTGGATCATTGTTGTTTTATAGAGAGAACTCCCTCTTTGGGACTTGTTTATCCATGTGACACCAACTTTGTTTTTCTTTTGGGCCACCCAGTCAGTCATTAGCATGTGTTTATTGAGCACCCACTTTCTGCCAAGCAATAGTCCCACACTAGGCATATAGCGAACAAGACAAGCAAAATTCCCACCTGCTCAGAGGGGACGGCTAATAATGGACTAGAAGAATGGGATGATGTCAATTAACTGTGTGAAAAACAATAAAAAAACAAAAAATGAAACAAAGCAAAAAGCTGGGCTTGAGGATAGAGGGGTACTATTTCAAAAGAGCAGCCAGATGTGGTCTCTCTGAGGAGGTGATGATTGACCTGAGTCCTGAATGGGTGATGCAAGTCACGTGAGCACCTGAGGGAGGGACTATGGGTAGGACTGGAGTAGGGTGGAATGAGAGGGGGAAAGGGAGTGGGTGGTAGGAGAGAGGCAGATGGAGGTGCTGGCAAACACCACATGCCTCATTTATGGGCTCTTTCTCCATGGAGCTAATGGAGTCAGTTTACCAGGTTTCTTCATTAGCATGATGTCTTGTTATCTGGTGTGCAAACCCAGATGCTAGCAACTCATTGACTGACTTCAAGAAAAGTTATTTCTTAACTCTGAAGTAAGATTTTTGACGTGACATGTTTTCCTTTTGTGGTATGTTTTAATCACACAGGCTTGCTTTGCTTCTCTGGTGAGTCAGGACTATGTCAATGGCACGGATCAGGAAGAAATTCGAACTGGTAAGAATCCCTTTTGTAGACAGTGTTAGCAAGATTCCACATCGCTGTCTTTACACTTTGTGTGTTTCAGTCCTTCTTGTACCCTAAGAGAAGTTTTCCAGGGAATAAGATTTATGCAGATTATCTCTATATATTGCTCGTTCTCTGTTCAGTTTATTAATTGACATTTTAAGTCATGATGAACCACTTATGTGAGCTTTACATATTGGTAGTAGGACAAAGAAGACCAATAGTGTGTACTGCTTTTAAAATAAGTGTTGCGTTGGACCTGGTTATTACTTGGATGGGAGACCATCTAGGAAGACCAGGTGCTGTAGGCGTAAAAAATTTAATAAAATAAGAGATTGTAAGCTGACAAGGTCCTTGCAATCTGTGAGGTCAATCAAGGGTTGCCTCGCCTAAAAAAAAATAAAATATAAAGTAAAATAAGTTTTGATAATATATTGAATAGGTGTAACAGAAGTCTCATGTACTTTCCACTCCTTGCCCAAGTTCTGTCCCCAGAGGTGACCAGTGCTTCTGATTTCTATGTACTATATTTTAAAAGTTACATTTTAACTGGAAATCATACTAATTGCTGGAACTCTGGATTGTCATTTTTAGAAGAACTCATTGTCTTTCTTCAGAAGAACTTTTATTTTATAAGTCTCTTATTCACATGATAAAAATACAAATCATTTGCTGTTTTTAATGTTGGTTAACACATGGGTTTAGGGGTTAGTATTATTGCTGTGGCCAAGATTAAAATCCTAGATTGCATCTTTGAGAAGGTGCTGTTTTTGATATTCTGACTGTTCCTTTATGAGGGAGATATTTTGTCTAGTGTTTTTCTTGATTTAATATTTTGGTCTTTTTTTTTTTTTTTTTAAGGTGTCGATCAGTGTATCCAGAAATTTCTGGATATTGCAAGACAGACAGAATGTTTTTTCCTACAGAAAAGATTGCAGTTATCTGTCCAGAAACCAGAGCAAGTTATCAAAGAGGTATGAACTCAGTTTTCTCAGCTTCTTAGGAAGAGCACATGTTATCAGGATTCCATCTGCTTTAAATGATTTTAAGTGAAAACTCTTTTCACACTAGTTCTAGTAGGGCTTTATAGATTGAATATGAATGTTGCTAGTTGTCATTGCTGGTGACAACCTGCACAGGTTAGAATAAAGGGGAGTCGGGGAAGCAGGGCTTCACACAGAACTTTCCTGAAAATTTTTCCCGAAGAAAAGGAAGGTTTTGCTGCTTGAAAAGGTTTGAAAGCCTATTGTGTAGGTGATGAGCTCATTTGGACAGGAACTGTGATCTCTGTATTTCCGGTTGCCTTTACTCAGGGCTGTACACACAGGATAGCCTCTGTGGAGTTTTGTTCAAGGACTTTTAAAATTTAAATGTCCTGTCCTAGGCTCCTTGAAACTCAGGATTTCGTCTATCTCAGTTGTTGAAACCCCGGGGCATTTGGAAGGATGTTGGGGTTTCCAGGATGCCTGGAAAGCTTCAGTGGCATTTACTGTGTTGGGCCCCGCTGCATTGTGGACAAGGGAAGAGTCGTCCTGCCCAAAAGGCCTGTGGTGCTCCTGGTGAAAAATGCTAAATTCATTCAATTGAGGTGATTGCTATGGGGGCAGTTTTTGAAGTAACTACTCCCACAAGCCAACCAGTTAAAAATTGTTCTTTTTATTCAAAGATAACTATCGAGAAGATGAATGGTAGGGTGATATTCTTACACTTCATCATGTCAGGTCATTCCTGATTTGAATACTTGAGTAACAACATAGATGTGTTCAAGGCCAGGTCTTTTTTTTTAAATTAACGCCTACAGCACCTGCTCTTCCTAGGTAGTCTCCCATCCAAGTACTAACCAGGCCTGACCCTGCTTAGCTTCCAAGATCAGACGGGATCAGGTGTGTTCAGGGTGGCATGGCTTAGGTCTTAATAAAGAAATTATAACGATGGTTTTCAGAAAAAAAGACTCTTGAAAATGAGATTTTAACACTTCATAACCTGACATGATAGAACTGTGGTTGCGGGTTCTTTTAAACAGTTTTTATCTTGTGTTTCAGTTTCTTCGAGTTTTAAATTCTCAGCAGTAGACTTTTGGACATAGATACTGGGGACCTGGGCACCAGGATAGAAAAGAGATTGATTTCTTTTTGGCTGCCCTTTGAGACTTTGGAATATTCTAACTTGAATATTATTTATTTAAAGAAAATAATTTAAAAATAAGAAGTCCGTGTTCAGCAGACATCTGCCATTGGAAAGAGTTGCTTTGGGTTGTTCAGTAGCGGAGCCCAGCGGAGTGATGGGTTTAGTATGGTTTCATAGCTTTTCTTTGTTTTGAATTTACTTCTTAGTGCTCTTAACTAGTCAGGAACTGTAGTCACTGTTCACGTGTTCGCTCTGACTTCATCTTCGTTCCTAGGATGTCTCAGAGCTAAGGAATGAATTACAGCGGAAAGATGCTCTGGTCCAGAAGCACTTGACGAAGCTGCGTCATTGGCAGCAGGTGCTGGAGGACGTCAGTGCGCAGCACAAAAAGCCGGCCGACATCCCTCAGGGCTCCTTGGCCTACCTCGAGCAAGCGTCTGCTAACATCCCTGCGCCTATGAAGCAGACCTGAGTAAGGGCCATCTGGATGCGAGCTGCTCTGTGAATCAACCTAAATACAGTTTTGGGGTGTTTTTTTTGCCAAACATCACTTTTCGGGGACGTGACATTTTAGAAGAACTCTGCCAGCGAATGAGATGATTTTAGTTTCATGCTCTCACCTAAAAATTTCCCTCTATTTTTGTAAGATGTTATTTCTTCAGTACTTTACAAAATGCGTGTAGCTTTGGTAAATCAAGTAAATTTTTGTTTGTAGCAAAATGTAGGCTATTAGTGTGATGCTACTTACAGATCCCTTTTTATTTCTTTTTTCTGCTTGTTATTTTTTAATTTTTGTATAGTTTTGTATTTATAGTTTTAAATGAGTTTGTGTCATCTGAGGGAAGAACAGTTTGTATGATCCTATCAGTGAATTGGAAGGTGAGGGTTTTTGTAGGCCTTTGATGTGGTTGTATGTAAAAATGTGTAAACTTGCTGTTTTGAGACTTTGAACTACCTCAAGAGGAGGAATCTAATGCAATAATGTAATGCTCCCAGAGTTCTCAGAATGAGGATATTCTGTAAATAGGTCGGAAGAGGAATTTAATATCCTAGGTTAGGGTAGTACTATTACACTAGGATCTAAGCTGACGTTGACTTTATTTGGGATAACTTTATATTCTCTGTGATGTTTATTTACTTTTTTGGGTTGGGGGATGTAGTAGGAGCAGTGATTTGCCAAATTTTTTTTAACTTTCTGCACTAATGAATCAGTTTAAGTAAACAGACCCTGTTCTCAACAGCATGTTTTGGGCACAGGTGAAGTTCGAGGGTGTAAGCTCACTGTGATTATCTCTTCTTTTGAGTTTTGTTTGCTTTTATTTTTGTTTTGCTTTTTGGAGCAGAAGTCTTCCATTGGGGAAGGGCCTTACTGATGGATGGTGTTGGTTCCAAGGGACAGGGCCTCAGGCTGGGCGTGGACTGCAGCATTACCTTTGGCTCGTGCCCTCCACAGAGGGGACGCAGAGCCCTAGAGTGTGGGAGACATCTTACCCTTTTATTAGTCACACGGGCCACACAGATCTCTGATCTGCCGCGGAGAAATAGACTGGTGTTGTGTCCTGCTTTCCCTAGAGGAAGCTTTTCTTCCTCTGTTGTTTACAATCTCTTACTAGATCACATCCCTTTACCCAAAACAAATGCACCGCTGTCTTCACAGGCAGTATCTCTGCGGCTCAGTTTCCTGACTCACCTTGTTTTCTCCAGCCTCGATGGCCCCTCCCCACATGCATGGCATCCACTCACTGGCCTGGATGCCACCTGGTCCCTGAAGCCCCCGAATGCCCTCTCTGCCACACTCTCAGGACACAGGAATACTTCCTGTCTCCTACCAATCTTGCTTGGTTCTCTCTTGAGGGTTAGTAATTTATCTCTGTCTCTGAGCCCTTCATGAGAATTAGACATTATTTTCTTTTGAATGCACAGGAACCATCTATTATTTTTTATACATAACACTTATTACTCATTTTTGTTTGTGCATGTAGGATATATAGCCTGAGGCCAGCAAGTCCCCTCAGTGAGAATGCATAGGTTAAACAAAGTTTTTAAAAATTGTTTTTCTCACATTATATGATTTCAAGGTGGTTAATGTGGTCATGTCATGCTAATTAGAAGCTCTACTTACCAGCTTTATATTTCCTGATTAAAAGCTAAACAACTTTTAGGCAAAGAGGTTCTTGGTGAAAAGTTCAGGAACTATTTCTAATTGGTGCTTAGTGAAAATATTTTGAATTAATATATGTATCAGTTATTGCTGTATCTTTATTAAATTCAAAAGTTTTCTGTCAAATAGTTTTCAGTCTTGTCTGTTTGTAAATATCTTTTTTCTTTTTAACGACATCTTGCTGGTCGACGATCATAGACAACTCTCTAAGCTGCTGTCTCTTTCAATGAGAAAATAACAAGCCATCGACCAGGCTTCTCCTCTCCCATTATGATAAACCGACCCACATCTTCAGGGTATCTTTATTTCTTCCCATTCCACCTGCTGAAGTGCCTCCCTGTGTAAGACCAGCCTTTCCCCAAGTGTCCTGGCCCCAGGCAGTTGCCTTCTCCAGGCCTGAAGCCCTTGAGCGATTTCCACCCTTGTGTCGCCACCTACTGGGCCGTTCCCTGCTGGTCACAAGAGTCCCCTGTCCCTCATCTCCTCCGCTCCCCTCCACGTTCCCTTAGATGCTCGAGTGGCTCTTTCCATCTCCTGCTCCTCCCTTCAACTCCAGGCTGCCATCTATCTGTCCCTCGCATGTGACCACAACTGTGCTCGTGACAGTTACCAGCCATTTTGCTGTGGCCAAATCAAGTGGACACTTTATTTTCTTTACTTGAACTCATTCTCGTTAACACTTCTCCCCTTTTCTGCTTCCTCTTCTACCCAGCCTCTAATTGTTGACATTCCTGCGGGCTGGGGCCTGGGCCTGTGGAGGCCACGGAGGAGTGCTGCTCAGTCCTTTAGAGAGAGCGGATGCAGTTGCCAACGCTCTGGCCTCGGCGGACCTGCCGCAGAGTTCCAGCAAAGGCCATGTGCTTTCTGGGAGTGACCACGTGCAGTGCGGTCACCGGGGCCAGGTCACTTCTGCCCAGCACGGGACCTTAGTGGGCTCTTAGTATGCTCTGGAGCACCGTCAGCCCTGCCAGATCTCAGAGCTGTCCTTTCCCAAATCCTCCTTGGCCCCCTTCTCGGTTGTCAACCCTCCGTCCTCGTCCCACGGTCCCTCCCATCTCCGCTTCCTCTCCCCTTTATCTTATGCAGGTGTTTCCTCTAAGAAGGGGGAGGGGACCTGTCCCTAACATCCAGGCGCTGGCCTAGCACTGCGTGGCCATCCTACTCTCATGTTGGACAGAAACTGTTTCAGAATACCAACCTTGGACAAAGTTGCTCTGAGACCATGATAAAGTAGGACCAGGAAAACCACTTCATAATTTTGTCTAAGCACAGGGAAAAAGAAAAAAACAAGGTCACTGTGCCATCCCCAAAATAACCAAACATCTTCCTGGCTAAAGTGAGTAACCACTACTTTTTTTTTTTTAACCATTTATGGCTTCATCCTTGCTCTAATCTGCCCTTCTAGAAAAGATTAAGACATCCAGTTAGAGGGCTGTCCTCACTTTCTGACAGCATCCACCCTTGGGTGAATTCCTGCCTCCTTCGACTCTCCTTGAGATCACGCAACCAACGCCAGAATCTTAAAATTGGTGCTAACACCGCTGAGAAGTCCCCATGATGAGCATTCTCCCTCTGCAGCAGGTGAGAGACACTGTTTATTCAACTACAGGTGCGTTTCTGGTGGTCTCTGGCCCAAGGGCATCGAGATCCCTAATAAATGTCTTGCACTTCTAATTGTGTCTTGGGGTATGCTTCCAGAGAACCTGACCGATGTGGGTGTTAGGGACGTGGTCTGAAATGGCAGACAGTAGGATGCGGTTCGGGGACTGGCTCACTGTCCAACTGGCACCCATTCTGAGTGGTATGTGAGGCACAGACAGTCACTGGCACAAGGAGGGTGGCCCAGTTGCGGAAGATTCCAGTAGTGGTGTCCCAGGAAGTGTCCTCGTAGAGGGGAACATTGCTAGTGCAAGGACTCAGACACTGGGAAGATGAGGGGGGACGCCGCACACGAGAACAGTGAGTCGGCTGGTTATCACCATACTATCTGGACTCCCAGTGGTGGGATAATGACAAACTAACTTCTTACTAGATAGTCAGAGGCCTGGCCATCTTTGAGTATCTCCTGCAAGGGGCGAGCAAACCGCCGAGGAGCTAGTAGATCAACCCCAGTACTGCACCTGGGGATGACGGAGGGGATCACCCCTGGAAATCTGAAGGTCGTAGCTCCATTTAACTTGCATGACCTAGATGGAGCCCGGAGATTGAGTACAGACCAAGTAGCCTCAATCGCAACTGCTACGTTGGATGTGGCATCAATGCTAGAGCAGTTAGTAAGGGCTCAGGTCCACGGTATGCGGCCATTGATGGGGTGAATTCGTTCTTTTATGCCCCGGTTAAGGAACAATTCACAGCAATATTCCTTTCCAGTCTTGCCCTAGGGATGTGTTAACTCTTGTTCCCTCTGTCATAATATAACCTCAAGAGATTTCTCATCAAATTCTCTTGTTCCTTCTTCCCAACTCAGTTCTGAATTGTTCATTTCTCTTCCTCTCTGCTGTTCCCTCCAAGCTATCACCATCATCTCTAGGCCACTCTGCTCTTGAGAGATTGATAAATATGCAAACAAAAATGAGAATATTTTATCTATCAAATTGAGCTCGTCAGTATTATCCAGAGTCAGAGAGAAAATTTTGTTCACTGCTGGCGAAGGCGTAAATTGCTAGAAACTTTCTGGACAGTAATTAGGTCATAGCAAACAAAAAACTTAAGTGTGTATCCACTGATGCTTTACTTCAATGCCCAAGAAATATGTCCTAAAGGAAAAATGATAGAAGCGTGCAAAGATTTAGTTAACAAACATGTAATTATTGGATGGAATCTAGACATTTAAGATCTTACACTCGCCTGTAACAAGAAAGGAGTCAAAATATGTGGCGTCTCAACACAAGTCTATTTCTGCAGCAGGTATTACGCTGAGTTAAGGGCAGTAGTATGAAGTGCAGCCCACTTTGCTAGTCATCAGGAGTTGCACAGTGGTGGGTAAATGTTTCAACAAACAAGAGTAGTAACTCTCCATAGTCTTTAAAACAAAATACAAACATCATAATTCTACAATACTCACCTTAAAGCAGGAAACAAAAGAACTAAAAAATACTTAATGCTGCAAAATACTACGGCATGTTACATGTGTGATAACAAGTATTTGCATTTAAAAATTATCGCAGTGGGCCACATATTTTGATCAGATAGTAAATTTACCTTTAAATTGTAAGTTTTGAGTTTCTAATTGCATTTCTCTCAAAATGTCAGAAGTATGTAAGCAGCTACTTTTAGTTTGAGGATAATCTGACCGAGGTCAAAGTGAACTTCCTACTACCAAGTTCAGTCTTCATCTAATCTCACCCTTCTTTGGAAAATCACAAGTCACGACCTTTTTTATTGCCCAGTTTAAAGTTTTATTCAAAGAGCAAAGGTTTGACAGTGCATAGAATAAACGACTGTTTATGGGCCACCTGTCGGGCCAGCACCAAAGGATTGAGAACATATTTTGCTCACTGAAAGGTGTATTGAGCCTTGTCAAATCACACTGCTCCTTCAGAGGGTCAGACAATTTAATGTGGCCTGACAGGTCAGCACTGTGACTGGCCACTCCCAATTCCCTTTAATCTACTGAGCATCCATGCAATGGAGGAAGTGACACACCATGAGGAAAATGGCCCAAACCCAAAGACCAGAGGTTCAGATGATCCTTGACTTGGAAGAATAGATAAATCTAGGAACCTTCACAAATGACCAAATTGGCACAACAGTCATTGAAACAGATGTATGATGGGGCAAGGCTTAGTTATTCACAGAAAAATCCTGGCAGTGTTTAATTCTAATTCATGATTGGGCTCATTGCTCATATTATTTTACTTAATCCTCATAAAGCCCCTTTTGAGGTAGGTGTTATCTCTTCTATTATCTACTTCATGTCCCGGATTAGGAAATCAAAATACTTAACCCAATATGTCAAGATCTGCTGTTGTTCATTCCTAGTAGTTCTGATTTGCTTTTTTTAAATTGGTTTTTCTGGTAATTTTGAAATTGTTTTATTTCTCTCCTTATTGAGGTTAGATGTGCATTTTGAATTGTATCAGTTACTTAGAAACACTTTTCCAGTGGAGGTGACATGCATCCTAAGGAAAAACAAAACCACTTTAAAAGTGGACGATTCTAATCACAGTCGGATAGTCCACAAAGTGGACCGCAATTGTATGGACACTAGAAATACAGTGTGTAACATTAACATTTTCCTATAGGTGCTTTCTGACAATGATGGTTTGTTTTATCCTCGTGTCAATAATTTTTTAATGAACTGGTGTCCAATGAAACTATGAAATGTCAATGCCAAATTTTGTTGACGCTATCATATGCAAATCATATTAGAAGCAGGTTATTTGGTTGGTTGTTTTTTTAGTTCATTCCTTCAATCACCTGTTTTAAAAGAAATGTTTTTCAAATGTCCTCTTTGGGATGGATCCTAAGGATCAATTTAGAAAGAAAAATACTTCGTGAACCATTCCTGGTGGGCAGAGCCCTGTTTCTGCTGGACTTCTTTGGGTTGGGCTGTGTCACCATCTTGTGTCCTAAAAATAAACAAAAAGCTTTCTTAGATTAGTTTGAAAACTATTCAATAAACAACTTAATACCCCACTATTTTTTCAGGGGAAGATACCTGCTTCTTTACTCTTCAAAAGATCCTAGCACTTGACGGGCCAACATTAGTGTCTGGAATTAAGTTGCGAAGGATGGGGGTGGGGAGGGAACATCTAATTCTTGTTTGGAAATCAGCACGTTCTCCATTGTGTCACTTAAGACAATGAGGTGTATTTGCAATATGCATTATTAATTCAGACACATATTAAACAATAAATCCCATAAAAAGGTGAAAGGAAGAAATGGTTACTCAACAGCATTACAATTTATGGCTTCTTCAAAAGTTATCTACTGTGTTTTAGCATTTTGATGAGGCTGTGAAATTAGCCTTTAATAAATTGCAAAGGGGAAACAGGAAACATGAAGTATGGTGTATACCTGACCGAACCACCTCTATCTGCAACTTTGAAAATTCATATAAAATAATGGGAACATAGTTTTAAATAGAGGCATATAATGATGAGATGAATCTGTGGCCAGAGTCAGGGGCTCTAGCAGTTAATGGAGGGGTGTGCTGGGGGCTCCTGGCCTCAGTTTCCTTAGCTGTGAAACAAAGCGCTGGACTCATTCAATGACTGACTGCTGGAAGGTCCATCCAGCTTAACTCTGTAAAGGTCTATGTCACTCCCTTCGTCTGAACAGCCACAGGTAGGCAGGCAGAGCCTTTGGAAAAGGAACATTCTAGGAAGGGCTCTTTCTGAAATGCAAACTTAAAAGTCCGGAATTTAAAAATTTTGCCTCTGAATAGAAAACTAGATAGAAGGGAGAAATAATAACGGCGGGGGTGGGGGGTGTGTGTGTGGTAAATCGTGTTTCTGGAAGAGAAGCATGTTGCAAGCATTTCTGGAAAAATAAGGCAGTATCTGAGCTTGTCTTGTATGAGCAGCCAAACCCACAGATTAAGAGGCCTTAAAATTCCAGGATGATACAATCAATCTTGAGAAGTAACCTGAATAATAGTAGAAATACAACGAATGCTTCCGTGCCAGGTCCTGTGCTAAACACATCCTACGAATTAATTCCTGTAGCCTCATATCAGTCTGAGGAGATTGGTGCTGTATTAGCTTCATTTTAGAGGTGAAGAAATGGAGATCCAGAAAGGTCAAGTAGTCTGCCCAAGGCCACACAACTAAAAGTGAGGAAGATCAGAACTTGAATCCAGACCTCAAGGCCAGATGATGAGAGTCTACCTTCTGTGTAACCCACACTGAAGTGGTCAGCTAAGTGATTTGATGTCCCCTGTCTAATCATCCATGAAAAAAAGCCTTTCTGGAATTTGGTCCGAGGAATAGTCCCTCTTCCAAACAATGACATATTTCCCTCCTACACAAGCTTCCCATTTGGCTGGATTGTAATTTGTCCAAGGCAGGGCTTGTTTTGCTATTCTTTATATCCGCCTAAATGCCAGATATTTAATAGATGTTGAAAAAGAACCCTAATTTTCCTCCTATTATGGAGAAAGAGAATCACAGCTTCTTCGCCCTACCTTGTGGCAGTTTTCACATCTAGAGACTGCGTGGGTTTGTAAGGCCGACCTCCGCTGGGGCTCGGGTCCAAGCTGGGTGACTTAGTTATTGGAGGGGCATTGATCCTGGAGCTCAGATCACCACTCAGAAAGTTCTTGGCATAGGAGGCGAGGTTTGGCACACTGACCACTCGGCTGGGCACTTCCTCCATCTTCTTTTTCTGTTTAGATTAAAGGACAGGCCCGTTAGAGTCACCCAAGAGGCACTATCGTAAAAGTAAGTGAGGCCTACCAACCAAAACTATATGAGCAAGGAGGCAAGACTTTTGTTTATGTACTTATATTATTTTTTTAAGTATTTTTTTCCCTCTATTTTATGTTTTAAGAAACACATAGATTTCTTATCCAAAATTTCTGGGGACAGATGTATTTCATAATTCAAAATATTTTTTTTAGATTTTCAAAGACCATATAACGCCCCTAGCATGAGCTGGGCCCACCTTGTCCTCAAATGCACTGATATTTCTGAAGTGAAACTTAGGTTTGGTCCTACTAAGAGGGATGATAGAAAAAGTATAAATGAGCTCACATCAATTTGGCTTAAGTTGGGTTTATTGTCCTATGAGCTATGAAAAAATACTAATTTTTAAAGCATTTTTAGGATTTTATGATAGCAGATGAGATGAAATATTCTCATTGTAACAAATTCCAAAATATAGGGTGAAAAAAGTTAAGAAATGGAAGATTCCTGCTCTTCTCTCTCCCACTCGCTATGATTACAGCCATTATTAAAATCGACACATTTATTTATAGGAAATTTGGAAAACACGAAAACCCAGACAAAATTAAAAACACATTATAATCTGCCTAGCCAGATACAAATACTGTTTAAAATTTGGACTATTTCTTGTGGGTCTTATTTTCGGTGAAGATTCCTCTGAATGCATGCCAGCCCTTTGATAGATAAGCTGTAGTTTTTAGGAAAAAAGGAAACCTTCAGAATTCTGTAAGGCATTGAAGCCAGAAGAACAAACTTACTTTCATGGACGGAGTCAAATACCCTGGGTGAGGATTGAAAGAGAAGGACCGATTCCGATGGGACACTGCGCTGGGGAACGCTGCATAGTGAAATCTTCTCTCCTCCTGGAAAAACAACACAGCTGAGTCTAAATGGGCCTAACCACACGGCACCGGGTTTGACTTGAAGGAAGACGGCTGTGTGAGGGCAGAATACAGAGAGAAGGAAAGTCCAGGGCAAGAGGGGAAGTCAGTGGGGAATCAAGCTGTCGTCCACTGAAGCTTTGAGAAAGCACCTTTCCTCCTGGGTCCTTCATGTCCCCAGCTCCTCTTATCGTAAAGGAATGCCTTAGGGAAGTTAGAGATCCAGGTGTCAGTATTTGAGAAGAGCCTCCTGCAGAAAGTCAATGATGAAGGCAAAGAAAGAAGACCCCCCAGGTGCAATCACTGTATGGTCAATCTTGTTTATTTACGTGTGTCATCCTCCACTTTATTTCCTTCTGTATTATTTTTAAAACGAATTCCAGTCATTGTATAATTTCATCTGTAAAAATATCTATACGTATCTCTGAGAGATAAGGACTCTGGAAAAAGACCCACAATACCTTTGCCGCCCTTGAGTAATTCCTTATTAGTATCGTCTCATTTTCAGTGAGTGGTTAAGTTGTCCCGAATGTCTTGAGAGGATAGAGTGGAGCAGGAGGCCGGGGACGGGGGTGAGATGAGATACAAGGGAGGCGCGCGTGTACTTGTGGGAGGACGTGCGGCTGCGCAAGCCACTGCACGACCGTGGACTGTACTCTAAGATGGGAGGCCACGGAGGTGCTGAGCAGAGCCGAGCTGTGATCTGGCAGTTGCCTGAGCTCACTCTGGTCGCTGTGAGGTCAGCACAGTGGGATGAGGCTCGAGCGAGGGGAGACCGTGGATTCTCCATCGTGCATGTGTGAGGCGATCGGGCTTGGACCAAGGTGGTGGAGACAGAGACGGTGGGAAGTGGCTGGACTTCTGATGTGGCTAACTAGCGCTACCCCGTAGGCCACACTGAAAGAAGTGAATCTGTCACCCACTGTCCCCAGAGCTGGATGTAAGCCATTAGGAGCTGTTCCAGCTGATTCGGCTGGGGCAATATAAAGAACTTTTGACTAAACCGTGGAGCATGGGGAGGCTGGGTTAGAGCCTAAAGAAATGGTCAAAGTGTGAGGTGACACAGATGTGAGGTGGGCGGCCACAGGAATGAGCAGGAGAGTCTGGCGAGGGGCATTTCAAAGAAATAGCGACCAAGCCTTGGTGGCTGCAGGATACAGAAAACTTTTTAAGGGGTCCAGGGGGTGGCTTTGCTAACTAGAAAACAGGTGGTCATTTCTATGGAAGGAACATTGATAAAGAATAACTGGCTTGATTGAGTCGACTAAAATCCACTTTAGATTTTCCCGAATTCTGTTGGTTAAAAAAACCAAACCAATATTAGCAGCAGGGGAATGCTGTGGGACTTGGGAACAGAATGATTTTTTTGCCTGCTATTTTCCCGTGTTAATTTTTTTTAGTATTTATTTATTTTTATTAATTTTTTCTACTTTTGTTTTATTTATTATTTTTTAGTATGTATTTAAAAAAATACACACACACATATAAAAGGAAAAAATAACAGAGGATCTTTTTTGTAAGGTGGTTATATGGTCATCAGGATTAAAAATTTTAGGTACCCAGGGAAATGCCAGGCGCAAAGTGGATGCCCCTCCCGGAGGAAGGCTGGCGGCCCGCAGCCTCACCGTGAGCTGCTTGATGATGTCCTCTCTCTCCTTCAGGCGGGTCTGCAGACGGCCAATGAGCTGAAGGTCCTCGGGCCTGGACGCCCCCTTCCCTGGCTTCTCCCCGGAATCTTTCAGCCTGTTTCAGGCAGACATGCAGTTAGCCCCTTACTGCAATTACTCATCCACGAGCAGGGAGAACAGGTGAAGCCGTGATGGGGACGCCACTATGTGCTCAGCCTGGCCAGCCATTCTCTCGTTCACGAAAGGGAAGACTGAGGCCCAGAGAGCTTGCCCAGGCGGCCACCTGTGAGTTGTCTGCAGAGCTCAGGGTGGAGCCCACGGCCTCAACTCCCAGCCTGACCGTTGTCAGTTTCCCCAAGGCTGCGGGGCGGAGGAACCAAAGGCCGGTGTGTGCTCGCAAAACCCAGGGATGTTTGGGAGAAGAGGCCTCAGCAGGACCATGCCCCAACCCCCAGCCAATGCCCGCAAGGCTGTGCTAACGCTGACGTGGCTCTGGCGCCATCTGCTGGCGGGCACGGAGCGCGGCATGAGCTAGTTCCAGGACAGCAGCGGGGCGGCCGGTACCCACAGCCCGTTCACCGTGAAACTGGAGAGAAATAACAACTCTCTGGATGGTAGGAGAGAGAGATGGTTAGGGCTGCAGATGACCTATAGACTGTAGCCGATAAGAGACCAGGACTTTGGGGTGAGATGACTTGGGTCTAGTCCCAGCTCCGTGTTTATCCAGCTATGTATGACCGTGGGCATGGCATTTCACCTGCGAGCCTCAGCTCCTCCTTTAAAAGGGCATGAACCAGGTGTCTGTGAGCATGCAGAGAGATAACAGGTGCCTGGCACATGGTAGATGGAAAACCTTCCATTCCAGATTTTGGATGATTTTCTTTGTATTGGAGACAATGGAGGACAGTTTTTAAGAGTGCTAATGTCAGACAGGTGACATTCAAATTCACTTAGTGCTGCTTGACTGGTCTCCCTGACGCTAACCCTGATCCCCCGTCTTTCAAAAGCCAGAAGTGACCCCGTTAAAATGTAAATCAAACCATGTCACTCCTGCTGGGGGCCTTGCAATGGCTTCCCAGTGTACTCTGAATGCATCCCAACTCCGTCCTGTTTAGTGAAGGGTTTCCTTCATCCCTCCAAGTTACCCCGCCACCCTCGATTTCTACCACCTACCCTCTCGCTCGTTCCACTTAAGCCACGTGAGCCTTCTGGCTGTCCAGTCTCAGGAAGCAGGCCCCAGGGCCTTTGCTCTTGCTGTCCTGTCGGCTTGGAATGCTCTTTCTCCAGATGGCTCTCTCATTCCCTCACCCCCTTGTGCTTAAATGTCACCTCCTTAAAGAAACCACCCTTGTCCACCCTCGCCATTCTCTAGATACTGATCCTGTTTTATTTCCAGCACTGTCACTACCTGATATGAAGTTAAATATTTGTTTGTTTGCTTATTTCTTGTCAGAATCCCCTTCTAGAATTCGTGAGTTCTAGGAGAGCACAGTTTTTATTTTACCCCTTGCTGTAATCCTAAGCCTAAAGCAGTAGGCCCTTAATAAGTACTTGCGGAATGAATAAATGAATGCACGCGCACACAACGAGTGGCCCTTGAAGGACTGCTTTGAAGACTGAATGAGATGATGTGTGTTAGAAGAGGGCCACTGTTCATAAAAAATAGCCTTGATCTTTTTGATTTCTTCCAGTGCGAAGGTCAAACCGGGCCCACGAGGCAGGCTCATTCCTCACAGATTCCCAGGTCCCCGCACAAAAGGGGACTGGTGAGCAACTGTGCCGGTTTGCCTAGGACTGCGGTGCTTCCTGGAACTCGGGACTTCTAGTTTGAAAACTGAGAAAGTCCCAGGGACACTGGGATGAGTTGGTCACCCTCGTAAAATGGCACATCGACTCGTCCTTCCCAACCTGGGGCCAACGCCTCACTTACTCGGTTTCCAGGGCAGCCAGCCGGGCCTGGAGCCGGGCTTGAGTGCTGCTGAAATCTGCCACCACGGCCTGCATCTCCTTCCGGTGTTCCTGGTGCAGCATCTCCACCTCCCGGGCCCGCTGGGCTCGCTGGTCCTCCTCCAGCAGCCTGCGGTGAATGGAAGCACAGCTGGGCTGGCCCAGGCTCTGGGGACTGACCTCTTGGGCACCAGGGTTTTCTCCCCCCTCTGCTGGGTGGCCAGATTTGGAGACAATGGGTGGGGGAGGTTATCAATCTGAGCTCAGGACACCGTGGGAAGGAGACCTGGGGTATCTGAATCGTGGGGTCTGGGATAAGCCCCGCCTGTGGGACCCCTTCTCAGCACCTCCCACTCCAGCATTCCATGAAAGAGAAACCTCTTCAGCCATCATTTTTCTTAACTTCGGGGTAGGAGGATCTACAGACAAGCCTCAGGGGGTGTGTCACCCTCTGAAAGTACACGCACATTTTTGTGTGATTATATCCTCCCAGGAGAGGGACCATTGCTTTCCTCAACTGGAGCGGCCTGTAACCCAAATGGTTAAGAGTCTCTACCCTGGTCTGGCCTCCTTATTCTAGTGTCTTATGGTGAGTCCCTAACTGAATTTGAGGTGTCCCGCAGGTGTCTCGCCTTGGCCAGGTGGGCTCATGGTTGTTTCTCAGGTGAGCCTCAAGTCGACTTTTACTTGAGCAGCTTTATGCTGGGGACTCGGACACAGACAAAATCCTTGCAAGCTATAAACCACCAAACTTCACTCAAGA
This sequence comes from Pteropus medius, assembly GCF_902729225.1. Taxonomy (NCBI): domain Eukaryota; kingdom Metazoa; phylum Chordata; class Mammalia; order Chiroptera; family Pteropodidae; genus Pteropus; species Pteropus medius. The sequence goes on along the minus strand of NW_024349804.1, from coordinate 5,971,925 downwards.
AGAAACAGATAACCTGAAAAGTCCTATATCTATTAATGAAATTAAAATTGTAGTTATAAACTTTCCAACAAGGGGGAAAAGGCTGTGAATTCAGGACTGGTGATGAGCTGTCCAACCTGGATGAGGTAGTAGTAACTGCCACCGTCCATGGGGTGCTTCCTCCATGCCAGGATGGCGCTGGGCACCTGGCATACACTTCACTGTGTTCTACAGCAGCCCTGAGAGGTGGTCGGTGGTACCATCTCTATTTCATAGGTGAGGGCACAGGCTTGGAGAAGTTAGCTGACTCGCCCAAGCTCAAACAGCTGGTTAAAAGCACACAGCACTGCCTCCCTAAGGCTAGTTTTGAGGACACTTTTGGTATCGTTAGACCTGATGCCATAAATTTCCTGATTTGTAGAGAAATGGGGTTCCAGTATCAATTTCAGGGCAAATCCTCTGTAGTTTTGATCTAGAATTCCTGGATACTTTTCATGGGTCAAAGGAGTCGCATCAGTGAAGTGTCAGCGTATTAGGGGCAGCGGAGGGAGGGCGGGAAGCTCTCAGCTAGTAAGCGGTGGAGTCAGGATTCAAAACTGCCTGTGGTCCACAGACCCACCTGCGCTGGTCGCGGAGCTGCAGCGCCTCCTGCTGGTGCTGTTCCACCTCGGCCCGCAGCCGCCGCACCGTGTCCTTGAGCTGCGAGTTCTCCTCCCAGAGGCCGCATCCCTCGCCGGGACTCTGCTCAGGGACGCCCGTTGCGGAGCTCGCTGGGCCCGGACCGCCTCCATCCTAGGCAGAAGGTGTCCGGGAGAGATGTCTTCAGGGGGCGCAAAGGCGGACCAGGCGCGCAGGGCCGCGGACGTGCTGCGGCGAAGATGGGGCCCTGCGCTCCCCCCAGCCTCCAGCCTCGACGGCAGCAGGGAGCCCCCCGCGGCTTTCTACAAACGCGCGTTAGACGAATATCTGAAGCCGGACAGTGGGCTGGAGGAGGGCGGCCCGGGCTGTTAGGAGGTCATTATGTTACCCTGCTAGGTAGGAATTATGGATGTGCAAGGAAGGGGCCGATGGGCCAGATCTGACCAGGAAATTCAAGGGGAGTGGGCACTGAGCGCAGATGACAAGGCAGCTCCCACTCTTGGGAACAGGAGGTCTAGACAGGGAGTCTGTCTGGGAGGAGCTCAGGGACAGTCTCCTGCAGACCTGAAGAAATGACCCGGACTGCCTGTCTCGGGGGCCTGTCTGGCACCAACATCCTGAGATGCTATCGAGTCTGAATTTAAAATAACTTGTTTTTTTTTGTTTTTCAAAGAAGGGAGCCTGCAGGTTCTTCGGGTGCCCCCTGTATCAGACCGGATGGAGCACCCAGGGCCTTCCTTCCCTTCGGGAGTGTCTTGCTGCAGCCCTGACGCTGCTCTGAGGGGGATGTGGCATGGACAGGGCAGGGGCTCTGACCTCTGCGGTGCTGGTGTGGTCCTCGCTGTCCCCTGGACACTGGGCGGTCGCCTGCCGCCTGCCCGAGCTGCCCAGAGCCCTCAGCTCAGCCTGCAGCACCTCCAAGTCCTTCTGGTGCTCAGAGCAGGCAGCCCGTTGCTCCCACAGCTCCTGCCTGAGGGACTCTGCAGAGGGAAGAGCAGCGGGTCAGGCCCACGTGAGGCTGAAGCCTTTCCTGCGGGGACAGCTGCTGACGGCTTTGAATTGAGTTCTCCTAACTTCTTCAAGACAACAGGAACGGTACCACGTACAGCTAAGCGTGCTGGACTCTTGACCATTCTATCCAGTACTGTCTCTCCCATTTTTTATGGTGAGGAAACTGAGCCACAGAGAGGGTAAGTAGACTAGAGCCACACAGCTAGTAAGCGGTGGAGTCAGGATTCAAAACTGCCAGTGGTCCTTTACTCGGAACCCCTGCTTAGCCACTGTGGCTGGTTAGGAAGGGTGGTGCATCACAGTGGGTTAGTCTGAGACAGGGCTGAATGCAGGGGTAGCATCTGGCCTAAGCACCAAGTCAGAAAACCAAGAGAACAGGGAATTATCAAATGACCAGGGGCCTTTTCTGGGTTTGCGGGTCTCAAGTCGGAAATTTTGACATTTATGGCAACTCTTCAGGAGACAAAACATTCATGGACTCTCCCTCTCATTGGTGTGAGGTTTTGGGCTGGCCTGTGGAGGCAGGAACAGGCATGTTATCCCAATAGAATCAGGATTAAAACTAGAATCGTCCAGGAGAAATGTAACTCAGGGTGGAAGATAGCCAGAAACTCAAATTTTGAGTTTGGTGGGTAAAATCTGAGGATGGGGGGTGATTTCTAGTAGAGTAATAATTATCAGCATGATTGAAAATCAAAACGATCATTTCAAAATGAATATTTTCTGATAGAGTGGACGCTACTCAGTGAGCTCTTCGTTTTTGAAAAGATAATTTTAAGGGCTAGTAAATTTGATACTTTTCTATTATGGACTTTTAAGATTATATTTTAGTTATTATAAATAACTTGAAATATTGTCCCAATAATCCCATAAGCCATAAGGTAAGCACCCAGTACAGGCCTCGGTATATAGCAAGTGCTCAGCACAAATAAACAAACAATGTTTAGCATGAAAAATCAATGAAATTGTAAATGTATATTAGTTGTAAAAGATTTCCCATAAGCCTACCAAGCTTCTCTCAAAGGTACAGTATATTAACACCTAATAGCTAATACATTCTGATGACATTATGTTGAAAAACTTACTTGGTCGTCTTTTCTCCCCAGTAGAATTTGAATAAAATAACTTCTAAAGCTTATTATCTTTAGAAAAATCCAGACACAACCCAGTCTTTTAAAATCCTTTACCACAAAAACTGCAATAAAACTTTTTAGCAATTCATTACCCTCCCCTCTTTTCTCTTACCTCCCACCACATATCTACCCATCCCTTCATCCATCCATCCATCCACCCATCTATCCAGCATGTCCGGATGCCCATCTCAGCATGTCACGTAATCTCATGGACACTCATCTTCCTGCCCCTTGCACACTGACTTGTGCTGCAGGTCAAGTGTGTCTCACACAGGCAGGGGAATAGGAGTAGTTGGGACCAGGAATGTCTAATATCGCTCTTGTTGTGTGTGTGGTGTGGGTGCTCCCATTCATGCAATACCACCCAGGAAGCCTACGATTTGCCATCATCATTGCAAAGTCCACAAAGCTCTTTCTTCCTGGGACCGATGCTGAGAATCTCAGCCTGTCCTCAGGGTCTCTCCTGATTCTCTCTGGAGTGCTCTGGGATCAGAGGGGTCAGGGAAGGGGCAACAGGGACATCTGTGCCTACAGTTGCTGGGTGTTGGAATCCCCAGGAGAGTCCAGCCTGATCTAAACTCTGGGGAGTCTTATACCCGAGACATGAGGCACAACCTGGGTTTTATCTTCTATAACGAGTCTTCTTTGGACTTTGCTAACCTTAGTATTTCCAACATGGCCACCTCCATTGCAGGGTTGCTGCTAACCAGGAAATCTGTGGGATGCGCCTTCTCCTTCCTGCTCCCCACATCACTTCCTCCAGAAGGACACACTGCCTAGTGAAAACCCAACCAAGCGGCAGGCAGGTCTTATTCACCTACGCAAGTAAAGGAAATGCTCTCCTCCAGAATTCTTTTAAGAGCCCCATCTGGGTTTAAAACATATTCAGTAGGCCAACATGGTCTTTAATGATAGGCTTGAGATAAGGAGAGGCATCTGTCTTGCTCTTAAGAGTGAGAAGGAAGATGAGAGTAAAGCAGAAAATGAGGGAGAACGATGATCTACAAAAACGGAGAGAGGCCCCTAGAGTCAGCCATGCAATCTCGGAATATTCAGAAATAACGACAGTGAACATTTACATAGCCTGTGTACGCGGCTCTGTTCTAAGCACTTCCCATGCATTTACTCACATAATTCTACTAACGGCCCATGAGGGCGAGGCTGTTATTACTTCCATTTTACAGATGAGCACCGGAGGCACAAAGCAGTTAAGCAACTTGCCCAAGGTCACGCGGTGAGTGAGTGTTGGAGCTGGGCTTCGAGCCAAGGCAGTTTGGCTCTGGAGAGCTTTGCGGCCTCCGGTAACTTTCAGAATGCTTCGTGTCACTGATTTTTAATGTGGAATCGGAAGAGGAGGTAGGTTTCCGGCTGGGAATAATGTCGGGGCAGGCGAAGGAAGCAGAGGACATGCAGGAGCCTGGAGGCCTGAGTCCCCCACATGTCAGTCCCAGGAAGAAGGGGCTTTCTGGACTTTGTAATGGTGATGGCAAATCGTAGGCTTCCTGGGTGGTATCTTCAGAATAGAAATGACAGGTTGAAGCAACCCCATGAAACTCTTTTGAATTCTCAGAGACCTGGGTTGCGTTCAGTACTAATGGTGATGATTACAGTATTATCTGCATTTGCTGGGATCCTGTTACGTGCCTAGTGTTTTATATTTAATGTCTCATCAAAGTCACACAATACTCTATGAGGGAGAGACAACTGTAACTCCATTTTATAGAAACGGAAAATGAGGCTGAGAGTAACCCGCTCCAGTTCTCACCGCTAGTTGGTGGTAGAGCCAGGACAGCCACCCTGGCCTGTGTGCCCCCAGACCCCTGGGCCCCACGCCACCCCTGGGCCCCATGCAGACGCTGGCGGGGGGTGTGGCTGGCTGTATACCTAGCAGCAGAGCCTGCTGAGCCTGCATCCTCTCCTGCTCCCCCTGGAGCTCTTGCTGGGCCTTTTCCTCCAAGGCCTGGAGCTCCAGCCGGTGCGCCTGGTGCTGCATCTGGAGGCTGTGGCTGGATTCCTTCTTCAGGCGCTCCTCTGTGGCCTGTGGGCAAAAGTGGGGGGAAGGAGGCATGAAAGCGGGCACAGAGGGAGAGACCCCAAGCTCCTCCTCTCTATGGGGGCCCCTCTGGGCACCGCCACTCCCTGGTGAAGGGCTTATCAGGCTACAACAGTGAATGCTCCATCACCCACCAGGGATGACAGTGATGGCCTGGCCACAGCAGCCATTTTGTACCATGTGAACCTAACCTCGGTCCAAAGCTGACTGGACCAGAGTGGACACCTGTCTCAAGCTGGGCCAATCACTGGGAATGTGGTGCCAGGAGGTGGGAAGAGAGAGAGACGAGCCAGAGAGATAGAGAGAGAAAGACAGACATTGACCAGATGGCTTCCATTTTAACACACTCAGGGGAGTGAGGTGAGCATCTTACACCTGCCCTAGGTCCAGAGAGGCAGAGGGAGCTGCCTGTGAAGACAGCCGAGGGCTGACGTGCAAAGCTGAGCAGAAGTGACGGAAGGAGGGGTCCCTACAGCTTTTTCAGTCCCTGGTCATCTGGTCCTGAGAACTGGCTGTGTCTCTGCCCTTGGATTCACTTATATTTTCATTCTTTTGTTCAACAAACATTCATGGATTGAAGGCCTAGTATGTGCCGAACGCCCAAAGCGGGTTCTGTGGACAGCTGTTAAAGTTTAACAGAAACGTCTTCACTGCCTAGGCTGCCTCAAGGCGCTTTCTGTGGCAGCACAATAATGACTCCCTGAGATGTCCATGTCTGAATCCCCAGAACCTGCGAATACGTGATGTGGTAAAACGGGCTGTGCAGGGGTCATTAAGTCAGGGACCTTGAGATGGAAGATTTTCCTGAATTATCTGGGTGGGCCCAATATAATCACAGGGGTCCCTGTAAGAGGGGAGCGGGAGAGCCAGTCAAAGAAGAAGTGATGATGGAAACAGGGGGGAAAGAGGGAGAGGAGGAGGCTGGGAGGAGGAGAGGGAGGAGCAAGGTGGGCAGGCGGGGTGGTGTGGAGAGAGAGAGAGAGAGGTTGAGTTGAAGATGCTATATGCTATACTGTTGCCTTTGATGACGCAGGCAGCTTCCAGAAGCTGGGAAAAGCAAGAAAACAGATTCTCCCCGAGAGCCTTTAGAAGGAAAACAGTCCCGCCGACACCCTGACTTCCGGACTCCGAACCTCCAGGCTGCAGGATAAGAACTGTGTTGTGTTAAGCCGCCAAGTTCGTGGTGGTTTGGTACATCAGCAGTAGGAAACAAACACAGTTTCTGGAGTTGTTTTTTTTTCAACAGCAGTTAGTACATAGCCCCACTTTTTAGATGAGACGAGGAGATTGAGGCTGGGAGAGATAAATTAGCTTTTCCAAGGTCACACAGAAAAGATGCAGAAGTCATCATTCCCTCCTTACCTCCGTTTGTCTGTCTGTTTGTTTGTTTGTTTTGACAGAGGAGGAAACTGGCTCAGCAAGGGGAAGTGACCTGACTGCAGCTGGGTAGTGGCAGAGGCAGGATGGCAACCCTCAAACCGCGGTGTCCAGGGCACAAGTCCTCCCCTCTCCCCTCCCTCATGCAGCCTCTGGGAACAATAAGAAATGAGATTTCCCCAGATGCACGAGGCTCCAGTTAGGGGAGAACAGAGCCATCCTTGAGCCCCAGGCAGCTAACTGAATGCGGGCGCTCCCTTGCCGTGCTGCTCCCCAGTAAATGGGGAGAAACAGTCTTACTCCTCCCAAGAGAAACCCAATCATCCTGTGGTGAGTTTATTCAATGAGACAGGAAAGTCTCATACTTTTCAAACTCTCCAATATATTTCCTCGTCTTGCACTTACTGCAAGACCCAGAGAACTCCAACTGGTGACATTTTTATCCCCAGGGAAATGGGAATGGAGAGACGGAAGCAAAGACTTGCGAAAGGCCTTGCAGAAGCTACAGTGGCAGCTCATTGGTGGAGGAGATCACTGGGTTGCCTGGGCCAGAGTTGGTCCAGTTACTGGTGAAGCAGAACAACCCTCCAGAGTACAGGTGAGCCACAGGTAGGTGGGTGCTCGGAGGGATGGGGCATCCATGCAGGCCTGAGGGCTGAAGCAGACAGCGTTTGCCTTGGGAAGGCTGCAGGAAACAAACACCTGGGGAGCAGGTGACAGTGGCCGATGGACAGGATCCCAGAGAGGGTCAGGGCCCCGTCGATGCAGGCGTGAGGGCTGGAGTGTGCGGTGTCCATATCGGGAGGCCACGAGGAGGTCGTCATTGGCTCTGGGCCAGGGCTCTGAGGTCACTGTGAGGTCACTGGGGCAGGATATCACCTGGTGTCCTCACACACTTACACCACTGTTCAACCGTGCAACAGAAGCCAGAAACAAAGCAAAAACGCAGCTAGCGCCAGGACCAGGAGAAGCTCCCTTTCTCCTGCAAGGTGCCTCCGGCGCCCTCTACTGGCAAAGCTTAGCATCGCGCTCTCTGTGGGAAATGCTTCAAGAATCCAGATCACTATCGCAGAGCACGCACTGAAGGGCGAATTGGGAGCTGAGAGGCATTAAATTGATAACAGGAGGTGACTTTCATATACTTAATATGTCTGATGACTTTTCATTCAATGCTCACACTTATTAATAGTTTTAACTGAACTGCTCAGAATTGCTTCCTTGTCTTTTAGCTTCCCGTGTTGCTGGCGAGATGTTTGATAATATTCTTATTCAAGGACTTTGTGTCTGACACCATTGTACCTCCTTGGGAGCTTTTAGAATTTCTTCCGTTTCCCCCGTGTTCTAAAATTTCAAGACGGGGGGTATTCTCATTTAGTTCTAGGAACTTAATTCTGCTGTTTCTTTGAAAGTACCCTCCCCTCCATGATCTCTTTCTGGAATTCCTGTTTGTTAGATACCGACCCGGATGAACTAAGCCACAGAGACTCTGAATAACTCAGTGAGGCCCTTGATTAAGTAGCTACAATGAGCTGGAGGAGGATTCGCCGATGAGCAAATAGAGAAGGTTCTGGCCTCAGGAGCTTCCGGTTCGGTAGATTTGATCATAGAAAGAACTCATTAGAGTATGAAGCTGCCGTGACAGTGGAGAGACAGTCCCTTACCTGTGGCAGTCAGAAAGGGAGCCTCGTGTCCCGAGAGAACAAGGGGCGAGGCCTTCTGAGAAAGCAGAGGGTGGGAGGGGAGAGGTGAACCGAGCTCTGCCCTCCCTGCTGGCGTACACGTGGCCGCGGGCCTGACCCCGCATCGCAGCGGCCTTGCTGAGCTGGTCTTTCTCAACTCTGGGCTGTTATAGCTGCGAGTCTGAGCCTGACTCTCCAGCATACATCGTGCAGGGCACTGCCCACGTCAGGAAAGAAAGTTCTTACATGATCAAGGTCACATGCAGATAGGGAAAAGCAATACAAGAAAACTAGCAGACAGACCTAGGTCTGAATCCTCGCTTTGCTACTTATTGGCTGTGACCCTGAGCAAGCTGCCAAATCTCTGAGCCTCTTTCCTATCTGGGAGACGGGAATGTGACGATCATGACCTTGTGAGATCAGCGTAGGGATGGGAGATAAAGTACGAAGGGCGCCCTGTATACTGCGTGGCCAGGGCTCGGTCCTAGGGGACCTCGTAAGGAGCGCCCTTACCTTGAGTTCTTGATTTTTGGCCTTCTCCAGCACGCGGAGGGCCCGCTGGTGGGAGGCCTGGAGCTGGGCCTTCACGGCCTGGTTCTGCTCTCTGGTCTCCCGGAGCTCGCGCTGCAGCTTCTCCCTCTCGTGGTCGGAGAGCTGCTGCAGCTCCCGCAGGTCGTCCTGGTACTGGCTGGCGCACTGCTCCAGAGCCTGCTGCATCTGCGAGACCTGCCCGCGGGCGGCCTGCCCTCAGCGAGCCTCCTCCCTCCCCGGGGCCTTTCTTAAGAAATGCAAGCTTCCCGACCGTCTCCTCGGCCCAGCGGAGCCTCCTCTACTCATGGGAACTCTGAGGCGGGCAGAAGTCTCAAGGCTGGAGAGCCCTGGCCCGGCCAGTCCCCCAGGGCGCTCCTCAGCTACAGCTCTGCGTGAGTGCTGGGCAAGGGGAGGCAAAGGACTCGGCAAACCATCCCAGAGAAGTCAAGGGGACAGGGGGATCGATGTGGCCTGCGTCACCTCCTTCAGTGCTTGCTCAACCCTCCCTTTCTTGACGAAGCCCCCCTGACAACGCTTTAGTGTTACACTCACCCCCTCGTCACCAGACAGCCGCCCACTCCCCTTTACCCTGCTGGGTGTTTTTGTTTGTTTGTTTGTTTTTCCTGAAGCTGTTATCATCTTCTCAAATACTATGTGCTTTACTTATTTCTTATGCCTAGTACGGATGGTCTGTACCCCCCTCCTCTGCCAAAACATAGGCACTGGAATGCAGGACTTTTGTCTGGTTTGTAGAACCAGGAACTCCACCTTGCCTTGGACCTGGGGTGCCCTCCCCAGCTTGGACCGGGGACTGTTAGGGTGAAGAGGGGGCGAGGTCTCACTCCGCGCGGGGGCGCACCTCCGCCGGCTGTCCTACCTGGGCTTGCAGTCTGGCCTTCTGACTCTGCCACTCTTCCTGCAGACGCTGGATTTCAGGTGTCTTGTCCTTCAGCAAAGACCCCAGCGGAGACTTCAGGTCACCCCCTTCCTCGAGGGGCACTTTAATCCTTTCAAGATATGGAGGCCAAAATCACAAAAGATCCTGGGCTAGAAAAGACATGGCCACGACGATAGCATCTCAGCCACCTGGGCTGGGAGGAGGGAGTTCCCATGGCAGTTAGTGGGGTGAGAAACATCTTCCCTGGATTTAAGAAACCAGGGAACCTCGCATACACATTCTAAGTGTTATTGAACTTGGGATGCGATCAGGATACGGCCGGAAGTGCCTGGTATCTATTTAGTGGGTGCCTAATAAATGCTGATCAACTGTCAGAATGACTGAGCTTAGACTTACTTATATGGGGCCCTTGGGGGCTCCAGAAGAAGAGGTCTCTATGGTCTAATCCCACATCTCTTCCTGCATATGAAAATACAACCACAGCAATAATACTTTACTTGAATCCAGTACTTTACACTTTTCAAAGCATGCTTATAACCTTTTCTGGCCGTCCCCAAGTACACATAGGGAGATGATAAATAAGACTTTGCATATGTAGCAGGAACAAGAAGATGCTGGTTTAAAGCTGCAGTAGTTTCTGCATTCTAGAACAGATGCTGACAAACGTCTTTGAAAGAGACCTTCATTAGTCAATTCTGAGCTTTTGGACCAGCTGAGAAATTGGTAGAGATTGAGGATGTTAAGTATTTATCTTGTTCAACAATGTAAAAGGATGCTACGGGGTGGGGATCTCTGCAGAGGTTGCTGGGATGTAAGTGACGTTTTGCTTCCTCTGGCCAGAGGACCAGAGGTTAGGGAGTTAGGGCCCTGGACATGGGGGAAAGGCCATGGGAAGGGGGAACCTGGTTTTGGCAGAGAAGGCCCAGCAATGGGCACAGGCTGGGGGTTAAGGAAGAGACAGTCAGTGGGGACCTCTAAAAGGAGGGGCAGGATGCTAGAAGCAGCATAGCAACGTGGTTAAAAACATGGGTACTAGAGCCAGACTGCTCAAGTTCAAACTCCGGCTCTGTTACTTACTAGTTATGTGACCTTGGGTGAGATCTTTAAACTGTCTGGGACTGACTTTCCTCATCTATAACATGGGGTTAATAATACTACCTTTCATATGGATTATTAGGAGGATTAATAAACACCTAAAATTGTTTAAAACTGTTTGGCACATAGTAAGAAATACATAAAGAGTTAAACAGTTAACAAAGACAGAAGGTTTATTTTTTTGCATTCTAAGTTATCCTCAAGCTTTGCTAAACAGAAAATACCTACGTCTGAGCTCTGGGTATGAAACAAACCAAGAGGGAGGAGACAGCCCGAGGTGATCAACAAAGAAGCGGCCCAGGGCAAGAGTGACAAATGACACTACCAGGCTGGAGGTGTGGAACAGCTAAGCTCTCCCTGAGGACCCCTGGGGAGGGAACCTAACTTCCTCCCAGGGCTCAGTTATTATTTTTAAAACGTTTTATTGAGGAAAAATTTACGTATAGTGAAATACACTGACCTTAAGAGTACAATTCAATGAGCTTTGACAAATATGTACAACTGTAAAACCAACCCCCTAATCAAAAAATAAAACATATTCGCTACCGCCAAACTCCGCTTGCATCTTCTTCCCAACAATTCAGCAGCCACAGGCAGCCAGTGCTTTGACGTCCAGCCCCGTAGAGTAATTCTGCCTGATCTTAAGCACCACACAAACAGAAGTCTGTGGCATGTGTTCTTCTGTGTCTGGCTTCTTTTGCTCAATATAATGTCTTTGGGATTCATCTTTGGTGTTAGGTATGTCATGATTCATACTTTTTATCGCTGAGTAGTATTTCATGACGTGAACATGCCGTGATCTAACGATCCACTTTCCTATTGATAGGCATCTGAGTCGTTCGTCCTTCAGGGCTATGATACATAAAGCTGCTCGAAATAGTCTTGTACAAGTAGTTTTTTGGATATGTGTTTTCATTTCTTTTGCGAAATTCCTAAGACAGAATTTCTACCAGGTGTATATTTTACTTTTTAAGAAACCATCAAATAGTTTTCTGAAGTGGTTACAGCATTTTATGCTCCCACCAGCAATGGATGAACGCTCTCGTTGGGCTACATCGCTGCCAATATTTTGTATCCTCTGTCTTTAATTTTAGTCATTCTGGTGGGTGGGAAATAGTATCTCGATGTGGTTTTTAAGTTGCATTTCCCTGATGACTACAACGTGGAACACGTAATCTTAAGATAAAAACTTAGATAACTGATGTTACAATATAAATTAAAAAATATAACTAAAGCTATAATTTTCCCTTTTTAGCTACATCTCATAAATTTTGATATGTAATGTGTTTATATTCTCATTGAATTTAAAGTAGTTTCTCATTTCCACTGTGATTTTATTTATTTTTTGACCTATGACTTATTTAGAAGTATACTGTATAGTTTCCAAATATTTGAAGATTTTCTTGGTAGCTTATTGTTATTGAGCTCTAATTTAATTCCTTTGTGGTCAGAGAATACCCTCTGAAATACAGAGTCCATTTCAAAGTACATTCCAGTCTTTGAAATTCATCCAGACTTACTTTGTTGCCTTTCTTGTTGTTCAGATTGGTGAATATTTTACATTCCTTGAAAAAAATTTTCAAGTATGTTGCCTAAAAATTGTTCAGTACATTATCTATAGATGCCAATTAGATTAAGTTAGTTGATAGCGTAGTTCACATTTTCTGTATTTTTACCGATATGTCTAGTTCCCTAATCAAATGCTCAGAAAAGGGCATCAAAATCTCCAACTATGATTGTGGATCCCTCCCTTTAGTTCTCTCCACATTCGCTTCATTATTTCTAAAGCTCCGTTACTGCGTAATACCCATTTAGGATTGTTATGTCTTCCAGATGAACCGACCCCTTTATCATTAGGAAATATCCCTTTTTGGTTCCTGGTAATATTCTTTTTTTCTGAATTCTACTTTGATATTAATACAGCCACATTCGTTTCCTTATATTTAATGTTTGCATGTTATGTCATTTTCCATCTTTTTACCTTCAAACCTATCTGTGCCTATATTAGGACTGCTACAACAAAATACCACAGACCGGATGGCTTAAAAAGCGGAAATTCATTTTCTCATAATTCCGAAGGCTAGACGTCCAAGATCAAGGTGTCGGCAGGCTGGATTTCCTCGGCGGCCTCTCTTCTTCTGACACTTGCCGACAGCCACCCTCATGCCGCGTCCTCGCATAGGTGTTCGTCTGTGTTACCTGTGTGTTGATCTCCTCTTCAGACAAAGACACCAGTCATATGGGATCAGGTCACCCCAGTGACCCTATTTTACCTCATTCACATCTTGAAAGGCCCCATCTCTAAATATAGTCAAAATCTGAGGTAGTAGGGGTTAGGGCCTCAATATATGAATTTTGGGGATCACAATTCAGCTAACAGTTTTATGTTTGAATGTCTCTCTTGTAAGCAGCATGAAGTAATCTCTTGCTTTTTTTATCCTCTCTCTCTTTTTCTTTTCAATGGTGTGGTTCATTTACGTTATAATTATTGAAAAGGTTGGGCTTAAATTTTTATCTTATTTGTTTTCTATTTGCCCAATCCTTTCTCTTATTGTTCTTTTTCTGTTCTTCCTTTTCTATCTTCCTACTTGACAAATATTTTTTAGTATTCCATTTTAGTTCTTTCGTTGGATTTTTTTTTTTTAGCTTTTCTTTGTATTAAAGTTCAGCATTGCCCTATGGATTACAATTTGTACCCTTAATTTACCATGACCTACTTAGTGTTAATATGGTACCTCTTCATGTAAATTCCTCACAAAATATAATTCCATGAATCCCACCCACGTCCCTGTGCTAGTGCGGTCATGTATTGCTTAATTACATGCATCATGAACCCAATAATGCAATGTTACTATTACCATTATTATTCTTAAGAAGTTTGATCTCTTTTAAAAAGTTAAGAGGAGAAACAGTGGTCTTTTATATTTACCTATACATTTACCATTTCTGATGCTCTTATTTTCTCCTATAGATCTAAGCTTAAATCTGCTGTAATTTCCTTTCGGGTTGGATCAATTCCATTAGCATTTATCATACTGCAGGTTGGCTGGTGAAACATTATCTTAGCTTTTATGTACCTGAAAATGTTTTTATTTCACTCTTGTTTTTGAACGATATTTGCACTGACCCCCCACCTCCCATTCCCCTGCAAATTCCCTCACATCCTGAGGAGCCAATCCCGTGTCATTATCTATCACAGAGCAAGGTATAGCCAGCTCTCCTGACCACCTTCATCCCTGTCCATTAAAACCGATCCTGACCTGCTTGCCCCTACCTTAAATTAACAGCCAATGGAAAAGGCACCTCTTTTGTAGAGCCGCATACTAAAAAGCCCAGTTCCCTCATAAGTATCCCTCGTAGGGATAACTGCTGAATATGCAACTCCACCCCCAAAGGAACCACTGCATTTGTTCTGTCCTGAGGCCCTGACTTTAGATCTCGCTCTGTTTCTTCCCTGTCACTACTTAGCTCTTCTGTTCCCACCAGAACCCCTCAGTGAGCAACCTCCAGAGCCCCCACCTCCTTATTTGCTTCTATAGTTGAGGACACCCTGTTATCAGTATAGCCACCATGGGAGAGGAAGACAGCATCTTCTCCTTAGGAAAGCCTTTCTTCTTTCCATGGTGATCTTATTTAGTCCACAGGGTTCGGGTACAGCTGGCCGCACCCCAGGGAAGGGCACGTGACACATGCCAGGCCACTCAGAGCTCTCTATCTCCTTAAGCAGAATGGTTGGCTCGGGGATGGACATGTGACCTAAGTTGGGACTATTAAAGACCTCTTGAAATTTCTGCCAATGTTTTCAGGAAAAAGATTGTTCCTTTCCTTCTGGAATTGTGAGTTCCAAACAGGATGTTTGTGGCCGCCACTGGGAAGTGGTAGTACTAGGATTTCACCTGGAGACCTGCCTCCAAAGTCTGTCCTCTTTAACTGATGTTCATATATGTTTCACAGATCCTGAGACAGAATCCGGAGGATGCCATGGGAGTATTATTGGCTGGAGAGCTCAGGGGGCCTGATGCTGCCATTGATATGGTAGGGGTAGAGGCCCTGCTTCCCCAGTGCTATGATCTGAATGTTTGTGTTCCCTCAAAACTCATATGTTGAAACCTATTGCCCGATGTGATAGTATTAAGAGATGGGGCCTTTAAGAAGTCACTAGGTCAGGAGAGTGGAGGCCTCACCAATGGGATTGGTACCCTTATGAAAGAGACTGTAGGCAGCAAATGTGACCCTTCCACCATGTGAAAACACAGTGAAAAGATGCCTTTATGAACCAGAAAAGAGGTCCTCGCTGGACATAGAATCTGCTAGTGACTTGGCCTTGAACTTTTCAGCTTCTGGAACTGTGAGAAATACATTTCTGTTGTTGATAAACCACCCAGTCAATGGTATTTTGTAAGGCAGCTTGCATAGACTATGCCACTGAACTACCTAGAGAGCTGCCAGATTAAAGAAGCATGGTTACATATCACCTTTCAGGACCCCACACAAGCCATTTATTAGTGCAGGCCACCCAGTCTCTGGTGTTCTGATATAGCAGCCCGAGCTAAGACAAGTGAAGAGCATATTCTTCTCTGCCCAGTAATATTAGTTTTGGTCATGTGACTCGCTTTCGCCAGTGGGATGTGGGTAGAAATGAGAGGGTGCAGTTCTGAGTATAGGCTTCAAGAGGCATTGCCTGCTCCCATCAGGCCTTTGAGCTTCTTTCCTTTACTAGGACAACAACATGCCCTAGACAGAGGCTAATCCTTCAGCCTCAGTCCTGGAATGAGAACGCATGTGGAATAGACTTGAACTCTACCCATGGTTTTGGGCAGAGAAATAACACCTTATTTTCAGCCAGGAGACAAGCTCATATAAGCCCAGAAGAGGTGAGCTAAAAATTACTGATATTTTCAAAATACTTATTATAGCAGCAAAAGCTGACTAATAATTTAGGTGATATAGATGGGGGATTTCTCCTTGATGACAAAGGTCCCTCATCTCTCCTAGTTAAAGAACACTTGGAAAAATAGGGAGCAGACATTTTAGGCCAGCCTACGTCTGAGTTTTGGTCAGGTTTACTAACCTTTTTGAGTTTCGGGTTCTTAATTTATAAAATGGCCTCTCTGGGTTGCTGCGACAATCACATAAGACAGTTTATATAAAGCCCATAGCTGTATTGAAGACATATAAGACATGTATGTTCCCTTCCTAAGCATGCTGCAAGGGGCAGTGATAAACACTTGGAGATAAAATGACGAATGAATGAATGAATGAATGAATGAATACCTAAATGGTTCCAAATCTGAGTCCTCATTCATTGGAGCCCTCAGAAGTCCGCACATCCTACTGTACCTTTCTTCTTCACCGCTGCTGGTCCCTTCTTCAGCTGCTAACTTATCTTGACACTCTTCTCTGGGCAGGGTCTGAGAAGGTTCATTGAGCTTCAAGCATGGATCCTAGGGCAAAAACAGTTGCAAGATGAGACTAATTCCAATGCTCTGATCCAAGCTATATCTTATCAAATCAGAGAGCAGAGGAGAAAGAGCCCCCAGCAACCCACTATTGGTGCACAGCTGACAGGCCCAGGATGCTGAGGCCTGTGATGATTCAGTGCCTAGCATAGTACTTGGCTTAGGAGCAGTGTCAGCAACTTGTATCGTGTTTTTCAGTCGAACAAACATTTCGCAGGCTGACAAAACTTAAAGCACAGAGAGAGTAGCTTGTCCAGGTTCCCACCATCAGTGAGTAGTGGAAATGGGACATGTGATCAGGCCATTTGACTCTGGGGCCTGATGCTTAACCACCTCATGATGCACTCTGCATGTAATCCATGGACAGTGGTCCTTGTTGGGCCTACTTCATGGGCCTTATGGGGATCAGAGGACAGTGCCAGCAACAGCCACTGGTCAGCAAGTGTGAGCAGTTGGTATTATTACACCCATTTTACGGGTGGAAGTCTGCTACATAGCGTTACACAGGATCAGAAAACAGAGAACAGAAATGGGGTACGGTGGGAGCAGAATATGGAAACTACGAGCTAACATTGAGGCTTCAGAATTTTCTATGAATTGAATTTGTTCACGTCATCCTCTCTTTTGCACAGAGATATAGAAATGAGAAAGTCTTTCTTATTTTGCTTTTTCTACTTGTCAAGGTAACTACTATCCACGGAACACAGTATAATAAGACAGGCCAGGAACAGGTTTCTGTGTTCCAGCTGGTTGCTATGCCATGAGTTGTAGGGCCCAGTGAGTTCGGCTCATTCTCAAAAGCGATGTCACTGGCCAGCTTACAACCTCCATGTGGACCTGAGGCTAACAGACCCATCTTCGCCTCCTGCTTTCAGGAATTTGGGGTATTAAAAGTACCTAGGAGATCTCCGATTCCTATAAAACCCAGAAGCAGATATTATAGACTAAGCAAAACAGTTTTGTGAGATAGTTATAAATATATGTTTTTTTATACTCCAGGGGAAATTGCACAATAAATGTGGAACACCAACAACCAAAAGTCAGAATAGCAAATCCTACAATATAAATACATAAATGATGATTAAAGTTAATTAGGTCCAGGTTTCAAAAGGAAATTGAAGTTTATAAAGAAACTTCGATAAATAGAAAGCATAAAATATGTTGGCAAAAACAAAATGGTACTAGTAATCATGATAAACATGAACTAAGTTTAACATAGATACTTATCTTTGTAAAAGAAATTGTTCACTGAAACAATAATAATGAGCTTGTAAGCATCTACTAATAGAGCTTGAAAACATGAGGCAAAATGTTCAGAATTGTAAGACGAAATGGGCAAATTTATAACTTAAACGCGCCTTTCAGAAACTGATACATCAAGTAGACAAAATTAGCTAGGTTGTGGAAGATTTGTACAAGATTAATAAGCTAAAGCTAAATAACTAAAAAAGACTACTAAACATCATTAACGTGTATATGGTGTTTCATGTGTTTCAGGCCCTGAACCCTAGGAGATGGGCACCATCAGTCATCTGAAAGGTAGTGAAACAGGCAGGAGAGGATACGTACCTTGCCCCAGGTCGTAAGGTGACTATATCACAGAACTAGGATTCAATTATGTGTACTTTAATGACCAAACTGAGAATATATGCTTTTTTTCTATCACATAGGAAACCTTTTTACAAAAATGACCCCACAGCCAGCTACAAAGCAAATCTCAACACAGTGCGGAGTGCGACATTCTGCAGATCCTATTATCTGATGACAATGCAATAAAATTAGAAAGCAACGAGAAAGTAGGTTTCAAAAAAAAACAAAACAAGATAAACTCCAAAACTCTGGAATACAGCTAAAGATCCACAATTAGTTGGAAATTTATAGGCTTAAATGTATTTATTAGAAAAAATTTAAGAAGTTAGAAAAATAACAGAATAAATCCAAAGTAGAAGAAAAAAGATATGAAAGATAAAATTAAGGACATAGGTAAAAAAGATCTAACCAACATATCTGAAAGCTAGCTTTTTGAAAAGGCACATCAAGGAAAATGAGAGAAGGAACTTAAAGCAACATGAATAATGGACAAAGACCTCATGAAAGTTATTACAGAGATGAAAACGACTTTCAAATGGACTCTGAGCCACCGTGAAGACCCTGAAAGGGAATGTGTGGGATATAATTGCTGGGCCACCTTATCGACCGTATTTAAAGGCGTCCTTGGCAGGAGTCCAGAAAAAGGGAGGATAGAAGATGCTAGACAAGCTAATAATGATGCACCTGGTTGACTACTTCAGTTCCAGCTACATTGCATTTGTCTGTTTCCATTCAGTCACTCATGGATGACCTTGACTCTTGTGAGGTCGGCAGGAAAGACACCGCCACCCTTATGTTACAGATGGGGATCTAAGATTGGAAAAATTCAAAGACTTGTCTCAGATCGCAAGGCCACTGAATGACCTGGTGGGCGGACCCGTGGATCATCTGACTCCCAGGCATGTCATTCTATGTGATGGCACTGACACTGGCTGTGCCATGTTGGCACTATCGCCAGCTGCCAGAGTCAGCACCTAACGAGGTGTGATTGCAAACTGCCTTGTACAAGTGGGCTGCTGAGAAGTAGCTGCAGGACGGATGCTCAAAATCAACCTGAGATGAAAGCTGTTTCTCATGTCAACTGAGAAGTGAATTTAGTAATCCTGTCTGTTTCTATTCACTTGTTTCTAGCCCCCAGGACACCAGAGACAGGAGCCTCCTTTCCAAAAAAGGAGATACATCCTCCCTCCCCACAAGCAACTGAAGGGCCCCAGTGTTCTAAATCATCCTCCAGCCACTGCAAATTTTTGAAGGAGTTCCTGCTCTAACCCTTTAACTACCAGAATTCAAAATGGCACCCGTAGGCCATTCATTCAGTTGTCATGTCATGTATCAGTTTATGTAAAAAGAAGTGCTAAACATCTGCCACATGCAGGTATGTTAGGTGATGGAGGATAATGATGAATAAGACAGAATTCTTGATTTCAACTAATTTATGATTCAGCTGGAGTGGAGGGGATCAGCAGGTTCATGGAAATAACAAAAATGTTCCCCTCCTCTCTCCTACACCTTATATACCTGGTGTTTTGGATCAAAGTACATCATTTCAAAGGAGCTAGGGTGCCATTTAAATATTTTACAAATGCACTTGACCATGGAGAGTGAGGGTTGGCTGAAAGAGCATTTGCAAGTCCACCAAAACTTATTTCAACTGTGCACTCTTCTCTGAATTTGAAATGGAATAGGCTCTCCAGTGGCTCCTTTTCTAGTTATCTGCTTGAGATTCCAGTAAGCCCCTCTTGGGATCAACCCTGAGCCACTAGGGTGTTTCCTCAGTTATCTGCCCCTAATTCATATTCTTGGGTTCCCCATCAGGCATTTTCTCAGGTTCAGCCCAGCGTTCCATCTCCAGCGTTAAAGCGACCCGGGTGTAAACTGTGCACAGAAAGATAAATTGTTCTGCTTCTCCTCCAGCCACCCACTGCAAAAGCCTCTTCCCTACCCCTCCCAAGCAAATGGCTGGTTATTTTATTTAATTTTATTTTTTTAAATTTTTTATTTTTTCAGGCGAGGCAATCTTTGGTTGACCTCACAGACTGCAAGGACCTTGTCAGCGTACAATCCCCTATTTTTTATTTTTTACGCCTACAGCACCTAGTCTTCCTAAGTGGTCTCCCATCCAAGTACTAACCAGGACTGACCCTGCTTAGCTTCCGAGATCAGACGAGATCGGGCATGTTCAGGGTGGCATGGCTGTAGACTGGTTGTCTATTTTAAACCTGTGTTCACATTAGGTCTTCATCTTTCATCTTCCAGGCAGTTAACCTCTTCTGGATGGTTTCTATTTTAAAGGAACACCCACGCCCAGGAAATTTTTGAATATTTCTGGAAGGAAATATTCAAAGCCACTCTCAAGTTCAGTTGTCAGTCTTTCAAAGGTGTATCATGTGCCTCTTAAAATAGAACACCTAATGCAATGAGGTTTCACCGAAATGATTACAGGAAACTGTCACAGACACTATAAAGTCACCTTATACATATATAGAATGTTTAACAGTTTTGAAAAATGCCTTCATATTCTTCCTTCCGTGCATAACCACAAGTCTCCAGGGTGTGGAGGGCGGGATTATCACCGCTGTTTTAATAGCGAGAAGCAGGATAGTAACGTAGTTTAGAGCATGGGCCCCAGTGCTGCTCTTTGGGCCTCAATTTCTCTATCGTAAAACAAGGCTAATAATAACGCCTCATCGGTTATGTGGGACTGTGTAGAGCACTATGTGCCTGGCACGTACTCAGGGCCTTATCTGTGTCTGCCATTAAGAGTGATAAGGAAATTGTTTTAGGAGAAGTTTTCGGACTTGCTTGAGGTCCCCACACAGGTGCCAGGTAAAGCTGGGGTGGAATCTGTGCCCTAAGCCTCAGATGAGAGCTGTCGCCTTCCCCTGCTCCAGCAGATCTCGGCCCCTCTCAGCCGGGCATCTGCATGGATGGGGTCTCCGGGGAAGCCCACCTTATTCCATGTTGGATGGTGCCAGACCCTTCAAATGACATCAGACAGAGGGGAGCGGCCCCTAATGGCCTGAAGACACTCAGCACATCGCAGATGCTTATGGGCTTCATGATTGTTTATCTGCTGACCCCCAGGACAGCTGACGCTCTCAGAGTCACATGACCCTCCAGATTTGGTACAGGATGACTGCTGCCCAGGAAACAGCACAGGGCCTCTCGTGAGCAGGGGATACTTCTCGGGCCTACGGGGGCCTCAGAAGGCCTCTTGTCTCCTTTCCCAGCAGCCCCAGGGATTGACCTTGGGACCTTTCACTGTGCTCCTTCCCCTGGCCATAGCCCTTTCTGGGGAAGTCATGTGCAACTTCAGTATTCAGACAGGTGACAAACAGAGGTCAATGAGTCTCTGTGAAATTCCTGGATTCCCTGGGCAGAAAACTCCCTCTCCCATACTGGCTGCACAAGGTCTTCCAGCCCTTATTCTACAGCATTAATCACACCAGACTATCACTTAAGTAAATATCAATTTCTCCTATTTGAGATAGAGCTCACCAAGGACCAGGACCAGGCCTCATCCTGCGTTCACCGTGCATCAGGCCCCTGAGCCTTGCGTAGTCACAGCACTCAGATACCTGTCGGGGCGAAATGCCTTGCATAATAATTATTACAAATGACTATCCTTGTTCTCCTGGAGTGGGTGCAAGTAGGGGAATCCATGAAAAATGTCAACCCGAATCTGTCCCCAGTTCACTGTGACCCAGACATTAGGGGTCTTCCAGCAAAAAAATGTCTCTTGAGAATTACCAAGACTGGAATGGCTTTCTAGAAAACAATGAATAAAACAGCGATGCTAAGAGAATCAAGGAGACCAGACATGAGAGACCAGGACAAAAGGTTCAGTAAAGGCCCAGCTGACTTCGACGGGGGCAGAGCCACGCCCAGGTGTGGCATGCTCTGAGACTGGAGTGAAAAGTCCCCTCTCAGCTGGCGTTATTATTTATTGTTTATATCTCTTCGACTCACTGAATTGCTTTGGCAGAACAGCTAAGGGCCAAAACCAAGACTCTGGAGCCCTGAACAAAGCTAACTGTCAGAGCCCCCAGCAAGAACATCCCTGGGGAAGCCGTCCTTTCGCATCCTGGTGGGGCATCCCGCTCTCCACCCCCAGACCAGCCGTGGGGCGTTCAAGCCCCGCTAAGCCTCCTCCTTGAAGGCTGACCTGCCCCTTGCAGCATCTTGCGTTGCTGCAGTGGGCTCACACATCATCTAGGTGGCCTGGGGAACTTCTCTAGGACTTTGTATCTTCAGGGCCTAAGCAAAGCTATGACTCGCTGGGCTGGCATGTAGTTGGCTTGCCAAAAATATCTGAACTCAATTACAGACGTTCTCTGATTGGCCATGTTCAGAGAG
The DNA here is from genome assembly GCF_902729225.1 of Pteropus medius. Taxonomy (NCBI): domain Eukaryota; kingdom Metazoa; phylum Chordata; class Mammalia; order Chiroptera; family Pteropodidae; genus Pteropus; species Pteropus medius. The sequence continues at coordinate 5,950,125 of NW_024349804.1, read as the reverse complement.
TTTTGTTACTCTCTGCGTCGGCAAGGTTGCGAGGCAGCAGGCACTCACATGGGCTGCGGTGGGAGTATATGTTGAAATGGCTGCAACAGAAGGCACCGTGGTATGTGCATCAAAGTTAAAAATGCACATATCATTGGACGCAGCAAGTTCTACAACTGAAAGTATTACCACCTATGGAGCATTTCCACCTGCTACGTGCTGTTTCCGACACTGTGCGTATGTTAACTCATTTAGGCCTCACAAAACCCTCAAAGGTAGGCGATATGAGCTACATTTGACAGATAAGGAAGCTCTAGCAAGGAGACTTCAAATCATTCGTCCAAGATTTTCCAGCCCGGCATCAGAAGTGAGCTTAACTATTATACTACACTATATCCCTCCACAGCTCTGTATTATCTATTATCATTTAAGTATTATCTATAATAGCGAAAGTTAGGAACAACCTAAATATCCATCATAAGGGAAGGTTAAATATGTTACCTTTTTCTGTTCAAGGGAACGCTAGACAGTTGTTCTTTAAAAAAATTAAATAGAGTCGATGTGGAAGTGTACTGATGTGTTATAATCTCCAAGCTATAAAAATTTAACTTAGAACAAACGGCGTGCAGGAGCGTATGTGATCATTTGTGGGAAAATCCCTGCATATGCATGGGGTGGCTCTGAAAAGATATGCAAGAAGAAATAAAAACAAAACAAAATGATAACGCAGGAAACTAGAGGGAAGGGTTATGCTTTTCACTTTATACCTTTTATATCTTTGGAATTCTGTGCCACGTAAGTGAATTACCTATTTTAAAAAAAAAACAAAACTTAATTCAAAAGAACCAACTATACGTGCAAAGCTCATAACGGTTACCTAATAGAAAACAGTGCCAGATGTTTAATTCTATTACTAAGTGTCCACATCATTTTAAAGTCATTTGCTTATGCATATTTCTTCCTCTAACATCTAGCTCAGAGGCTGGCGTATTCTAGGATTCCACAAATGACTGTGGAATGAATGAATAATGCACATAGTGAGCTGAATCAAACAAAATTGGTGGTCATTGAGCTTCCTCCCGCAACTGTATGGAGGAGGGGTCTGTACTTATCTCTAGAGACCAAGCTCAAGAGGGACAAGCCAGGGAAGAAGCATGACACAGAATGTCCTTCAGAGCTCCCTGCGGACAGCCTGATATTGGACTTCTGGCCTCGAAAACTGTGAGACGATAACGTTTCTGTGGTTTAAGCCACCAAGCATGTGGTAATTCATTGTGACAAGCCTAGGAAGATTATACCGCCTACCGGGAGCAGGACAGAGAGACAGACAGGAGCTAGCTTCTGTCCTCTAAAAAGGCAGCGTCATGTGGGAGGGCTCGTGTGGGAGCGACCGATGTCACAGACAAGGAGGGAGGCAGCCAGCGGGCTTTCTTATCACTGTTAGAGCACGCTGAAGGCCTGGCTCTGGTCGAGTGCCCTTGTCTGCCAAGCAGGCTGCTCTCAAGAAGGGAGAGAGGATTCTTCTGACAAGTCTTGGTCTTTCTCAAACCACGCGGATCATTGCTCAGAACTCTATTTTCTTTGTGGTTTTAGCAAGTAGATTTGGTGGTGTTTTTGTTTTGTTTTGTTTTGTTTTGTTTTGTTTTGTTTTCAGGCATTTTGGCAGCTCTGAGGAGAAAATGCAAAAAGCCCATCAATGGCAGCATGTGTCACTGGGGATGCCGAAGCACGGAAAAAGGAAGAGAAATGTTCTTAATTAAGGCGGGAAGAGCTGAAGGTTACCTGGGTCTCTTCGATGCTGCCGTGCTGGCAGTGCGGGCCCTGTCCCTCACCTGGGCGGGGACACACCTTGCTCTGCTGGATACATTCTTCCAGCCTTAAAACCTAAAACGAAGAACAGAAACACTCGGCAGTGAAGCCAAGTCCTACCGTTTGGATGCGGTCATCACTCTGGGAAGCCGTTCTCCTGGGGCGATCAGTTCTGGGGACGGCGCCCCATCAGAGGAATTCCAAACATGCTCCTAGAGAGGCCATTTCTAATGAGCTGTTGCTTAGCCTTTCCAGAAGAAGATGAGCCCGGTGGGTTTCGAGCATCCCGCACCTCCCTCGAAATCACTTACAGACGTGTTGTCTAACTGGCGCCGTAGGGTGGTTTTCATCGGCTCTCATACCATTTCGCACTATTGATTTTTTTGAGAGAGTTAATTGGTAAAGAAAAGGAACAACATTTAAGAATTACACAGATAATATGAGAGAAGAGTGGCTAGACGGCGCTCTTAAATTGCAAAGCCCGTATCACAATTACTATTATTATCCAACTAATTGGAATGTCGATTAAACAGACTGGCTTTCCTGCTCTAGACTTGGAGAAGAACAAGACCAATGACTATGGAGGAAACTCAGGCACTGCTATCAGATCTTTGCAGAAAGCCTAACACTCCTCAGGCACCATGGGAGGGAAGGGGAAGGGACTGAGTAAGAGTGAGTTGGTAAGAGAGTAAAATATACTCTCCCAGGAGGTGTCATATCATGGAGGAAACAGCCACGTATTTATAATCACGGCAACATTCAGTAGACATCTGCACAAAATCACAGCGCCATTAATGGCACGTTTGGTCTGCTTCGGGTGTAGGCCTAAGCATTTTCTAGTCTTAACTCTTTTAATCCTCACAGCTCAGCTATGAAGCCGGTATTACTGCAGAGAATGTACAACAGTAAACTACCCAGCGGAGTCCAGGGCGCCCTTAGGGGTACTGACGGGTGAACAGGAGTTCATTAGTGACAGGCGAGAAAGGGCCTTCCAGACAGCAGAACCAGCAGGTGCGATGGTGGAGGGAGGTAGGATGTGCGTGAGGACCGAGAGAAGGTTCTGTGTGTGTATGGGGCGGGGAGAGCTGCGGGGGACCAGTGTGAAGGGCTAGATGAGACGGGCAGAGTCCTGGGGAATCGTAATGCTGAGTTAGATTGGGCCCAAATTAAGAAAAAAAAGAAAAATGGGAATTGTAGATTTTAGGGAAGAAGGAGTGAGACCTTAAGCAGAGTTGGGTTTTAGAGCACTAGTTCTGGAGTCAGCCGAATGAGCGTGGAGACAGGGAGATACATCACGGAAAATGGCAAGGCCGCCCGGACGTCTAGTTGGCTTTACATAATGATATTTGGGGAAGAAATAGTTTAAAGTTTATGGAATTACTTATACCGCATCTTGCTAAGGCTTATGAAATATTTAAACGAGTCCCGTGAGATTGTTTATGTGACATCTATGAGCAGGTAAAAAAGGGACAGAGGCGAGCCATTCGGGGGGTCTTGGCCGGGCACTGGTGTAGAGAGGGCAGAGCACCTAGAGGCTTAGGTGGTAGAACCCGCGGGACCTGACAGCTGATGAGACGCGATGGCGGGGAGCGGGGGCTGCGGCAAGGATGGGAGAGCGGGAGAGGGCCACGTGCTCAAGGGTGACTCTTCCATTTCTAGCTTTGACAAGTGGGTGGAGAGCTCATCTACCATTCAGGTGGTAGAAATGGAGGATGAAGAACAGGCCTGAGGCACCTGGTCCATGGCCGACCTCTGGGTCATGCCTAACCATCTGTAAACACTGGTTCTGGATGACCCTCAGCCATCAAGGAGGCAGCTTACTATACCAGAGGTGGTCAGCCCAGCGGTGAACAGTGGGATCTTTAGAGCCCCATTACCTGGGTTGAATCCCAGATCCGTTACTTTTTACCCATGTGACTTCGAGGAACATGATGTGTATACCCGTCACTCAGCCGAATGAACGGCACGTCTCAAATACAGTTGCAGCTCCTGCAATTCTCCTGATCCATCATCCTTTCTCCCGTCTAGAAATAACCACTGGTTCGAACTTGGTTGCACCATCCTCAGGCATGTCTCTAGATTTATCTCCATTTTATGTATTCCTAAACGATTGCTACCGTTTTGCGCATGGCTTTCTATTGTTAAAATGCCCCCCGCCCCTGCCCCAGAAGGTTGGCCATGGCTGAGGGACCGATTTCACGGGCTCCTGTGGGGTGGCAGACGCAGGGCTCACCTGGGAGGTGTGAGGGAGGACGGGGGAAGCATCATTTTGTCTAATGGGGCTCAGAAACAGACTTTATTTCCAGCCCCTTCCACTAGTTCTTCTCCCCAGTAACAGAGTCGACAGCAATTTTTAAACTCTGCCCTTGGTCTCTGGGTGATCTAGGCAGGTGGCCCATGAAGCAAACTGTTGTCCGTCTGGTCCACACCCGTTGCCTACCCCTTTCTCCCTCGCTCGCCTCCACCATGGAGGCCTGACAGCTAAATCCTTGCCTCCCCAGGCTGGCCACCTGACACACATATCAGCAATGGGGGCAGGAGTCAGCTGGGCTTCTGTGAATGCCTTTTGATTCCTGATGAAGTGGGCAGGCCTGGTCATCACGGATCCTCCCTGTTTCCTGGTTTAAATTTGGATGTGACAACTGGAGTGACAACAGACATTTGGAATCTGAGCCGACTTCTCCATCAGATATAGCAGACATGCAGTGCTTAGGGCCCATGACACTTTTAGGGGCCATGAAAATGTTTTAATTTCTTACAAAATCATCAAAACAAAACAAAACAAAACAAAACCAAAAACAAAAACCACAGCCTGCCTATATTCATCTTTATACCAATTCATTCATAAAGTATAATTTTTAATATTTTTTTTTGGATAACAGAGCCCCTGATGGCAAAAGTGTCTAACACCCACAAAAGTGATACCGAAGCCAAGGTGAAGCAGAGATCGAGAGAGCTGCCGGCTTACCAGGCCCGCTACCATAGAGCCGCAGAATCGGCACCAGCGCTCCCCTGCCTCCTTCTTTTACATGAGGCATTAAACGCCTCTTTGTTAAGCTTCTATAAATCTGGCTTTCCGCCACTTGCAGCTAAATTTATGCCCCCTGAGCCAGCTTTCTGGTCATGCGAAAGTTCTTTTGTTTCTTCCGAAGATGCTGAATGTAAGGAGGTCTAAGCAGTTTCTTGAGACTGCTGTCGCCTCAGTCACCCAGATGTCAACTCCCGGGGCCCAGAACCATCCCTCCCCAGCACTGCACTGATTAGGTACCTACCTCGAGCAGAGAATTCTGCAGCTTCACTTGCAAGGCCGCTTTCTCCTCTTCTAGCTGCTTTATTTCGTTTTCTGATTTCTTCTTCACTTCCTCCAACTGTGCTTCTACTTCCTAAATGATGATTAGGAGAATTAGCCACACGAGGCACAAAAACACGGACGGGACACACCCTGCCTTATTTCCAAAGGGGTTGGAAGATGGTTATGCGAGTCATAAAGTACTATAAGGGAATATAGGTCAGAAAGGTCAAAGAAACATGAGGTCCAAGAAACAGGTGTGAAAGCCATACCACCAAGTCTGATACATATTGGGGGAGGGTTGGGGTACACCCCTGGCTTTAAGTTTTGTTGTGTCAAGAAAAGAGAATGCTTGTACTGACAGCATTCGCAGTGTCTCATAAGTTAAACAGCCAGCCGCATTCTTGCTGCAGGGAAATATTAAAAGCAGAATGAAGTGTGTGTGTGTGCGCGCGTATGTGTATCATAAAAAGTAATACAATAATATTCGATGGCAGTGATAAATTAAAGTGCTTCTATGGTATAGCTGGATCTTTTTTATTTGTTTTGACAATCTCTGACTTTCGGGGTCACTTGGACTATATTTGATGTCATTATCACCATCTACCATCTTGCTGTTTTATCTATGTGCCATTTCTGTTCTCTTTTTACCTCTTCTTCTGTGTATGTTTGATTCATTTAATACTTTTTTATATTCCTTTTTTTATCTCCACTAATGACTTATTAGCTGTCCTTTTTTGAGGGGGGTGTGCTAGTGGTTGCTCTAAGATGTGTCTTCAATTGATCACTGCCATCAAATACTATCGTATTACTTTATTCAGGATACACAATACAGCCACACCAGAGGGCTCAAAGAAATAGTGACTCTTAACTCTTGAGGGGAAAATGCTATCTTTTTTTTAGTCCACAAACCCTAGATTTGGGCCTCTTCAAGGCTTTACCTCCTCCTAATCTGCATGGCCTAATTTATATCCTCAGTTTATAGGAATGATCTAAAAGTAAAACAAAACAAAAAACAAAACAGGAAGAAACACAATTTATTTCCCAAATGGACTCATGCCCCCTCATTAAAGCTGAAGTGGGATTTCTACACTCAGAGTCAGGCTTGGCTGACAGGTTACCAGGGCAACCTGCATCTCCAGGAGATCTACTGTCCCTCCCACGGATTCTGGCTCAGAATGGAAAGAGTGTTCGGCTGTTTATCTGAGAATTGGATTTATGTAGTCAATGGCAGCTCGTGGGAGGAAAATGCTTTCAATACGGCTGCTTCTTACCCAGCACAGGGGTGGGAAACCACGGGCTCTTGAATCAGGCTGTCAGATTTTAATCCAAGTGCCACCATTCGCTATCTGTGTGAGTTGATACATAACATCTTTGAGCCTCAGTTTTCTTAACTCTAAAATGCCGTTGGGAGAATTAAATGTGTTCGTAAGAATAACGTGCTTTATAAAGTATAAAGTATGGTGGGCACTAAATGATATTATCATACCTGATGCCACCCAGCACACACGGTAACTAATCACAGGTACTGCTTGTCAAACTTCTACTGTGTGCTGTGCACTGAGCTAAGAGCATATGTATGATACCATATTTAATCTACATAACAAGACTTCAAAGTACATATCCTTGTTTTCAAAATCCGGTTTCATAGAGGTCAAGTGACCTGGCCACGGTCACAGAGCTGGTGGGAGAGTCAGGACTTGGACCTGGGACTAGTCTAAGTTTCTCATGAGTTCATTTATTTATCCAACACGTATCTACTAAGTGCCTACTACCCTGAGCCACCGCACAACACTGCATTCCTCGGTGACCCGTGATTACCTTTCAGTGAGAACTCAAAGCTCAGAATGTCGGGTCTTGGATTACAAAGAGGCTTTCTTGTAGTACGGTAGGTCCCCCCTTATCCGCGGTTTTGCTTTCCACAGTTTGTTACTCATGGTCAACCACAGTCCAAAAATATGAAATGGAAAATTCCAGAAGTAAACAAGTCATGCTTTAAATTGCATGCTGTTCTGAGTAGCATCATGAAATCTGGCACCTTCCTGATCCTTCCTGTCTGGATGTGAATCACCCTTCTGTCCAGCATCTCTAAGCCATACACACTCCCTGCCCCTCAGTCACTTAGAGCCATGTCAGCTATCACATCAGCTGTGGAGGCATCGCACTACTTGTGTTCAGGTGACCCATATTTTACTTAATAATGGCTCCAAAGCCATTCACGTACTTTTATTACAGTATATCGTTATAATTGTGCTACTTATTGTCAGTTATTATTGTTAGTCTCTTATTGTGCCTTATTTATAAATAACATTTTACCACAGTTACGTATGAATAGGAAAAAATATTATGCAGGGTTCAGTATTATCCACAGTTTCAGACAGCACTGGGGGTCTCGAGATGTATCTTATCGGTCGTGTAATTAAAGCACCACCTACGTTCACAATAATACTTACACTTCGCTTTGTTCCTAAACATTCATACATGTTATTCGCTTTCCCTAGCAAACAAGAGAGATGAGGCTTTGGTTCCTTGTTACAGAGAGCCGCCTCCTTTGGTGGTGGGAAGGCGGAACAGTACCCAGAGGCTGAAAATCTCCCACACTGCAGGGCCACTGATTAATCACCTGCATCTCCCCAGTGCCTATTAGGCCCCAGGCATGAGCATGTGCGTCGTTTCGCATGGATTGCCTCATTTCATCCTCAGGAGGTGCTGTTATCATCCTGTTTTATACACGAGGAACCTGAGGCACACAGAATTTCTCTCTGAGGGGCCGGAGTTAAAGAGCTTTGCCGCCATCACAAAGACAGAGAGAGGGAGAGCTGGGCTCTGAGCCCAGGTCGGCGGCCGGGCCCGAGCGTTGGCTCTAGAGTATTTCCCTCTGTTTTCGCTGTGTAGAGTTCAACTTCCCCAAGTTAAACATTCATCTGACACGATTCTACTCCACGTCAACGACTCCTATGGTCTCGCAGTCTTAGGGGGACCCCATCTCCTTCAAAAGGCCCTGAACTCCCTTTGGTCTGAGAACTAGCTTAGCTCTGTGCGCAGCTGGAGCTCAGTCAACGTTTGGGGAGGGAAAGAAGAAATAAAGAAGAAGGGAGGGAGAGAGGGGAAAGGAGAAGAAAACAGAACGGCATCTGTGAAAGGGACGGCACCGTCTGCAGCCGCTTCCTCTCCGCCTCCATCGACGAGTGAACTGCTCTGATCTCCACGCTGTGCTTCTTCACCGCGTCATCCAGTCGCTTCAGCAGCTGCTCTTTGAGGTGTTTCTTCTCCTCCTCCGTCCGGTGTTTGATTTGACGAAGGTCTTCTTCATATTGTTGCTTTATGTACTCCATCTCCACACTCGCCTCTTTCTTGGTCTGCGAAAAGGAAAAGGGCTTTGTAAACCTGCCAGGGTGGGGTGAGGAGCCGGGGGCTATGGTTTCTCTTTTGTGCACCTTTTACAATGTTTGCATACTGACTTTACAGCCTCTTTCACAAGGTGCAGTATAGTCATAAGACTACATATTCGATGTTTATAAGAGACTTCACTTTATCCACCATTGGGAAAAGGCTCTTCGGAATAGTGTATCTGTTGTCATAGGATCGGATCTTTAGGCCCATACTACAGTGGAGTCCAAAGAATGTTTTCTTTGTTTGGGCTGTGAACATATAGTGGGAATTCAAAGCAAGTTTCCAGTTTCCCGGGAGCTGACGATAAGAAAGCGGGGGAATTCTGCTACGTTCTCAGTCTCCTAGTTGGCAGAAAGTCGGCTGGAATATCACACCCAAACATGCACCCCCGGAACCACGGGATCTGTCATCGTTGGGGATTGGCCTCTACCTGAAGCTCATTCCAGCTAAGCCTCCTGTGACTTCTCCGTCCCCAGGGCTGGGCCAAATACTACCTGTGCATCTGTGCCTCCATTCGTGCCTGGATTCTCCTTGGGGAAGTTCTGATCCTGCTGAGATTGGAGACTCTGGGCTTCCGAGTCACTTGCTTTCCCTGGGACTTCATTCTCTGAAACTCGCTCTGTCTTCACGTCACCTACAAGCATAGGTTTCGGCATCGTTTGGAACGCCTCCAAGCCCTTCGCCAGGTGGGTCCCCATTCTGCTATTCAAAGATTTTGCCCACCACTCCCCTATGTAATCCCTGCTCTGTGGCCTCCTGGCCCTTGAACATCGCCAAAGTGGGGACTGTCATCTTTGCCCAAGCAGCATCCCGAGTTCAAATAGTGGCCCAGCTCTTCCTTCTTAAACTGGTCATCTTCAAACCGTTTTGATTGTGTTTTCCACAGGTTAAAAAAAAAATCGAGCACGTTCCTGGATATAGGTACATCCAAAGAATTTAAATTTAAAGGAATTTAAAGGATAAGACAACAATTAAATATAACTAAAATTGCTGATTTTTAATTCTCATATTCCCCAAGGTATTCATTCCCTACCCGAGACCTCTGCTCTAAACCTCCCACCCACTTCCGGTTCCGACTCGAACCTCTCCGCCTCCCCTTCGAGCCCTCGGTACTTTCTTCTTTCCCGGACACTTCATCCTGCTGCTGCCCCCTGGGCTATGCACCTGACACCCAGCATGCTGTGGGCCGTAACCTCACTGTCCCATAAGCTCCTTGGAGAGAGAGCTCATGCTTCGTGCCTCTCCCAGTGCCACGCGGGTCACGCTGCAGATATTCCAGAACTTTGTGACGAGGGAGCACAGTGAAAGGCACTTTGAAGTCAGACGAACACCAGCTCTATCACCAGCTGGTTAGCTGGCCTTCAGCTAGCCCTTTACCCCTTCTCAGCCTCATTTCTTCATCTGTAACGTGAGATACCGACAACACCTACCTCACAAAATTAGTGGGAAGACCCAATAACATCACCGTGTGAAATGTTGTTAAAAATACAAGGTGTTGTCTAAGTATAGGGGGGAAGCCAGTGATGAGAAGTTCAGGCACTGTGGTGGGTCAGATGGGGACTATGTGTGGCAAAGCTTCCTTTTGCGTCATGCCTTCTACACGCCGTGTCGTAAATGGACTGAACTCACCCATCACGCCGGGCAGAGGAAACAACCCTGCCCCTCCACTCTGCTCCCTCGACAGTTCCAACACTGCCAGCAGCGCCGGGCCAAGCGGGAAGGAAGCCGGTCCAGGGCAGCTCACCTGGTTTCTGTGTGCCGTGGCTCCCCTGCAGCATCAGTCTGTCTTTGGCGACGGCCAGCTTCTCCCCAAGTTTTTTCGCAGTGCTTTTCAACTCCAAATTCTCCTGTCGAGCCTCCTTGAGCTGCACATCCAGGTCCTAAACAGACAGAAGGGGTCTCATTTCTCTGGTTGTAATTCTGTATAGAGACAGCCTTTGTACACAGAACCGACGTCAGGTCTGAAAGGTGAAGAGTGCACAGCACAGGCCCTTAGCCTCTGGAATTCAGTGGCTCAGGGTTCGCCTAATCCCTACTCATCCTCTGATTGGCTGTGTGACCTTGGGTGAGTTATTTAACCTTTCTGTAGTGAGAATCAAGTGAGATAAAGTGTCTGAGGCAGAAAAACCGCTCAGGGAGTATAAGGAATATTAGCTGCTGCTACTTTTAGAGATGGCTCTGGGAATTTGTGGGGCTCACCTAACTGACTTGTCAATGGTCTGGCTCAGTGCAAACACAAAGTCCCAAGGATTTTAGGAACACAATTTATTATAGAATTAGCAGGGGCTTTAGAATTAGGCCGAGTTCAAAAACTTATTAGCCATATGCCCAGCGAGGTCAGTCCTTAAGCCTCGCAGTTTCAGTCCTGTCTTCTGATTTGTAAACTGGAAGTCTCTAAGCTCTCTGAGGTCAGGGACCAGGTCCAGCTCACCATGTGCCTCCTGCCCATAGTCCCGGCCTGGCACATAGTAGGTGTTCAATAAATACTTGCTGAATGAATGTGGTTGAACTCAATGGAGATAATAATGCTCACTTTGGTAGAAGTCGCGTGCTTGGCGCAGTGCCCAACACACAGTAGGTGTTCAAAATTAGGGGCCATGATTATTGTCGCATTTGAAAGGCAGGAAGAGATTTCGCTTTACCTGAATCCTCTCCTTAAGCTTCTGGGCGTACTTCTTCAGGTCACTTATCTTGCGGCCCCTGTGCTCCAGATCCCCTTCCAGCTTCCTGACCTGGGCCTGCAGGGCCGACTCCTGCACCTGGAAGTTCTTGCGGAGGTCGGTCTCCTTCTCTTGCCACTGCCACAGGGCCTCGCTCACTGACTGCTGCATGGCCTGCCGGATGGCCTCGTTCTCCCGCTCGTAGGTGGCCTGCAGCTCCTCAGCCTTCCGGGCATAGTCCTTGCTCAGCTGCTGGTTCTCCACGCGCAGCCGCTCCACCTCCAGCAGGACCTCCCGCATCTCGGGGCCAGAGCCCGGCTCTGCCTTGGGGTCGGGGCTCTCCTGGGACAGCGGGCCCCACCGCGGCGCCTCGTGGCTCATCAGGTGCTGGAGCCTCTTCTCGTAGTCAGCCTTGAGCTCCAGCATCTCCTTGGACAGGGTGAGGACCCGCTCGGCGTGCTCCGCCTCCACCCTCAGCTCCCTCTCTTTGGTCTCCAGCCTGCACGTGGCCGAGTGGGCCAGCGCCTCCTGCGTCAGCCTCTTCTGCAGCTCCAGCGCGCTCTCCAGGGCCTGAATGCGCTGTAGCAGGGCCTCCTCGTCCGCGTGGCCCTGTTCCTGCAGGAGCCTGGCCTCGGTCTCCGCCACCGCGGTCTGGAGCGCCTCCTGGTGGGCTTCGCGCAGCGCCTCCATGCTGGCCTCCGCCTCATCCTGGCGTGTGTTCAGGGCATAGATCACCTGCAGGAAAAGCCACAGAGCCCAGTTAGTGAGAGGTGTGAGTGAGGGACGACGTGACCAGAGATGCTTCTCTTCGCTGGTGGCGACGAAGGCTGATCCCCACGAGCAGCGCCTAGAAGAGGCTTTGTGTGGAAGTGATTTATTAGAAACTGTCCCCGGGAGGAACCAGTAAGGGAACGGGGAAGTGAGACAGGGTGGAAACAAAGCAAAGGGGTGATGTCGCATAAAGGCCCACAAAGGGTATCTATGGCAGAGGTCTGTCTGCAGGAGACGTCAGGAGTGTATGGGCATCCCGCAAAGGGTTTAAAACTCTAACATGTTTTTGTTTTTTAAAACACCTTGGGATGCAAAACACTAGAAAACAGAAATCAGCAATATATAAAAACCACTTTGGGATGCAAAACACTAGAAAATCGAATTCCCACCATGACCAAGTGGGAATGCAAAGTCGATTTAACATCTGAAAATCGGTCAGTGTAATAAACTACACGACTTGAATAAAGGATGATAGAACAGAAAAAAGAAAAAAAAAAGCCACGTGATTATCTAAACAAACACAGGAAAAGCATTTGACAAACTCTAACATCACTTCATGATAAAAGCATTCACCGCATTAGAAATAGAAGGGAACTTCCTCAGTCTAAAAAAGGGCAACTATGAAAAACCCATGGCTAACATCGTACTCCAAGACTGACTGTTGTCCTTAACCCCAGGAACAAGACGGGGACCCAGTGACTGCGTGGAGAAGAGAAGACAGGCAGGCATGGCCATGGCGGAGCCCACACAGGAGGTGCCCATTCATACACAGCGGGTACTCATTCACAGTACTTACTCATCAAATGTAGCTTCCTTCTCACTTCTCACCTTATCCCCTTAAAAGGAAACGTCCCTTGTTTTTGGAGCCACGATCTACTACCCAACCCCTCTCCACCGCCCTCAACATCTGAAACTGTTGATCGGATTTTGAGCAGACCCACGCTTCTCTTGGGCTTCACCTGGCAACACTTCTGCCACTTGCTTGCTTTCACTCACCACCCATTAAACTGAACCATCAGAGAAAGTGGCCCGAACCGCATTTATAAATCCACCTCCCCTGGAGGGTACCGACTTCAGAATCCATCAAGGGACATGAATAATTCAGCAGCCAAGAGAAATACTGAGCAAGTTGGTAAGTCTTCCCAAGGGTTTTAGAAATCCATTGCTAATGGTTTGATTTCAGAGAAAATTTCAGTTGAGAGCCCGTTAGGGTCTTAGGGGTTGAATATTGTAGGTTTAACAAAGCTATAATTAATGGATTCTGAGCATCAGATACAGAGGCAGCTTTCCATCAAGTCTGGCAGCAGGAGTCAGAAGTGAAATGAAAAAGATTTGCTGAGTGCCCAGAGTCTAACTTTCAGTGAGCCAGGTAATATACGTGTTATTCTGCATTCAGCCTTCTAACAGCTCTGCAAAGTGGACATTCCCATGCGTATCCCAATTTTACAGAGGAGGAAACTGACATTGAATCGGGCTAACTTAACACTTGGGGGTGGTACAGCACGGCGCCTAAATTGAGGCTCTAGATCCTATTGTAACTCTACCTCTTTCTAGCTGTGTGACCGTGAGTAAGTTAATGAACCTCTCTGGTTCTCTGTCATCTCATCTATGACACAGGGAGAGCAATGCCTACTTCACAGATTTGTTTTGAGATTAAAATGACATAATGAACCTAAAACCCTTAGTAATGTTCCTAGCATAGAATAAACACTCAAGAAATGCTCTGTTAGTATTTTTACTATTATTGATATTATCAAAATAATACTAAAAAAAAAACCAATAAAATAAATTAACCAATGTTAAAAATAATGCTAAAAAGTGAGGAATGGGTCCCAAACAAGGCTGGACTCCTGCTAACAAATGGGCTTGGAATGGATTTCTAGATGGAGTTCAAAACGCTAATTAAAATCTCACTATTATCCATCAGAGAGCTGTTGCTAGGCGCCTCACTGCACATGGCATTGAACTGTGAGGTATAAGCTTCTGGGTAATTGAAGCCCAACTGTCTCCCAGACCAATTTAGATTGAGACTTAGCTGGAAGGTAAGGGCAGTCTCTCCAGAAGGCTCTTAATTAGAGCCCCTCCTCTTACTGGTCCAGGCCAATGCTCACAGACACAGACCTGCTTGCCTTCTAGGGCGTTTGCCCAGCTACATAAGATGTTGAACCTGGAAAGGGTCCATCTTGTCTTTCAAATCTCAAATGACTTATTTACAGCTTTTTGAAAAGCAAAGACCAGCGATAGCTCCCTTGGTTAGCCAACCTGGTCAGTTCAGGGCATAGATCACCTGCAGGAAAAGCCACAGTGTTAGTGATACTTCAGTGAATAAAATCAGTACAAAGAAATCATAACCTCTCTCACAGGAAATATTTTATAGAGAAGTAATCCACGTAGGAACACCAAAACCTGTAACCATGCATACAAACAAAATTGTGTGAACTCAAAAGCGGAAATAGCTGCTCTTCAAATTTACCTGTTTAGATTAGATTATTTTATAAATTTAAATTTTGAAAAGCAGGTTTCGTGTGCATATCTATATAGACATGCACATCCATTTGTTCCACATAAATGATATAACAATGAGTGCTAATGTTATTTTTACTTAGCACTTTCCAATTCACAAAGCAGCTTTACAAGATAAACCCCAACAGCACCAAACATAAATATATTGAATGCCCATTCTAAATGAATTTTTATTTTCTCCACTGTTCTCTGGGGGGAAAATCTCCTTAAACCTTGTCCAATCCGTTTATCGTACCTTCTGAATAATCCTCAGATAAGCAGTATGTTTCCAGCTAAATATTCTTGTCCAAACAATACATTAACAACTCAAAGATCCATTCATGATCACCTTTGCAAATTGTCTTTGCAGCCATGGATGAATTTCTGTGCTCCAGCTGTATGTGGCCTCAAGTACAGCAACAGGGAGTTCTAGTCTCAGTTTATGAGTTATGAGTAGATGTTGCTCATCTAATTTCTATACCAGCAGTGGAAAGGCTGCACTAGGTCAAGTTCATGGGCCAGACAATCTTTTGTCTCTGACTCATGTTACCAGGGGCCTTTGTGGGAGTACAGAGCCCATGTCAGCTCACCATGTCAGAGACCTCAAAGAGTCAGGAGTAGATTATTTAAGTTAAAATAAAAAGGATATAAAATTGAAGATGCAGCATGGTTCCAATTTTGTTTTAAAATCATACACACATATCAACATAGAAGAAGGTCAAGAACATACCAAAACATGACCAGGGTTATCTCTGGTTTCTTTCTTTCTTTTTTTTTTGCTTTTGTGCATTCCACAATTTTTTCGATAGTAAGTATATACTTCGATTATAATCAGAAAAAAAAAAATCTAGTTTTTTTTTAAGGGTTTGGATATACCATTAAACTATTCTGCATCAGTTAATCCAGAAGTATTTAAGCCTGAGACACAAACCCTGGAAGGAAAACAGATTCTGACAAGGAAAGATCAAGTCCTGAGGCCTCCTCCAAGGGATCTGACTTTGGCTGTGTTGCCTCCAACTGGCTGGTGAGAAACAGAAGTTGGTCTATTACGGTCTGAACAGCCCAATGAAGAATGTGTTGTCTTTTCCATCGAAGACCTTGATTCTAGGGGTTCCAGTTAGAATGGTGGAGTAGGTAAACGCTGTTCTTGCCTCCTCTCATGACCACATGAAAATTACGACGAAACTATAGAACAGCCATAATAGGTAATTTCCTGAAGTCTAGCTGAAGTTCTGCAACTGGGGACACACAGAAAAGGCCAGCTTGAGACTGGTAGGAGGGGTGAAGATGTGGAATGGGCTGGTCCCACACCTGCGTGTGGCGGTTGAAGACTGGGAGAAACATCTTGGCTTCCGCGGTCCCCCCAAAACAGTGAGGGATCCAGGATCCACACCAGGCTCTCCAGCTCAGGGTTCCAATGCTAGGAAGAAAAGTCACAATTTCTGGCTGTGAAAACCAGCATAGATTGTCGCTGAGACAGAGGGCTGCGGGAATTACAGACAGTCCTCTTAAGAGGCCTGCGAGAAGACTTATCCACTGACAGACTCAATTCTGGGACAGCAGTTTGAAAGGCACTGGGGACACACGGGGAGGAACTGAGTTGTCTGGCTTCAGAGTGAGGGCTGGAGGAGCAGCTTTCTCCCAGATAGAAGTGTTGGAAGAGGCCATTGTTTCTTGGTTGAGCCCTTCCCCACCCAGCATGCAGACTCAAGTAGCCGCCATATCTGAGTCTCCATCAATGTAGCTAACATTGGTTGCCCTGCCCAGATAACTCCCTGAGACCCCACCCATCCCAATGGGCAGACCCACCTAAGCCGTTTCCAGTGGCTTTTCCATACAAACGGCCTGTCTTGGCTCATACTGCGGACTTTCCTAAAATCTCTCAAAGGGTCACAAACCCCAAACAAGCAGCATCTGGCCTCAGCTAGCCCTGTGCCTCTTGCCAAGCAGCCCCAAGCCCAGCACTAGCAGCAGCTGGCCTTGGTTCATGGCTTGGCCTCTCAAGGCACATCCAAGCCTAGGGTGGGTGGTGGCTATCTGCAGAATTCTTGGTAGCTCATGCCAAGTGGCCCCAGGCAGGTCACAGGCTGCAGCTGAACTTGGCCTGTGGCAGGAGGCCCTGGCCTGCACACCTGGTGGTTGGATTTGGTCTGAACCTAAGCAGCACCCAGGGCCACATCTGAGGATGACACACACAAAGGGCAGAACTAGGCAGGCACGAAAGCCCTGTTAAAGTGAATCCTGCTCCATAGGTTCAGCCCCTCACTGGCCAATCGTCACAACTAATCAGCCTGAGGGTTAATCCCTCCCAACGACATGCAAAGAGCAAATGAGGCTCATTTACAACAGGAGGGCACACACAACCCATACAAGAGACACACCTGGAGCACCTGGCTCAGGTGACTATGGAGCCTGTACCCCTGGGCCCCACAGGATACTACTACATAAAGCCACTCTACTAAGACCAGGAGACTTAGGAGTCCTACCTAATATATAGAAAGAAGAAAAACACACACACACACACACACACAGGAAAAGCAGCCAAAATGGGGAGACAAAGAAACATGTCCCAAATGAAAAAAAAAACCAGAACAAAACTCCAGAAAAATTACTAAACAAAATGGAGACAAGCAATCTACCAGATGCAGAGTTCAAAATACTGGTTATAAGGATGATCAATGAACTTAAGAGTAGATGAACTCAATGAGAATGTAAACAAAGAGATAGAAAACATAAAAATGAAGATAGAAAACTAAAAAAGAACCAGTCAGAAGTGAAAAATACAATAACAGCAATGAAAAATACCTTAGGAGGAATCAACAGTAGATTAGATGAAACAGAGGATCGAATCAGCAATTTAGAAGGTAAGATAGCAGAAACAGCAATCAGAACAGTAATGAGAATCAATCCAAAAAAATGAGGATAGTTTAAGGGGCCTTTGGGACAACATCAAGCATACCAACATCAAGCATACCAACATTCGCATCATAGGGGTACCAGAAGGAGAAGAAAGCAAGGAAACAGACATACAAGCTCAGGAATTGCAGAGTCCCAAGAAAGACGAACCCAAGCAGGCCCACACCAAGACACATCATCATTAAAATGTCAAAGGTTAAAGACAAAGAGAGAATCTTAAAAGCAGAAAGAGAAAAGCAGTTAGTTACCATAAGACTGTCAACTGATTTCTCAAAATAAACTTTGCAGGCCAGAGGATATTGTCAGGAAATATTCAAAGTGATGAAAAGTAAGGACCTTCAACCGAGATTACTCTATCTAGCAAAGCTATCATTTAGAATTGAAGGACAGATAAGAGCTTCCCAGACAAGAAAAAGCTAAAAGAGTTCATCACAACCAAACCAGTATTACAAGAAATGTTAGAGGAATTTCTTTAAGAAGAAAAAGTTATATCAAAAATAATATTAATAATATTAATAATAAAATGGCAATAACTACATATCTATCAAGAATTACGTCAAATGAAAAAGAATTAAATTCTTCAATCCAAAGATAGGGTGGCTGAATGGATAAGAAAACAAGACCTCTACATATGCTACAAGAGACTCACTTCAGATCAAACGACACACACAGAAAGTAAAGGAATGGAAAAAGATGTTTCATGAAATGGAAACAATAAACAAAAAGATAAGGTAGCAACACAGCAGGCTATAACGAGAGACAAAGAACTGAAGTGATGGGGCCGGAGAGCAATCAGATCAGGACTCTTTTCCTTTCTCACTCTAGAGCCTGTGTGTTTAACCACTGTGTCATCCATTGAAAGAAAACAGGAGTGCCAATTAAGCTGCTACAAAAAGGTTCTCCCAAATACAGAGGGCTAGATAAGGTGGGATTTATTTCTCTCTTTCTCATAACAGTCCCAAGGCCCAAGGCCAGCAGTGGGAAGAAGTGGGTGGAAGGCTCTGGTCTATGACCATTTAGCTCTACCACTTTCAACCTTCATCAGTTCTCAACCTGCAGCTTCTGTTACCTGGACCCAAGACCACTGCCATATTTGTTGCCATTTCCATCAGTAAAAAAGGGAAGTAGAGGAGGTCCAGGGTAAGCAGCTTGTGCTTAGGTTAGGGATGAACTGGCAGGTGCATACATCACCTCTCCCACCTCCCACTGGCCTGCACTAAATTCCATAGCTGCAAGGGAAGCTGGGCGATGCATTCTCTAGGTGGGCTGCCATGTGACCAGTGAAAGCACAGATGGTTCTATTCCTAAAAAGAAAAAAGTGGTCAAGCTGTTTCTCCCGTGCCAGTGCCTTAGAAAGTTAGATCTTGCCTTTCATCAGATCTATACCAGCTGTTTTATGTATAAATGAGGAAGCTGAGGCTCAAGGAGTTTAAGCAATTTGCCAATATCCTTCATCTCATTAAGGCAGATCCGAATCTAGAGCTTGTACCCTAATTTCCAGTTCAATGTCCCCTAATTTCCAATCCAATACATCGAGAGATTGTTCTCTAATTTCCAGTCCAATGTTCTTTTTCTTTAAATTGAGTTTTCAGATTAAATTGAAAAGGTTACCATCAAATTTCTAACTTGTCCCAGAAAAAAACAATGACCTTTAAAAAATGATACCTGATTGTAACATTGCTCAAATGTTGAACAAAGATTTAAAAGGAGTCAATAAATGTCAAAAAGAAAAGTGAATATATTCACAGAATTTTAAGATCGAAGCATGATATCACCAAGGTTATATCTTCCTCATTTCAAAAATAAGGCAACTTTGGCCCCAGGAGTCTACTGATTTCTACGCTGCCACACAGCTTGTGTGAAAGACCCACGATTGGGCCTTTATCTCTTAATTTTCAGTGTTCTTTCCATTGTCTGTCAAAGTCCCTCGTGAGAAGGATAAAGGGCATCAGAGCACTCTAAACGTGGAGCCCATGAGACTCCCAGAAACCCCACTTCTATCTCCTCGGGAATTAGCTACAGAATCTTTTGCACTCTGATCTGGCTTAAATTTAGAAACCAGTCCATTTCAATTCTATAACCTCCCTTTACAGAAGTCCTTCCCTTTGTCAAGCACCATGCTAGCGACACGGGGAGGAGAAGATACAGAAGCCACGGTCCTTGTCCTGGGAATTTGCAATTTAGTGACAAATACATAAAAACAATTCACCATAGAGTGGTGTAAAATGACAAAATGGCTGGCTATAGAGTGGTGGCTACTTTATTTCCCCAGAAAACAATATCCCACACAGCATCTGTGACAGGTCTCTGTCCACAGGGCTGAGTAGGTATTCTCAGCTGAGCTGATGATAGAACCCCACCCCTCTGACCAAAGTGATTGGCACAGGATGGGCACGTGATCCAAGCCAGGCCAAGCAGAGTCCTTCCTGGGGTTTCATTCATTAAGGTGGGAGAGACTTTCTCTTTTGCCTGTTGGGTGTGAGGGTCAGAAGGATGTAAATTCAGAGTGACCTGTGGCCTTGTTCTCCAACATATGCAAAAAGCCAGTTAGTAGGAAAGAATGGCTCTGCCACACAGATCAACGCAGAGATATAAGTGGGAGAAAGAATTAAAGATATCTGTCTAACTGAAACAAATATCCAAGTCCTTATATCATCATCATCATCATCATCATCTTCATCATCATCATTTTTAGTGCTTACTTTATGCCAAGAATGGTGCCATTATAAAATGTAGGTACTTGACATCATCATCTCTTTTAATAATGATAATGATAGTACTATTAATAAAATTACGAAGGTATTATTATTATCCTCTTTTAACAGAAGGTTAAACTGAGAATCCAAGGGGAAAAATAATTTGCCATAGGTCACACAACTAGTGAGAGAGCTGGGCCATGAACCCACACTGGTCTGATGCTAAAATCTTGGTTCTTTTTACTGCACTGTGGAGCTCTGATCCCACAAGGCACTGTGCTCTGAGTTAAAACAGGCAACCCGAATCTCCCATGCAGAACTAGGATTCAAGTATTCACGTCCAGTCCCAAGCGGGACTGACTCTGGGGATGGCTTCATCTCCGTGCTGATTCCTGGTGGATCTCTAATCTGACCTCCCTTCCTTGACTATCATGGGTGGAAGTCCTCCCTCGAGGCAGAGAAATCTCAAGTGTTATCCCAGGACAGCTGCCCCATGGTGGGCATCAGATTCTACCTCTACAGTTCCTACCCCTGTCCAGAGGAGAAGACCACCATTTCTGACTCCTATACGATACCTCCACAGGAATTTATGAATTCAACAGGCTGTCTCTATTGAGCACTTACTATGTGCCAGGCACCATTCTAGGTTCCTGGTCTCTATCAGTGGACATGATGTACCCTCACGGAGTTGAATTCTGGTGGTAGGGTGGGGGAGGGGGAGCAGAGAAACAGACAATAAACAATAGATATAATAAATGAGCACATTGTGGAGGTTGGAAAGTGGGAATACAGTGGGAAACAAAAAAGTAGATTGAGGACAGGAGATCGGGAATATGGAAAGAGAGGGTGTCATTGTTTGAAACAGGAACGTTCAGGTTGGTCTCATTAAGAGATTTGGGCAAAGATGAGAAGGAGCCGAGAGGTTAGCCAGGCAGATAGATGTCTGGTGAAGAGTTTGAGGCCAGGACGAGAGCCCCAAGGGCTGGAACAGGGTGAGTGAGGGGAGGTGACAGGAGTGAGGTCAGGGAGATCCTGAGGGGATCTGAGTCGTAGAGGTGAGGACTCCTGCTTCTAGCAGAGATGGGAGTGGCTAGTGGGTTTGAGCAGAAGGGCAACTGTGATCTGACTTAAAGGGGATCGTTCCGGCTGCTGGGTTGAGAATAAACCATAGGGGGATGAGGGTGGAAGCAAGGAGACAATTAGGAGGCAGTAATCTAGGGGAGAGAATCCAGGCATTGGGACACAACGTCTGTGAAGTCATCTTCTTCCTCTGGCTACCCCACCCTCCGACCTGCTTCTTGATGCCATAAGACAGTCACCCTAGGTCGGAACCCAGAAGTTCTCTTTGGCCCTTTTCCCTTCCTCCACTCAGTTAGGGAAGACCGTCCAGGCTGACGCTGGACAGCCCCTCAGTCCCACCCGTTAGGGCGCCATCGTCCTGGCTGTCATCTCCCTGACACCCGCACCCTCCCTTCCTTCCAGGCTTCCTGAGTCACTGCGCAGAGTCAGCTTCTCACCGCATGGCCCCAGGGGGGCTCCCCACCGCCCGCTGGAAGAGACCGTGCCCCCCCCTCCCCCGGCTCTGCATCCGGGTTCCGCACAATCCGGTGCCCAGTCCCGCCATCACCCCCGCAGATGCCACACCTTCTCCTTCAGTCCAGAGTGCCCTCCCCGGTGTGATCCTCCTCAACACGGAGTTCCAGGGCCAGCGTCGCCTGTGTTCCAAAAGCTCCTCCAGTGCCACCATGAGGATTAATTCATTCAAGAAATATTTACTGAGTCCCTGAGCACGCAGCCTGGCACTGTGAGCTCTTGTCTCCTAACCTGAGGACGGTTCTCTTCTGGAATGAAGACAGGAAAGGAGATGTGCGGGGGTTTGTTTTTTGGTTTTTCGGGTTTTTGTTTGTTTTGTTTTGCTTTTGTTTTTGTTTGTTTGTTTGTTTGTTTCAATTGGCATTACTTTCTTTTCTTAAAAAGGTTAGGGGCAAATTCATTATTTCCTTTTCTGCTCTCCTATAGGATCTGCCCATTCCTCTTTGGCGCCCCTTATGACACCTCGTGTTCTCTGGCAAGACTGTGCTGGGAAAGGCAGTTCCGTGCACGCAGTCTGCGACCCCTGCTGGGCCACGTGAGAATGGGCCTGGGGCCTGGAACACCTCCTCGCGCAGAGATGGAGAGCGCGCACAGCCTGTGCCAGCCTGATCACCTGCGTGGAGCTAGCTCTCTTTTCCAGTTTCAGGCTCGCTGTGTGCTCCTTTTTTCTGCTGACGCATGTGCATCAATCAGCGTCTCTCAGGCTCGCTCCCAGCTGCCAGACGCCCCAAGGGAGGCGGAGGGGTCCCCTACAGCTGCACAGTTGCCCTGTGCCCGCTGCTGGGGCATTCGCTGGCCATGACGGACCAACGCGCTATTGGAGCTGATCTCTTTCCCCTTCTCTATGTGACTTAAACGTCATTGTTCCATTCAGTGTTATGTTTTCCTTGGCAACTCCCATACCCAGACGTAGCGGGCAGAAGTGTTCAGTCACTGCTCCTGGTAGCTTAGCAGTTACCATCTTTGTTTTCCTCCATAGAGCTGCAGTCCTCCCCTGGCACTGGTAACCAATGAATGGTGTTCTGCTCCACAATCTGCTTTCCCCTAGAATCTCAAATTTTAGCTGATATCCTGCTAATACACTCTATTTTCTAAAGTCTCTTGCAGCTGGTTGTGGCCACCGGGCTAAGTTCAACTCAATAAAATCACAGCAAGAGCATTACGTGGACTTCCAGTTCTCCTTAAATGGGACGGAGATGTATGCTTCTTCACCCTTCTGGTTGCAGCAGTGTGGGGGACAGTTGCCATGGCTGGAGCTCCAGCATCCATCCTGAACCACGAGGTGACCTTGAAGGTGAAGCCTTCTAGGCGGCATGGCAGAGCAGAGATGCGTGCTGGCTCCCTACAGCACGAATCCTCCGACCATCCTGTAACCGTGCACCTGTGGCCCTTTTTTTACATGAGAGAGGAATAAACTTCTCATTTGCTTGGGTTTTTCTGTTACACCTAGCCGAACCTAATGCTAAGTAATAAAAATGTCCATTTTCGGTCTTGCTCCCTTTTGTATACTTTACATGGTGTCTGGCACCAAATAGGTGCTCATGAGAAACGTCTGACGAATCACAACAAATGGGTATGTGTTAAATGGCCCACACCACCACGAGGACAACAGAAAATGACTATTACGCATACATATGTAAAACACATGTAGATATTGGTCATTCAGGGAATATTTTGGGGCTAGCTAGGAATTTTTCACTGTGGCTCTTAAGACCCACACTGGGCTATTGTTTACATTCTTTACTTGAAATGACATATATAATTTGCTTTCAGGAGAGTCCTGCTGTCAGGCTGGCCTCATTGTTCATGTCACACTAGACAGACAAGGAAGAGTGGCAGTCGGAAGCTACCTGAGAGGCATGAGTAAGTGGTTTCAGGATTATAGTTATTTAATATTTATAAAAGATAACTGTCATCAGAAGCCGACCTCCAGGACCCCAGGTGCTCTATAACATAAAGCTTCACGGGGGACTTACGTTTTAGATCATGTATTTCTTTTCCAACACAGTGGTCTTCACTGTTGACTGCAAAGCGAGCTGCAAAACCATATTGTCCCCTGTCCTGGCTTTTTGTAGCTAGTGCAAATAAATAGCCGAGTCGTTATTTTTTCTTAAAAAAATATACCCACTATCGATTTCTTTTAAGGAGAAAAAAATTACCCTTCGGAAGTGAAATACATCTCTCCTTTCGTTCAATTGTTTAGCGAATGTTTATCAAGGACCTGCCACATGCCAGGCCTTGTTCACGGTAGTAGGGGTACCAGCACGCTTAAAACTGACCCAAATCCTTGTGCTCGTGAAGCTAACATTCTGGCGAGTCAGTCAATAAACATGTTAAATAAGTAAAATAAACAATTTGTTAAGTAGTGATAAGTGCCGAAGAAAAGAATAAAGCGAGGAAGGGATATTTAGGGGGAAGGAGTTACGATTTTACACAGGGCGGTTCAGGAAGGCTCCCTTTAGAAAGGGATGATTGACTGAAGATCTGGAGAAAATGAAAGCGTGAACAATGAGGTGTCTCAGGGAAGAGCCCTCCCGGCAGAGGTTCAAGTGCGGAGTCTCAGCGGTGCAAGGGTGTACGGAGGCCAATGTGGCCGGGGCAAAGTGGACAGTGGGGAATGTGGAAAGGTGAGAGAGGTGACGGGGCCAGGTCGTGGAGGTCCCATAGGTCATTGAAGAGCTTTGTTTTGTACCTCGCGCGATATGGGAAACCCTGGATGGAGAGCTCTGAGCAGGACGACATGATCTGATCCACATTTTATAAAGATCACTCTGGCTCTGGTGTTGAGAATGGGTCTAGGTCTTCAGACACCACCACCCATAAGCCATTTTCCCCTTTTCCTCTCCTCGTTCCTTTGGTGATCTCCCCAGCCCACTTCAGAACCAACAGCCATTTTGCGCTCCTTCTTGTCCCCATCAAAATGTATGTTTGGATTCTTCAATCACACTAGATAGTCAACAATAGATGCCGCTGTAAGCAGATTCATACCCAAGAAAAGCAGACTGGGTCATAGACATCTTGCGGGGAGGGATTATTCTGTCTACTGCAATTACCCAACTGCTATTCCTTCCATCTTCCTTCTTGACAGGACCCCAATTATATTCAAGCAGCCACTCCTCCCCCATGCAATCTGGGTGACTCAGGGAAAGCTGACTCCACATCCACCTCCACACCAGCAATGGGTCTTGGTCAGTTTAGCCCATTTGATGCATAGCATTACTCTAGTGATGGCTATTGACCCAGGATTGTCTTGGGGTTTAAATTGATCCAATCAAGAAAGTGGGGAACTAGCTCCATGGCAGACAAAGAGGTTTCACTCTCTCATTCCCAGCAGATATGAACAAGGGAGTATGTCTCTCCAGTTGCTGCTGGCAGCCATCTTAGGATGACAAGAATGAAAGCTTGCCTCTGGCTAGTGTCCATACCACAGGTGCCAGAGCAAGAACAGAAAGGATTACAAGTCCTGATGATTTTGTTGAGCTATTTAATCAAGCTACCCCAAAGCCTTCCCTACTCTTGGATTTTCTGTTAAAGAGGATAATAAAGTTCCCAATTTTCTAAACCACATTGGGGTAGTTTATCTATGGATTGCCCTAAGACCACTTGAACTGATATATAACCAGAGCATAGAACTCAGAAGCCATTAAGAAGAATATGATCATATTCCAGGATACTTAACTTCAGTAAACTTTAAACTTCTATGTGGAAAAATAAAATTTCAAAAGAGAAATAATAAACAGAAAAATGTCTGCAACATCTATGACAAGAAACAAACTTCCTGGCTTAACAAAAGCTTGTATAAATCTTAAGAGAAGGATATAGAATCCAATAGAAATATGAGTAAGAGATTCATAAGTTTACAGGAAAGTAAATACAGGCAGCCAATAATCAAACCAACAGATACTCCACCTCAGTCAAAATTCAAAAAAAGAGAATCTAAATAAGTAGATTAGATTTTATACATATCAATCATATTAGCAGAGAAAAAAGTTTCTTGATATTTCTGGTACAGGTGTAGGAAAGAGGCCTCTCCTGTAATGTGAACGCCAGGTCCAAAGATGGATCAATAATAGTTATATCGATAAGAATAACAACAGCAATGAATTGAAACATTAAATGTTTAGAAAAAAATTCATAATAAAATCTTCTGCCAATAAAAATGCATTGGTCATCTCTTAGTGTTATGGAAAAGAACTATTATTTTTAAGGTAGATAATCAAATAAATACAATCAAGCACTAATTTTGCTTTTCCAATACGAACTGCACCAGCTGATAACCAAAACAGGTGAGGGGCAGAAGTTCCTCTCTATAAAAGTACTTTAACTATGAAATAAAGATAAAATGATAGAATCAGAAAATCATCAAAGACTATTAACATCACAATAAGAGAAAATCAGACAGTATGCTAACAGTTTCTATGAAGTTTCTTTACCAAAAAAATGGAACCGAACTCTAATCAGTCCTGTAGATATAACTTCCACTTTATAGGAAATACAAGTGACAGAAAAGCATGTTAAAAGGCATCATAAGGATGCGATCAGCAAAATCCAAACTATTGGAAACTCTACAAGACAAATTATTCAGTTTCTTAACAAGTAAAAAAAGGAAGGGAGGAAATGTGTGTCTATGTGTATGTATTTATGTACTATGTGTTTGTACTATGTAGTTATGTGAAACTGCAGAGTAAGAGAAATCTAAAAGACATATTGACCAGTTGCAATATAGAAATCCTTATCTGAATTCTGATTTGAAAAGGAAATTGTAAAAATGAGACAAAACTATAAAACAATACAAGTACTAGAAGAAAACATGGATTAAATGTGAACACTGACCAGATATTTTGTGTTATTAGGGACTTACCATTAATTTTTCAATGAAATAATGGTATTACCAATATACTATAAAAAGAATGCTTATTTTTTCAGAGATATACACTAAAATATTCCTAGATGACACACTTCTGAGATTGCTTTAAAGTCATCCAGCGATTGGGAGTCGGGTAGGGTCTAAGGAAGTAAGATTAGCATTCAATCCTTACTTCGTGTTGTCCATAGGTCCTGTGACTTTAAGCAAAAGAACCTGTAGTGAAACCAGTTTTACCACTGGCCGACTTATAGACACAAGAGTTAAATTCCCACAGCGTCTCATCCACGTTATCACAGATCGACATCGAATGAAATTATGTTATTTGAGGACCTGCTATGCTTGAAATTTTCACTGCCAAAAGTTATAGAAAACAACAAATGTCTTGTTTGAGAGCACATGATTGCTATTACCAGAAGCACATAGGAAAATCCAGCCACAAGGGATTCTGAAAAATAGAACTGTAAGCTTTCCAGCATCTGCAGCACATGCTGGAATCAGGGTTGAAATATGTGTGAGTGAGATGATCCACAATGTCCGCCCTCAAATCGATAACTCAAACCCTGACCTCTCTCTTAAAGGACCACTAAAAATATCCAACTGCCTTTTCGACATCTTGACTTGGATATCTCACAGGACCCTCAAAACTCGACATGCCCCAAACAAATCATTTCCCGCCCCAACCTGTGCCACTCCCATTAAACCTGCCTTGCTACTAATTAGCTGTGTGACCTCAGAGAAGACTCTTGGTTCTTCTAGTCTTTGGTTTGTGAACTAGGGGAATGTCTAAGTTACCTCTAGGTCATTTCTGACTCAAGGAATGTACAGGACTAAAACTTGCTTGCATCTTTTGTCAATGGTAATTTGATGATGGATTGTTTTTTAAAAACAAGCCACCTTAAAAGGGACTTGGCCTATATATTTTCAGAAGCAGTAATGTTGCCTGATAAATCTTAGTATCAGTTTAGCCACAGTGATTATTTATTCAATACTGGCAACTGCAGCATATTTGGCTGAAATTTCAAATAGCCAATTGTTTTCCGTATGGGCTTGTGCATTCTAGAACCAACCAGCCGAGCAGCTAACCAACCGCCTCTCTGTAGCAACAGCCAAGGGGCTGTCTGTTGTTGTGAAGATAATGTAGATGGCTGGCTTTTTTTCTGTGGGCGGTGGAGGGCAGGCTTTTGTATCTGTTTCAGAAATGTGACAGGTGCAATTTTTTCCAAGGCAAGAGGAAGAGATGGTTTTGACCCCTCGTGTCTGTTGAAGCATCTGAGGGAAGGGTGACTTGTCATTTTTATTGCGTAAGTGACGGTGCTCCCGTGGTGAATCGGAAGGAGTGATAAATAAGATTCTCGGAGGCTGTTAAATAGCACTTAGTGGGCGGGAGTCCCGAATGACAAGTACACAGTGTTCAGGGATCACAACAACACACTTCCCCATTCCACAGCACTCGACACCCGCACACTGACCGCGGTGTTGGATTTCACTTCCTCTCTCTGCTCAGAACGTTTACCTGATTTAAGCGGGTAAAAGAGTCAAGTAAACCTAATACGAATGGAAATAAAAGATAATGGAGAAAAGATGGACAAAAGGTGGGTCAGCCTCTTTTGGCCCATTTAGAATTTAACCCTGTGATAAAGATAATGTATTTTAAATTTAGTTGATCCCTTCTCAGAGCCAGTACAAGTCTGACGCCAGCTTGGGCATCCTACCCTACCGTTGAGATTACAAGGAAATGTGACTTGAACCTCCATTTAACGTACAGGGGGAATCCCTGCACCATCCACTTTTTGGGTGTTCAAGGGGCTGGCTTCTGTGTCTCCCTGTTCCCTCTAGGTCCACGGTCGTGCTTCCGCTGGACTCAGTCCCTCTAGAAATCAGCTTACTGTCATGATGTGCTAACCTGCTTCTTGGCAAACATTGCCAAGCAGGGGTCTCAGCTCCCGTTGGTTCAATGTTAGTTCTCCCTTGGCGTGTCAACCAGCTACCAAGGGCTCACCACGCCCTGTGCTGCAGCTCACCTAAGTCACCAGGAGGAGACTGGACACTGGACAGTCCTTCTGCGCACTCACCTCCTCCTTTGGAAATGAGCTATATCAGCTCTTCTCTGGGGATAACAGTTCATGGGCTCAGCCGTGAGCCACCTCTTGAGAAACTGACATTAGGATCCACCAAAGGGAGAGAGGTCAGAGAAAGAGTTACTCATTAGCTTTTGCTTTCCTGTGGCCTGGTTTAGACTACATTCAGAGTGCACGCACACAGACAAACATAACCCCACACTCAGCTCTAATCTCCTCCCTCATACTTATTTAGGCTGTCGCCAGTCAATTTGATAGGCTTCCTTGGGACAAACGGGCCCTGCTCCAGGGGGCTGAGTACAGGAATAGCAAGTCTGGACAGAAGCACTTTGGCAACCTGAAGAGGAAAGGCTTTGCAAGATGAATGTCGGCAGTATTGCTGGCTCTTGCCTGCTATATTAATTTCTCCTTTAAAAAAGAAAGCTGACCCATTTTTTCCAACCCATAGCTCTAATGGGCTCTTTATTCAGAGGCCATCCTTCTCCCACATAAAGACCTGTATTGTATTTAATGATAAGCCTTTTAATGGAATTTGCTATTTCTGGGTCTTTGGGAAAATGCCATTAATGAGCTTGCAAGTGCAAGGAGTAGCAGATGTTGGAGGGGCATGCTTTTCAAGGGCAGGCAAAGGAACAAAAACCAGAAACAGGTTCTTTTTCTTGGAACTGGTTTGGCTTAAGTGAAACTATAATCTAGGCAAATTTTAAAAGAAAGATTAATCTCCCCTCGGCAGTCTCCTCCATCTTCCTTCTCATGTTGCATTCAGTCCCTTAAACAGGCAATGACCAAGTAGGGGTTTGAAAGGGTGACAGATGCTAGCCTGCTTGCTTCGTTTACCCACGTGTCTTGGTCTAGTTTTTGCACTCTGCTGATGATTTCATTACATTTTGGATGGCAGAACGATTTGTGGCTGATAGCAGAGTAAGGAGCATGCGCATAGAATATTGGGGGGGGGTGACATCTTCACATTAATCTTTCTTTTATTGCCTGGAGCAATTCAGCTTTGGCCCCAAACCCTGCAAAACAGAAGCTTCGTCATTAACCAGCGGCGCCCTCCTGCACACGGCAGTCTATTGCTCATCTCATCGCTCTACAAGGTCGTTCCGGGTCGCGCCTCCAACAGGGAATGGCCCACTGAAGCACAGGGAGTACTTCCCTGAAAGGGGGGTTCTGCCCTGTTAGCATCACTTGGCATTTCCTGGGATGTGTTGGCAGCCAGCAAAGCATCAGCGTCCTTATGGATGGGAGTTTTGCTGGTGCACGAGCCCTTTAACGTATCTCCTATTGGCACCCCCTGTGTCCTGGCACTAATGGAGGTGCTAAAGATATACAAATAAGGTACAAGACGAGGTCCTTGTCCTCAAGGGTTTAACAGTTTGAAGTAATCCAACTCATATTATTGAATATTATTGAGAGCAGAGCACTATGAGAGAAGCTGTTGGAAATGAGGAAGGCAAAAAAGAGGATCCTGATTATCTAGAGGCTTGATCAAACCGTAGACTGCAGCATCACCTGAGCTCGTTCAGGCCTCATCCTTAGTCAACTGAGAAATGCTGCGGGTAGAACTAGCTATTCGTGTTTAATACTAACATCTGAGTAGAATTGGCCTAAACTGCTTCTAGAGAAGCAGAGGAAATAAGACAAACACACAGTTTCTCTGCCACCAAACAGGGCAGGCCCGGTGGCAGGCCATGGACCAGGACCTATACAGACCAGAGGCCACGGGCCTGGTGTAGTGGTTTTAGAGTCAGGCTGAAGTCACAGTCACCAGTGGAGTTTCAAAACTGCCTAGTTTCCTGAGCCCAACCCAAAGGTTTTAATTCACTGGTCTAAATCTTTGTTTAAAAAGAACAACAACAACAAAAAGGAATGACAA
Source organism: Pteropus medius (assembly GCF_902729225.1). Lineage (NCBI taxonomy): Eukaryota > Metazoa > Chordata > Mammalia > Chiroptera > Pteropodidae > Pteropus > Pteropus medius. Next base: position 5,919,696 of record NW_024349804.1, on the reverse strand, counting down.
CAAAAAAGGCTCCCTAACTGATTCTGACAATTATCAGAGGAGAGAACTTCGGTAGGATTCTGAGAAGGAAGAAGCCTTTAGCAATGGCGAAGGGGATACCGTGACAGGAAGCCCGTGTATTTGTTTCCCGTGGCTGCCATAACAAATCACCACAAACTTATGGTTTAAAGCAATAGAGGTTTATTCTCTCACAGTCCTAGAGGTCAAAAGTTCAGAATCGAGGTGACTGCAAGGCCACTCTCCCTTCCCGAGGCTCGAAGGAAAATCCACTCTTTGCCTCTTCCAGCTTCGGTGGCTCCAGCTGTTCCGTGGCTTGTGGCAACAGAATTCTAATCTCCGCCTCCGTCTTCCCACGGCCTAGTCTCTTCTGAGTCTTCTCTTCTGTCTCAAATCTCCCTCTGCCTTTCTCTTATAAGCACACCCAGATAACACAGGATGATCTCATTTCAACATGCCCAGCTCAATCATATCTGCAAAGACCCTTTTTCCTAATAAGGCAGCATTCATGGGTTTTGGGGATCTGATATCTTTTGGGGGGCATTATTTTGGTCTACCACAGCTATTATCAAGAGAAGACAGCATCTTCCAAGTGCATAATTAGCAAGAAGCAGTAAAAGACTGAACGGTCTCTTGGGCTTCAGTTTTAACGAAATGAGAGCCTGAAGTTCAAGGGATAAAGCTATAAGGGTAGCTGTTCGAGATTCAGCAGGCAGGGGCATACCTTTTCAGGAAAATTTTACACCCATTCTGCCTCAGGAGACCGAGAGCGACACTATTCCTGATGATAACATCAAAGATTCGCTGCAGATTTTTCCTGAAGTTTCCATGGGTAAGAAAAAGGCTTCCTCCTGAGACAGGGACAGGACAGTGAGAATTGCCCGCATGCCGTGGGTTCCACTGGACCCCTGAGCCGTGAGAAAGCTGCTTGCTTCCCTGATGCCTAAAGCAATCTGGAAGCATTATCCAGGTACATCCTCTTCCCCTGGAGGCTCAGAATATAGTGAGTAACTTCAAATAGGTCCATTAAATAGTCATGATGTGAACTGACAGCCTGAGCCTGTGATTATGTCACCACGGTTTGAAAATAATTACACCACTGTCTGTGTAACTGTGAGCGCTGCTCCACGGAACTGTTCCAGTGTTTGGACTGTAGAAGAGAGTTATAGCAAACACCTTTTAAAATGGCAAGCTTTGCAGCTCACAAGTCAGGACCTCAGTACATCCGGTCTATTAGGTTGTTTTCAACTAATTGCTAAATACGCCTCTCTCCAGGTCTCTCTTCCAACCTTCCCAACATTCTTTCATGGGGGTCTACCTGTAACAAAGGTGAGTTCTGCTCACAGAAATTTATCTCAAGGACATAATCTAGCAAGTGCACAGGGATACAGTCTCAAGAATGTCCATCACCATACTGATTAGAATAACACAAAACTGGAATCGACCACAATGTCCACCAATGACAGTTTCTGCCCATCTCAGAGAACCTTCCTTGATTGTTCAATGTTTTCGTACTTCTTGCTTGGCAGCATATCAAATTGGTAATTCATTTTTTATATAAAAACAGCGGAAGTTCTTTTAACCAGTCTCCATTCAGCCAACATGTGGATAACTTAATACTCTTAATCCTTTCTCTGGAAAGCCACCACACTTCTGCTCCTGCTAATTGTCACCTGCTTATGCCAGAGGCATTTACTATTGTAATTATGTACTTTAATGCCATACTAAGTCAATTACACGTGAATGTGAAAAGTAAGTCGTTGTTCCTGTGAAAACTGGGTTGAATGTTTTAGAAAGACTCAATGAAGGCAAGTCGCTAAAGAAAACACCTGGTCTCAAATTAGGTGTGACAGGGAAGTGAAAAGTGTTAAAGGTTTAGAAGGATTCTGAATTCAGATTGAAATTTCACATAATTTTCACACGTAACAAGATATTCTTCTTTTTGATCTTTTTTCAAGCATTTAAAAATGTAAAACCCATTGACTCATGAGCCATACAAAAATGCGCAATAGGCTGGATTTGGTCTGTGGGCCATAGTTTGCTGATTCCTGTTTTAAATTGAAAAAAATATTATGTTATATATGTGTTAGGCTTTTTTCTTTTATGATTTTCATTTTTCAATTATTCAAAATGTTCAAATGACATTGAATAAGAGGGCTTATATTTTGTTCGTTCATACTCTTTCTACTTCTCTTGCCTGTAAAGCCCATGAAATAAAGGTTTTACTTGGCACATAATAGGTACTCAGCAAGTGTTTCTTAAATGAATGAACTGAAGTTATACAGTGGAGTACTAATACAACCATTAAAAATTATGCCAGAGAGTTCAAGATTAATTGTGAAGGGAGAAAAAAAACTGGGTAACACAATAGTTAAGTATAATACAGCTCTATTTTTAAAAAATTATATGTCTATATTTGTATGGGAAATAATATAGTTGAATATATAAAAAGGTTATTATTATATCACTATAGTTATGATGGGTTTGGGGATGCTTTAAAGTCTTTTTCTTTTTGCTTATCTGTATATTTAATTTTTCTAAAATAGGTATGCTTTCTGTGCATAATTGATCATTTTTATTTTCATTTTACCTTACAATGCTGGTGTCCTGAAGAAATTTGGAACTGACCAAATGGAAGCACCAGGTATGGTCAGATCCTGCATCTGTGGTCAGGGGCTGGGAGTGACTAAGTCTGATGTTGGCCTGGGAGGGAACGGGGAAAGCCCACTTATTTGTCAGATATAGTTCTCAACTGCGCTCAGAAAACTTAAAATTAGATGGCTAGTAACTCCTAAGTTCTAGTCTTGAGAAAGGGGCCTCCCCACTGTTCCACAAGCTGGCCATAGGTAAGCCATGGTTAAAATCTGATATTTTATCCTAGGAGAAACAGGAGGTCCAGGAAGAGTTTTGTTCATTTAGTCCATCAATGGACACTTGCTGGGCACCGATCACTAAACACATACTGCCTCAGACACTGGAGGTGTAGGAGAGAACAAAGCAGATAGGAATCCCTGCCCTCACGGAACTTCCTCTGGGGAGAAGAGAAGAAAAACTGGAAGTAGCTGATGGAGCTGAGGAAATCTCAGAGAGGGTGGGGCAGCAGGATATTTTATCCACCTAGATGGGCAGGGAGGCCCTGTTTGAAGAGACATCTGACCCAGGTCCGGCCAGCAGAGCCAGCATTAGACAGAAGAAACCACAAGGACAAAGGCTCTGGGCAGCACGAGCTAGGCACGTACGAAGGCCTGAAAGAAGGCTGGTGTGGCCGAGGGGATGCCACAGGGAAGCCGATGGCAGCCACCTCAAGGGACCATGACAGAGAATCTATTCTAGGCGAATGAATTTCATTGCAGGTGAAATGGGAAGCCACTGGTTTATATTGTAAAAGGTCATTCTTGGCACTGTGTGAGAGGACAAGGGTGGACAAGGCCTGTCAGGAGGCCACGGCAGGGGTCGCGGCAGGTGAAGGAGGAGGTGGAAACGGAGACCGCAAGTGGACTTCGTCCTTATTTGTTTACTGGTAAAGTCACCAGGACTCGCTTCAGAACTGGATTTAAGCAGGAGAAAGATAGGATTCAATCGGTTTGTTTTTGTTTGTTGAATTTTAACAGCTTTATTGAGATACCATTCTTATACCATACAATTTGCCCACTTAAAGTGTCCAATTCAATGGCTTCCAGTTTATTCACAGACTCATATAATCACCACTACAATCGACTTTAGAACATTCTCATTACTCCCTAAAGAAACCGTGCATCCCTTAGCCACTATCCCCTCTTTGTACCACATTTTATTTATCCATTCTTCAACTGTTGGGCGTTTAGTTTATTCCATTTTTTTGATATTATGAATAATGTTGCTGTGAATACTGTGTCCAGGTTTTATGTGTGAGTATATGTTTTCATTTCTCTCAGGTATATACCTAGGCATGGAATTGCTAGTTCGTATGACAACTCTGTTTAACTGCTTGAGAGACTGCCAGGCTTTTCCAAAACGGCTATAACATCATACATTCCCGTTAGCAGTGTATGAGGGTTTGAGTCAGTTTAAAGATTGCTCTGGCCACTGTGTGGAGAAGAGCAGACACCAGAACGGTCATGCAAAAGTAGCGGCTCTTAGTAGGGTTCAGAGACACCCAACTTAAGGTATTCTTCATATTGCTTATGGCAAAAAGATTTTTGTGAGAGGCCGGTCTTTACATCATGAATCACATCGTTAACTTAAAAGATTCCAACAGAGAGGGCTTGTTAAAACAGATCGGTAGTTTTTGAATCTGGAATTCTAAGGCAAACTGGTATGGAACTGCTTAAACATCTTCCCAAACAAGCTCCTGCAAGCAGAAGGGTATTTTCAGAAAAGCTGAGGGAGTCAGTGAGTGGAAGAAAACCCCCACACCTTCGAGCCATGAAAACACAGGGCTCAAGTGGGAGCCAATTGCCGAGGACTCCTGTGGCAACGGCATCTCTCCTATTGTTTAGAGGGCAATGCCCTGGCCTCTCAGTCCCGGGGAAGGGCTGGCTGTGTTCCAGGCTGCTGGTTTTGACAACTGGGCAGCAGTCCTGTCTCTGCAGCTCTTCCAGTTAGGAAGAGAAGACAAACTAACATCTGTCAAACTTACGATGTCCCTGGCCCTGGGTGAGGTGCTCCACTTATTTCTTAAGTTAGCGAAGCCTCACAGCAAATCATCAAGAAAGAAAGAATTATTTTCCCCAATTTCAAGATGAGAAAAGCTGGTCCCTTTGGACTGGAGGGTCATAAAAGGTCTCTCAGAAGAGATGGCATCTTAGCTGATATCAGCCAAGAGGAAGGGCATTCCAAGATCAGCACCCAAATTGTTCATTAGCTCTTCAGGTGTCCTCATTTTTATTCACAGTTAATTTTAAATCTATAGTTATTAGTACAAATCGGAGTAAGAAGTATCCCTCTAGAAATACATCAAGTTTAAATTCATTTAGAAGATAATTTTGAGTAGAAGGTATAATTCTTTTTTCTTAATATTTCTGACTGTATACTCATCCTATTTTCTATAGCAATCTCACACTCCCTCCCCCCACCCCATTCAATATAATTGTTTTTGCTAATGTGTCTTAATAGACCTTGGTAAGTTTCTGCGACATGGGGAGACACAGTTCCCTCAATCTGGCTGGGCTACTGTGCTGGAAGTGGTGGCTTTGACCTCCAGAATGTCCTATGGAAAAAAAAAAAAGGACTCACAGATACAGTGGCCACCCCTTATCCATGGGGTTACATTCTAAGACCCCCAGTGGATGCCTGAAACCATGGGTAGAACCAAACCCTACATATACTATGTTTTTTCCTATACATATAAACTTTTCCTATGGTAAAGTTTAATTTATAAATTAGGCACGGTAAGAGATTAACAACAATAACTATAATAAAGTAGAATAATTATAACAATATACTATAATAAAAGTTACATGAATGGCTTTGGGGTCATTAGTAAGTAAAATAAGGAATATTTGAACAAAAGAACTGTGATATCATGACATTCATTCTGATACCCTAGACAACTGCTAAGTGACCAATAGGTGGGAATGGATTTGGACCCTCCTGTTCTCCCAAATAAATCCTCTGTGCCCATTTTATTGTTTAAACCTTCAGCTGCTCTAAAAAAGTGGTTCTTACCCCATGTTAACTGTCCATCAAGAGTTTTTAGGGAGCTTTGAGAAGATAGCAATGCCCGCTCCCACTCTCTCCTCTCCTCCTAAGATGGGGCCTGGGGAGTTGTGTGCTTTTTGGTTTTGTTTTTAACTTTTTACTTTGAAATATTTTCAAACCTAGGGGGAAAATTCCAGAAAAAGAATAGTACGAAGTACATCCATATACCCTTTAGCTAGATTCACCTAGTCTTAACATTTTGCCCCATTTATCACTTGCTCTCTGTCTAGATTTTATTTTCTCTGTTTGATTTAAAAAATAAAATGCTTTGAGAGTAAGACATCATACTAACTTCCTTAAAAGTAAGACATATTTCGATGTGGATATTTCCTTGAACAGCCACAGTGTCATGTCAACTCCAGTCAACTTAACACTGATTGATACAAATACTTTTATTTTCTATATCTTCATATTCCAATTTGTCAATTGACCCAACCTTCTTCCCCTTGTAGCATTTTTTTCCCTTCAGTATACTCTCCAGTTTAAGATCAGGCATTGTGTCATTGTTGTCTCACTGGTGTGTTTTTCAAAGCTCTCTGGGTGGATCCTGGTCTTTGGGCCACTGTGCAAATTATTTACTATACTAACATATATTGAGTGTCTACTAGATGCAAATAATTGTGAATAAATCAAGGAGTTTTGTATTTTAAGAGATCCACTTTATAAAAATCAACTTATAATCTCAGAAGGATAAGTACCATGAAAGAAATATTAACTAAATCTGTGGGGGGAAACTTTAATCAAATTTAACAAGCTTACTGTGGGTCTACTGTTTGTCAGGCATTATAAACACTTTTGCAGAAATAGCTAAATATGAAAAAATAAACCTAAATGATAATAATGAATACATGATTAGTTATAAAAGTGAGGATTTTCAAAAGTTTCTCTCAGAGGAAGTGAGACTTAAAAGACAATTAGGATTCAACTCTTAGAGATGAAGACATTTTAGGAGAGGAACTATCAAGAGGAAAAAGAGAGAGAGAAGGGAGTGTACAATGAAGTAAGGAAAGGACTGTACTCCTCTGTGATTTGAGAACTGGGTGCATGGGATTGCACTAGAATTTCCTGGGAAAGTAGGCTAGAAAATGTAAGATGGTAGACCATCTTGGAAAATGGTTTGGCAGTTTCTTCAAAAGTAAAACATAAACTTACCATATAACCCAACAATTCCATTCCTAGGTATCTATTTACCTAAGAGTAATGAAAATTTGTGTCCACACAAAGACTTGCACAGGAAAGTAATGGTTACAGCAGCATTATTCACAGCAGCTCCAAAGTGGAAACAACCCAAATGTCTATCACCTGGTGAATGGATAATCAGAATGTGGTATATCCATACAATGGGATACTACTGAGCAACAAAAAGGAATGAATGCATGATATATGCGACGACATGGATGAATCTCAAAAACATTATGCTAAGATTTAGCAACTAAGTGAAAAAAGCCAGATGAAATAGCACATATTGTATCATTTCATCGATGTAAAATGTCCAGAAGAGACAGATCTATAGCGACAGAAAGTACGTTAATTGTTGCCTGGTTCGGGGTGAGAATGGGGACTGCCTACAAATGGGTACAAAGGATGGCTTTCTTTCGGGTAACAGAAATGTCCTAAAACTTGATTATGGTTATAGTGCAACAACTCTGTAAATTTACTAAATAATGTTGAATTGTACACCTAGACAGATGAACTTTATGAGATATAAATTATACATTAAAAAGCTGTAAAAATTAAGAAGTTATCAAGACCAGACAGAAAGGAAATAAGAACGGCAACCTTAGAAATGAAAAAATACAGTTACTTAAATTCTAAAACTTCATAAATGGGAAAAACTCTAAACTGGACAAATTATTTAGAGGACTGACAAATAGGAAGACAGGATTAAGTAAGGATGCAACACAGAGACAAAATATAATTTTGAATAACATTTCAAGATATGTATGGAGAGGCTTCTTCACTCACCTAAGGGCAGTTCCAGAAAAGAGAATGAGGCAATGGCAGAGAAACAATATTTAAAGAGAAAATGGTTGGTAATTGTCCGGAATTAAAGAGAGCAGATGATATCACAATAAAAAAAGTACATTAACTTATAGAGAATTCTAACATCTAGTGAAACTGCTGAACATCAAAATAAACAAACACAAATCTTAAATGCTATTGGAAGAAAAGGGTTATCTACAAAGGAATGAATATTAGATTAGTAATAGAATTTTTACCAGCAACAATTAGTACCAGAAGACAATGGAGCACTATCGTCATTGTGCTATGGAAAAATAACCGTTCACTAGAATTTTATACCCAGATAAATGATCATCCAACAGTGAGGGAAAAAGAAAACATTTTCAAATATACAAAGAATTCCCTCCCCTACAGAGATCCCTATTAAAGAATGAACTTCAGCCAGAAGAAAAGTGAATCCAAAGGGAAGGCTTTGAATTCAAGAAGAAAAATAGTGAGTAGAAGAATTGGTGAAATGTCAGTAAATTTAATGAACTCTTGGCTATAAAAACAACTTTTTAATTAAAAAAGTAAAAATCTCCGGATGACGATGATATGAAGGGAAAAAAGGAGGGTTGTTCAGTGGATAAGGTATGCAAAGCTCTTTTGTAAAAATAAAGAATTACATGACAACTTTATTTTAAAAATTATATTTAAGTATATATGTTGAAAAGAAAAGACAGTTCTGAGAAGAACAGAAATAAAGCCTAGAGCCCTTAAACCAGCAGTGGAAAATGAGGGAATATAGATCATTTTACTAATCCAATAGAAGGCAAGGATGGAGAAAAAGGAAAAATGAAAAAGGATGCTAAGTGAAAAACACAAAATACGTTGTAAGAATAAGTCTGAATATATTGGTAATCACAATAAATGCACATAGATTAATTTCACCTATAGAGATACAACTAATATAAAACTTATACATGATTCAATATAAACAGAAAAACATACAAACAGTAGCCAAAAGAAAGGTGGCATATCAATATCAATATCAAAAATGTCTAATTTAAACAATTAGCATGAAAAATGGTAAAAAGAGGCACCACCTAACAAGAGTCAACTGTGATTTCGAATGTAGAATATACTTTGAGAAATACTGCCTTCTATGCGTTAGAGATCCTATTTGCTTTCTTCTCTGCTCTATCGTCAGTGCTTGGCACACAATAGGTGTGCCATAAATATTGAGTGAAATGATTACCATACTACATCGAGATGATCTGTTTATGTGTTTGTCAAAACTACAGGGGCAAGGGCCCTGTCTCACTTAGTTTTATGCCATCAATACTCAGCACAGTGCCTCGCACATAGTAGGCACTCCATAAAATCACACTGAATTGAAAGTTCATCTGTTCCATAAAATCTCTCTTAACTGATTTTACCCATAGCTTATCCTTTGTTGCTACTTCTATAGCACTCATCATCTGAAATACTCATTTTAGCAACTGAGTATATAGAAGTATATTTTAGTTCTTTCTCAAACTTGGTTTCTCCAAAACTATTTTAGATACTTTGAAGTTAGAGAAGATGCCTTATACTGTGTCTAGTGCCTTGAATCAGTACTTTTTGGGGTCAATGTCACTAGATGAATGTAGATTAGATCAGTGGTGCCAGCCATTCCCTTTTTCCATCCTTGACTAAAGAGATCACAGGCTCATGGGCCAAGAATGTGGAGAAGTTAACAGGAGGAGGTGGCAGAAGGTAGCTAATGTCCTATTTCAAGTCCCTGTGCTCTCTTCTTTCTGGCAAAATAGGGAGAAAAATGCCTGTGATCCTACAAAAATAGTGGATGTGGGGAAGTGTGAGGGAGATAGTCAGGGAAGAGATCACTACTGGACAGGACGTGGACCTGACCTTCCACTAGCAGGCATTGTACCAGTTTATTAGATCAAAAGGAAACCCCAAGGGATACAACTAAATTCAAGCACTAGGAACCTTATATAGAAGACAGAGAGGGATGTTGTTTTCCATCTACACACAAAGAACAGGAGGGAAAGCTACTACAAGGAGCTCCCAACTGGGAAGCCACAGAGGGTTAATTAAGGGCAGAATTACAGTATCTTCTCGCTGGTCTTCATAAGAAAGATACCACAGTCCGTGGAGGTTCAGTCAGGGCCCTGAGATGAGGTGAGGAGATGGGCTGGCTGACCTCCCAAGGTCCTCTGTTATCCGGTAATTAAATGGTGAATCGTGCACTTCTGCATTTACGCTCCCACACACATCTGCACCCTGTTCGATAGTAAGTCCCTTGGCTGACTTCCAGGTTTAGTACGGAGCCACGCAAGATGCTGGCACTCAACAAATGACTCAAATATTTGTTGAATGAAGGAATAAATAAATCAAGTGTTCAAATGGAGCGCACATGACCTCCCCGACTGTAAAGTACGGCGATTAATAAAATCACAATATTCTAGGCACGATCTCTAGAGCAGAGGAAACACACACACGTACACGCACACATACGCACGCACGCACACACACGCACGCATACACCAGCTCTGGTTCAACTCGATTCAAATTTCCACCTTGGGAGCACAGACCACCTGCTCCGCACGCAGGCTGTAGGAGTTTCCTTGGCAAGGATCCTCTCTCAGCTGCTTTAGGATGGTGCCTCCAGAAGGTCAAGGCACCAAGATTTAGGACAGCTTCCCTTCCGGGCTGACCTCCGAGACAAAGTTTCAGCCCTGATTCGGCCTGAGCCTCCCCTGGGCGCGCCTGTTCGCCCTCCCCAGGGCGCGGGGCGCGAGGCGCGCAGCCCGCGGCGCCTCCCCTTACCTTAGTGAGCTGGGCGATCTTCTTGCACATTTTCACGTGCATCTCGGAGTCGCAATCCATTCTCCAGCTGGCGCCACCGTGGGCATCCGCGTGGGAGCCCTGGCAAGTCCCAGGTGCATGAATTTTGCTGTTGAGGGCAGAAGCCATCGCTAAACCGCGTCCAGCGCTCAAGGGCTCCCGCTGGTGTCCTCGCTGCCCACCGTGTGCACGTGCGTGCGCGCGCGGACGTGTGAGCGTGCGGGCTTCCTCGGGAGAGGCGGCACTGCAGTCCCGCCGCCCGCACCGCCGCGTGCTCCCTGCTTCCCCGGGTGGCCGCCTCCGCGCCGCCCGCGCGCCCACTCTGCCTACTCCAGCGCTCTTGCCGGCTGGCTGGCTCTGCGGGCACCCGCGTCTGCGGCGAGGCGCCGGGGACCCGCACGTGCCTGTCGCGATCTGTGCGCCACTCCTCGGCCCGTGCGGGTTTCGCCTGCAGCGGTAGAGCTTACGGTACGCGGGGCCACTCACTGACTGTAGAGAGGTTTGCGCTGGCCGGGCGCGGCGCTCTCGGACACGTGGGTGGCGCCTGGCTCCAGACTCAGCGGCGACCGACCCAGCCCTTGGTGGGCATCCCGGGCTAAGGAGGAAGAGCAGGCTTCGGCCTCAGGCGGCCAGAGCGCATGGTCTGAAGAGGGGACCCTGGCGATGCGCTGCGGGGCTGAACTGGGTGGCGAGGAACCCGACCCCTTCACCACCTTATTCAACCTGCGATTCGGGAGCCTCGGAGCTCCAGGCTGAGGGCGGAGGTAGGGGCGGGATGCCGGGAGGTGAGAGCAGGTCGCGGGGATGCGAGGAGGTGCAGGGGGGCTGGGATGCACAGTGTGGGCCCCCGCAGGGGCTGCAAACGAGAGTCCCCTCCCCCCATTTTGGGGAGGAGCCCAGACGTTGCGGGAGGATTGCCAGAGATCACCAAACAAAGGGAAGAAGCCAAAGCGGCGGCCGAGAAGCTGGTGTCTGAAACCTGGGATGAGAACGCATAGTGCGTGAAGCGGTAGGAAAGCAGAGCAAGTCGTCAGAAAGGTAGAGAGGATGGTGGCAGGTGTGAGAAGAAGGAGGCAAAGAGGAACGGAGGAGTAACTGAGTCACATGGAGCTGAAAGTCTAAGTAAAACAAGCCAGTGAAAGTGAAGTGACTCGGCCACACCCGTACAACCGGATTAGCAGCTGGTGTCCCTCCGTTTGTTTGATAAGTGGAGAGGTTAGCGGGCCAGATTTCTTTGTGGCTTGCTTTCTTTGGTTTCAAACAGTGGGCTTTTGGGAAAGTGACAGCACCCCATTTAGATTTTCGGAAAGTGTGAATAATAGAGTCATCATAATAAGCAATTAGCATGGTTAATATATTTCATTTTACAAATTGCCATATATCAAGAGTTTTAATAGTCATAAAGCAAGCCAGTTTCAAAGGGTCTCAGAAACCACAACCCCATCCCTCCACACCTCCACACTGCAGGTAATAATAATCTGCAGGTAATAATAACCACTTTTATAGATGAAGAAATAGATACAAAAAAATTGTACCAACTCAGGCAATTACAAGTAGCAGACTTACGTCTGGAACTGAGATATTCCTATTCTAAATTCCTTATTTTTGCCCCAGTACATTACACTACATACGAATGACCAAACAGAGTTTCCGGTTTCTAGTTTATGTTTAAGGTTCCCTCTCTAGAACTCACCCCCGCACCCCAGCCCTAATTTGTTTAGAAAACAGAATGCCTGAATCAGAATAACTACCAGGAGGTTGATGTAGATTCTTGGTCCTATCTAGACTTTCTGAGTCAAAACTCTCTGGAGTCGAGAACTAGGAATCCATATTTTACACAAGCTCTCTACTTAAATTCCAAATCACGCATTTCAAATATATTCTACAGGGTGTTAATACATACTAAATTTTACAGGAATTCAACCACTGTGTAAACTAGAGGTAAATAAGCCTTTTTGGTCTAGAACTTTACCAAAAGCTGTTCGCCATTTTGGAAAATCGCATTATCGATGGCCATGTGGCTCATGGTATTTGGTTGCCAGTCCAACATGCTTGTATTACAACTGCTGCCTTGGTGGTGAGTCTACCTGTGTCTGCAAGCATCTGAGAACTCCATCATCATAAAGTTAACCACACCAGAGAATCTCTATATTGAAATACATATGATTTAATTATTCTTTCCTTTTATTTCTATTACTGTCAAGAAATTATACTGATTTTAAAAATGTGTGTAATAATTTAAAAATTATCTACAAATTTCAAAATAGCAACATAAATATTATAAAAAAGGTGATGTTGAGTCTGAATAGAATTGAGAACCACTGCTCTAGATGATCATATGCACATTAAAGTTTAGGAATACTGCAGTCTAATCTCAAGTCTTAGTTACTTAAACACAATCTTATTAGGTCCAGGGACCAAAATATTTTCCAGTAGGCCATGTTATACTTTCAACTTTATAATACAAGATAGTAGAAAACCAGATTCCTTACCAGGCTTTGCTGGACCACAGCTACTGTAATTTTGGTACTGCAGACCGATCAGTCTTGGAAAGAGTCCTCTGCAGATGCTGGGACTTTCTAGCACTGTGATTAGTAGGTCCTTCCACACTATCAGGAATGAAATGGAGGGCAGAAGAGGATTCAGCACTCTCTCAAATATAGGGGTGGCAGAGCACTTATTAGCACACTAATGTGGTCTTGGCAATGTGCTGTGCCCTCTGCACATGTCCTTACCTTCAGCGAGGTACTTATTATCCTCATTCTACAGACTAGAAAATCGAAGCTCAAGGAGGCTAACAAACCAATTTTATACAGCTAGTAAATGGATCTGAGTCTGTATAAGTTCGAAGGCTGTTTTTCTCAAAGCACAATGCTGGCAATGGAAAACTTTTTAAAATTATCATTCTTTTTTCTTTAGATTATAAAACTGTAAGCTTCTAGTAGTACCCCCCAGCTCACCTGTAATAATACAGAAAAATGAAAAGCAAAAATCAAACAAAAAGCAAATCCCACAAAGAAAATTACTGTTAATATTTTGAGATCCTTCTAGACATCTATCTGTACACACCTAGAAAATGGTATGTACATATATGTATTTTTAAAACATAAATGGGATATGTCCACTCAATATAAAATGGACATATTTTTTCTTTTGCCAATAAAGGTCCATATTCTCATTTTTGACAGCCAGTAATTCCATTATTTATAATAACTTATTTGTCCTATCCCCTACTGAACAATTTTTTTATATTTTAAGCAAAATGTTTTGCATGTGTTTATAATGTATGTTTGCTATGAGAAGAATAAATTCTGTTTTAAAAGACAAAAAAAAACCCAAAAAGATATGAAACTTAAATGAGATAGAATTCTTAATGTGTATTAAGTACAGGTAGTATACTATAAGACAAGATAGAATGGAATTTATATAAAAAGAATGGAACGAACAAGTGTCACTAACAGAAAAAGATGGAAAGTCCAAATTGTAAGGTAAAAACAATGCCACCTTTAAGCCGACAGCTACATCATCCCTAAAATTGCCATTCATTGTTGACACCCGTTCTGGCCCCAAGTATGTTCTCCCCCAGAAACACAATTAGAAAAACGTGGCTCTCTGCAGGACATCAAACAGGCATACTTGCCCCCTGCACATTTCCGACGGAGCAAGCATGTACTGACTCCAGGCATCCCCCATCGGCTCAGCCCTTTTCAATTTTAGCTGTAGTTCTTATAACCACACTATCAGAAGTGAAGGCTGGTACAGCAGACAGGACATAACAATACTGCGTAATACAGGGTTCAGGTGATGTGGTCCTCTCATTTCCCTGGTGCCTCATCCTAAATGTCTTAACCTTCACTGTACTTTGCAATTGACTTCTATTTTAAAGTGATTTAATAAACCAAGTAGTTCCAGCATCTTAATTTGAGATGTAAAGGATCCTGGCTGTGACATCTAGGGTAGCCTGCCTGATAAGAGTGTATTTGGAGGCTACCATTGCATCAAGATAACTTCTAGATGACATCATACACGGATCTTTGCATGGATGTGCAAGTAGTTCCATAGGAATAAATCCTAGAACAAACTAGTTTCATAGAGTAAGCAAATTTTAAGTGTTGATATATTTGCTATACTGTTCTTCAGAAGTTATTTCAATTTACACTCTAATAGTGAAAAAAAAAATGTATATTTTCCTGTATTTTGCCCAAGCTAGCCAGTATTGATCTTCAAATATCTTTAAATAGGTGAAGAGTGTCTCCCGCTAAACCACTTGTTTATTAGTAGGGCTGCTGGAACACCTTTCCACAAGTCGATCAGTTGTTCGAATTACACCTTTTGTGCATTGCCTACCTTTCTTCCTTATGTTGAAATAACTTTCTAGGCCCAAGATGCACCTGTTCCTGCCCAAGGTGCCAGATCAGCAAACAGAAACTTAGATAACTTTGTGTCCTGAGAATGCTCTGCTTGACCAGAAATGCAGTACATCCAGTCAGCTAGTCCTCAAATGCAGAGCCAGCTTTGGCCATATACTCATTTCCTTGTTCCTTTTCACCTCAAACAAGTTTGACTACATGGACCCAGCCAATCAGATATTTTCTATTTTTCTATTCCTTGTTGTTTGTCCTATAAAAGCTTCCTGTCTTCGGCCCCATTTTACGGTTCTCTTTGGAGATCGGACCTTTCATGAAGGGTTAAATAAAGTTTGTATCACCTAAATTGTCTTCTTTAATCATTTTTAACACTTATTACCAGACTTTTCTTTGTAGGGGCTTTTAGCACTTTGCCTATAATATACATCGCAAACATTTCCCCCATTTAGTCATTTGTTTCGGCTTTCTTATGTTCTATAAATATTTTGAATTTTTATTCAAAATCTTTGTACTGATATTTTTCTCTTACATTTTCTGGCATTATGCTAAGAAAGGCCTTTCCCATCCAAGATTGGGTTCTCCTAATATTTTTATGGTCCCATTTTAAAAAAATAAAGTTTACATGTTTTATCTAGTTGTGATTTATGTTGATACATGGAGTGAGGCCAGAATTCAGACTTATGTTTTCCCAGATGGCTAAGCAGTTGTCCCAACAGATACTGAATAATTCATCTTTACCACACTGATAGTCTAATTGCTGCCTTAGGTGATTTCTTTAGAAATTTACTAAGTAATCTTTTAGGCTTTGCTTAGTGATTTTTCTTCTAACATACTGCAATTATTACTCCATCACACTTCTACTACTCATTTAAAAACAAGATCACATTCTTGAGTACTTCCCTTAACCCTTTTACCTAGAGGGCTATTTTCCCTACTCTGCCTTACTTAGTCCTACTCATCTTTGCATGTCCCTAAAATACACTCTCATAGCTTTGCATTTCTGTGAAGCACATATATCATGTATTTCATTTTTGAAAGCTACAGCTTTCTGTTAAACATCCCCCTTTTTTTGAGTGAACAATTTCAAGAAATGAACACACAGCTTAGACTGGCACTATGCTTTTATTGTGATCCTAACACACACTAATTAGTAGTACCAGGGTTTCACTAGAGGTAGCCTGGTAGTAGGTCTTCCATCTCATCCCCACGGGAAGAAAGAAAGAAAGAAAAAAGTCACAAAATAGCAACATTTCCCAAGATTACAGTATATCAACATAATACCATGGAATGGGACATTTTGGAATAAAATGTTTTGTGGCAATTATAGCCAGATTATAGCAACCTTAATATGGTCACCATGAACTCCACGGTTGTTCTGGAAACAGTTCGTGGGCAATACATGTCTGGGAACTACAGCACTGATAGTTGCTTTTTATTTATCTTACTACTCAAAATTGTGAACGGTTAACAAAGGTGTGAAACACAGGGATAAGAGTCGAGTATATGGGCTAAGAGCAGGCAAGGGCACAAGTAGGCTTTCCTGTACCTGACACATCTAACGACCTATTTACAAAGTACATTAGACTTCACCTTAGGGTAAACAGGCAGGGAATGAATCTGACAGCTCAATACTGTTGCCTTTCTGGTCTTTTCCTAGAGTTCAAGGGTAATTAAACAATAGAACTCTCTAATGCTCAAAAAAGGAGTGGAACTGAAGCTTTTTAATTCCCCTTATTATAAGAAGTAGAGTGCTCTGTACCCAATGGACACTCAAAAGTTTTTAACTAAATTAAGTATTGGTAAAATGAATGACCTATGACTGAATATCTCAACATAGCCATTTCTCAATTTCTCTTTCTCTTACTTTTATTGTCCAGAATATTGACATGGAGCTAGAACTTTTCAAATTTTGGTAAACATACAAATTATCAGGAGCTTGTGAAAAATGAATATTTATGACTCCCCATATCGGAAATTTTGACCTAGTAGGTTTGGGTAAGACATTTTAAACAATCACTTAAGTGATGCTTTGAGGATGGTACCACACCCCACATTGAGGACTGCTTTAATGGTGCAAACAAGCCTTGTCATTTCCCTCTACAGCAATTTGACCCAAGAGGAATGAGTGCACATACCCACAAAAACCACAGGTACGAGAATATTTATTGCAGCTTTATGTGTAATAGCCCTGAATTGAAAAAAAATGCAAATGCCATCAACAGGTGAATAGATAAATGAATTATGGCATATTCATACAACAGGATAGTCTACAATAAAAAGATGAACCACTGATAACACGAAAACATCAGGATGAATCACAGTTATTATGTTGATGAAATAAGCCAAGCATAAAACAGTATATACTGTATGATTCCATTTGCATGAAGTTGAGAACAAGTAAAACCAATTGATCTTTAGAAGAGTAGTTATTTCTGGGGGAAGTATAAACTGGGAAAGGGTGCTGGGCAATCAGAAACCTTTTGTACTTTGATATGTGTATACATACGTGAAAAATCATCAACCACATTTATGATTGGCATATTTTATGTATTTCATTGTAGGTATGTTATCCCTTACTTGAAAAAAAAAGGCAGATGAACAAATTGGTCTGGCATGTTTTACTCAATAGATTTGATGACAAAGAAAAAACATCACCACATATAATCATTTGCAATTGTCAATTTATTCTGAGATTATATGTTAATATAAACAAAGTATAGAAAAAACCTCAACCATAACTCACAGTAAAAAATCTAAAGCATTATGGACCTGTCACTGGATATATCTTGAATAAAAAACAGTATGGAAGATGAAAAACAATAAGAAATTCCAAAATATTTAATTCCTTATGCTTTTGAGCCAGCAGAAGCTAAAATTTAAATGAAAAACTTGTGGAAATTACTGCTGTAGATTATGCATCCTTTCTGTAAATAAAACTTGAGATTTGCCTAAGTAAGGAACAAAGTTCCTTTTATATAAAACAAGTTATTGAATTATATTTTCTTTCTGAAAAAATTTTCTGCGGTGCACATCTTATTGAAGGTGAGCACCTTGCAATTGTGGATTATGATGCCTGAAGGATTAATCAAATTGCTGACAATACTACAATTGTACTATATTTTTAATGTCAAACTTCTAAAATCTGACTACTAAAACTAATAAAATAATTACATTTTAAGAAAAAATTTTCAAATTTGTGTGACACAGTGACACTCATCCAAAAGTGTGTATTTGGTGTACTTCTAATTGCCTCATTTTACCACGGACCTAGTTTCCTATGTACTTATCTTATTCTTTTCCCCTAAGGTCCCAACATCTTTCTCACTCTTCTCTACACTTTCCATAAACTCAAACAGTTTCTTCCAAGTTTTCTAGAGACATTACTTCCTAAAACCCCCTTCCTACTTACTGGACATAGTAGTCATCCTGGGACTTTCATTCATTGCATTCCTTTGTGAGATCTTATGTTTTCAGGAGCCCATGCCTTCTTACTTTGATTACTCCTTTGTTTTGGTGAAGCACATCCTCCAGTAGCCTCCTAAGAAATGGTACATGGTAAGGTGGAATTTTGAAACCATGCAAGTCCAAACTTTATTTTAGCCCCAAATTTGATTGGATTGTCTAGATACAGAATTCCAGATTAGGATTCATTTTTCCTCTTAAATTTGAAGGACTTGCTTTCATAATCTAACACCCAGTGTTGCTACCAAAAGTCTAAATGCCATTCTGAAAACATCCTTTTATGAAAACCTTGTTTTCCCTTTGGAAGCCTTTAGGACCTTTTTTCCCCCCGAAATATGGTATGCTCTTGTATGTGTTTAACGCATTATGTTGAGCATTAAGTGGATCCTTTTAATTTAGGAGACTCATGTCCCACATTTCGGGGAAATGCTGTTTTCTCTCTTCACCTCTTTTCTCTGTTCTCTCTTTTTGGGGTCTTATTAATCAGAGGTTGCATCCCATTCTGATCTTCTCATTTTTCTTTTGTCCTTTTCCTGTTTTCCAACTCAGCTTTTCTGTTCTACTTTCTGAAATTTCTTCAGCTTATCTTCTAACACATCTATTGAATGTTTAATATTAACCCTATTATTCCAATACTTTTATTTTGTTGTTCATTTTTTACAGCATGCTATTATTTTATGGATGCAATATATTCTGTTTCTGAGACTATTATAGCTTGAGGGTTTTATGTTCCCTTCATTATTTCTAGTTTTTTTCTTCTGTTTCTTTTGGTATTCATCTTTCATTGTTCAAAGTATCTTCAAACGTCTAGTGATTCTTGGCTATCAGTTTATTGTGAGTTCATGTGACTGAAAGCTGTGTATGAATGAGGAGGCTTGTGGGCTCTGGGTTTTACAGTAGCAAATAATCATAATCAAGTGGTAAGCTGTTTTATTATTCATGTTTCTGGATGGGGTGAGCAGGGCTGGGTATAAGCCTGGCTGCCAGATTATGTAGCTGGGTGGACTAAAGAGACAGACAGTTCATGATGTTCAGATACTGACATTCTTTCAATCTTCCTGTTTCCAGTGTCACACCTCACTATCACCATCACTCTCCCCAGGTCCCTGTTCTAACTGGGACTTTGGTTCAATTTCTCCAGGGAATAAGCTGCTAGAGTTTGGCTATAGAGGAATAGTCACTTGGCCACCCAAAAAATAAAAAACAAAACAAATAAATCCCCAAAACTTTCAAATAATCCCCTTGCTTCCAACTTTGCTCCTACCTCTGCTTTCCAGGGTACCTTGTTCTTCAAATCTTTGAGTCTTTGGGGGGTTCTGAAAGGAAAAGAATGGTGTTTCAGATCTGTGGACCTTTCTTGCAATGAAGAATGGCTGCCAGAACTGTGCTATCAAGTATTTAAATTAAAAAGAGTAATACTCTTAATCTTTCATGACAAAGAGTGAGAAAGTTAACTGCTTAAAATACACACACACTCACACAAAACAAAGTCAATCTACCTAATACTGACATTTTTAAAAATTATATAAATGTCTGCAAACGTTTTAATGATTATGTGATTATTTTAGCCTAATACAATGTGTCTTTTATAAAAACTGTCATATCTGCCATCGGGCTTCTTTCTCCACCTCTCTGCAACAGTTCTAACCTTGTGTTAACTGTTAGCCTCCATCTCCTGGCATTGAGTATTTGGAAGAAAACACCACATAACGGGAACACTCAGATTGCTCCCCTGGAACAATTATACGACTACAACCCAAGCTTAATCAATGCTACTAACACATTTATAGGGCTTCCAGATAAAGCACAGAATGCCAGTTAAATTTGAATTTCAGTTAAATAACATTTTTCCTAGTAATTAAAACTTATTTGGGCATCTTGTACTTTTTATTTGCTAAGACTGGCAACCCAACATATTTAAGGAAACAATGTGTCACAAGTAGAAAGTGAACATCATAAAAAAACAAAAACCAAAAAACAGTTTAAAGGAAATTGGGATCTGGACCAAAGCGTTCAGGCCACTGGGAAATTCTACACAACTACCAGGCAGGCAGCCAGGGGCCACCACCACATTACCCACGTTGTGCTAAGTCCCCATGAGAATGCCTAGGCTGGGGCCAACAATAACGCTTTCAATTAATACAGGAATTTAGTGTCCCCTGGTTGTGGTTGCCCCCTTAATTGTGTTACCAGAACTCTGCCGCCTTATCGAGTCATTCTGGTTGCAATCATAAAGCCAATCCAGGGTCTTTTTGGGTGGAACATGGCTATGCCCTTGGATTGTTCCAGTGTTTTGGTACCTCCCAAAGGAAGCTGCCCCTACTAGACCACTACCTAATTAATGCATTGGAAAACACTAGTTGATATGTTGGAGTATCAGGTTCCAAAGTTGACACTGGTTAGAAGGGTAGTGTTTAAGCAAGGGATTAGCAGTTAACGTAAAGATAATTTCCCCTCAAATAAGAAGACATCACCAGCCCCTTAATTTACAAACTTATTCTAAGACTCTTCCATCTGGTTTCTGTTGAAATCTAATTTGATACCATACCAGCTCGGTTTCTGTGTATACTAGGAACTCAGTTTTCATCTTGTTTGACTAATGAGGATCCTGAGTCTCCTAGATGATTACTATGTCCTACTCCAGGGAATAGGGTATCATTTCCCAAATGACCCCAAGAATTTTCATATCACATGTCAGGGTCATCTATGTCTTCCCAAATAAACTGCCCAAACTCCAGTCAATTTACTGATCCAACCCTAAACTGACACTAACCATTTTAAACTGCCTCTATGCATTTTACAAGCAACAACTCTGGTTACCTGCCTGCCACACTATTTTAAATTATTTTTAAATCAGGCATTCTTTTCCCATGTCTCATTGAGAACAGCTTGTATTAGCTTTCACAGCTAACAGGAGCTCGGTAGCTAGCGAGTGTCAGGTCAATGTAGTACCCTTATCCTTTCCATTTTTTTGGTCTCTTTCAAAACTTTTATATAATCCCACAACTGCCACCAACTGAAAGGAAGAGCATAGAACATACAATGATCAGACTCAAACATATAGCCATTAACTAACTTTTGAAATTGGCAAAGATTTACCATAGATATTTTTGACGCAAAGGAAATACCTAGCAGTTTGTTTCACTTAGTAGAGCTCCCTCAATTTCCCTCAGTTGAATGGATATTGCTCATTGGTGGACTCATCTGTCAGCAGCTTGCACAAAGCTGTCATAAGTCAGAAGTTACCCACTTTCTGGGCTTTTCTATATACTCCAGCCATATGAGCAAAATACTTCTGCCCCTTTATTTATATGCCATTGCTTTGTGAATTTAGCACATACATCTTAAATCTGTGTACAAAATACCGACTTACCTGTTTCCTAAGCTGACTTTCCCTTGTGGGGTTTAATGGCTGGAATGTGCCCTCCACATGAATTTATACTACATTTGGAAGGCTGCTCCACTTTCGAATATTTTAAGGCCCATATAAAGATTAAGCTTATTTAATGTGGTCCTAGAGAGCAGAAATGGCATCAATGGCCAAAAGCTTTAGGATAATTTATCTTGGGTCAATATGTTTTAAAACTAATTTCTTATGTATAGTATCTTATTTAATTTTGCTCCCAGTATCTGGATTATAGTAGGCATTCCATGTTATTAGATGACTAAATTTCTAATGAGAGATATTTCAGGGAATTGAGGTATCAGTAATAACCCAAGTGACTTCTAAGGTCCCTAAATTGCTTTGACAATCTATTCTAATTTCAAAACACCGTTTTCATCATAGAGAAAATTTTTTCAGATGGGGATTTGTGACAGGAGCCCCACAGGATAATTCCCTAAAGCTGACGGAACACCCGTCCTCCTCCTGCCATGTACTGATTTCTTCCTTCTCTTGGGAAGCTGATGGGTTTAAAAGACCTGGCTGTGGTCTTCTGGGCGGCAGGGATCTGAACAGCTCCAACAAAACGAGGCTGCCTGTCTGTACCAAGAGAATCACATCTTTAAGTGACATTAATGTCCATTGGTTTAGAAGTGCTGTTTCCTTATTCCTCTGATAAATATTTTTGTAAATAGAGAATAAATGTGCCCTTCTTTATCTATCTTAGTTATAGAGACTACATTTAACCAAAGGGCCACATAGGGGGAGTATGAAAGTGGTAAACCCCACACCCACGGCACACACAAAAAAGTGAAAGCTTAAGGCTTATTATCCAGGTTAACTATCCTTTTTTGAAACCTGGAATTACTTAACAAATGAGTTCAAATACAGGTCTTGACTGAATATCTCACATCATCTTCTTCAGAGTGTGCTTCGTTTCTAGGGCTGCCAAGTCACCTCCTATCAGAGACACTGTATAGACACAGACACTGCATCTATTGACTGTATTCAGCACTTAGTAAATGCTGAATATGCCTTCAGCAAACTGAGATCTATTTCATTTGAGAATAAATGACCATACTCTGTTCAGCATGTATAAAGCTCTTGGTTTATTCAGCTGCAAAGCTGGGGAAAGGCTTCCTTTAGGAGTGAATAGCAGAAATGTGTTTATGAGCAAGGCACTTTTCTCACACACTCTCTCTCTCTCACACACACACACACGCACACACAGAAAAAGGAACATATGGTTACATAAACATCAACATATTTTAATTTTCAGAACTCCCTATCTCTTCCCACCTCCCCCTTAAAAAAACAAAAACAAAAACAGGTGGTTGTAACATTTTAAAAACCGGTTTCACAGAACATCTACAGAGGAACATTTTCTGATACATTCAGTTACACGAACAGTATGATATGGTTTCAATTCAGTAATTTTCCATGAATAAATATTTCTTCTACCTACAATTCCCTCCTTTTTCTTTAAGACAACTAAAGCTCAGCAGAAATACTCATTAGGTTATAAACATTCTTCTCTCCTTAAAATTGCTATACATTTATAGGATTTGTGATTCCATTAATGCTTCAATCTTTTGATGCCACATTGTATACAACACTTAATTATGGAGAATAAGAAGCAGTAAAACTAAAATAAGGAAGAGGATATATATCTTTAACAATCTAATTACTGAATCCTTTAGCTGCCCAGTCAATCAGGATCATTCACAGGTTTCACTCTTTTTTGCAGGTTGTGTGAAAAGATTTAATGGTCTCATGCATTTTATGTATGTCTATTACTATGTTTTGACACCTAAATGAACACAGCAAGACTCATTTACAAGGGTACATACTCTTCCTTGTTTGGTTACATCTAATGCTAATCTATGTAGAAAAACGATGCTAAAAAAGTCTTCGACTTCAGGTTACATTAGGCTGAGATTTTCAGTAGTAAGATTCTTTAATGTCAGAAGTGTTCCTGGAAAGTGTGCAGTGGGTGTGGAAAGTGCATAATGTACTGCTCCAGGAAACACACAGATGAAATAATCCACTAGCAGTTAGCCCTGAAAACATAAATGCTCTCTTAATGCTTTCCCTTTGGTCTTTCGGAATGTTTTGTTTCCTCTTGACTAAAGTCTGGGTGTCAAGATGCTGGAAACATATTCCCTATAGAACAGGTGTCTGTTTAATCCCCAGGTATGACCTTATAGGCCAGTTTAGCCAGAGACAGACTGGGGGGAGCCTATGATAGAAAATGTTTATGCTGTAATTGCAAGTACTATAATAGGTCTGGAGTAGTGTAGGTGAGGTTTGAAATTGCACTTCCTCTCCCTAAAGTAGGAACCCCTGCAGGTAGGCTTATCTATATAAAAGCTGGGAGATAAATCAGACCCATTGTTTTCTTTTGTCCAGTTATTTAATTTAATTCAACTACCTCCCTAGAAATTAATGTCAGAGAAGAATATGCTCAGCAAAGTGTTACTGGGAGTAGCTAACCTCCTACTTTTCACAATAGCTGTTCTTAAGGTTGGGTAACAAAAGGGTAGTAGCCTATCTTTTCCTTCCCATTAACAATTAGTTATCTAGTTAGAGTCCATTCAGATATGCGGAATAAATTGGGGGGATAACTGAGTGTGGAGAATAGTTAACTTATCTGCTGCAATATGGTCCCTCTTGACTAATTCTCCATTGAAGTTCTCATTTTATCCACAGGGTCTATCAAAGGGAACGCTCACAATGCACATTTCCTGTAGCTGAGTGAGGGGACCCTCAGGTATATAATCAGTACTTGGTAGCCCTTTGGCTTGTCAGGATAGGGCAAAGTCTGGTTGAGAAGGCATTCGTTTCTCAGCTCTGGGCTGTGTAACACGAGAGGCAGCAGAACAAATGGTGGATCTCTATAGTGATGCAGTTAGGAGTTTGTTAACTGCCTTTTGGAAGTCAGTGTAAGAATAAGTAGTGTTGATGGGCTCAGTGCGGGTTGTTTCCTTAACTGTTTTAGTTAACCAGCCGCAGCAACAACCAGAAACACATGAATTAGGAATTTGTTTTAGGTATTCCGGTATGGGAGTGGCTCTACTCAAGGTTCGACTTAACTGCTTGGTGGCAAATTGCAGTGCTCCATTTAGAGTGGCGTGATCTCTAGAAAGCCGGCTGGGACTTGTAAGGGGCTTTTGAAAAGGTGGGACTCCACAAGAAGCCAGAGGTGGCCATTCAGGAATTGGTTCCAGTTTGGGAACACAGTGGGAGCAATGGGAGAGTCTTAGACCTATCTCTCGAAGTATATGGACTGGCGTGCTTGGATCCAAGAGTTTAGCATGATATAACCAGGAATTAGGATTTAAAGGTTTCCAAGTTGTTGAATATTTTAAAAGGCACTTTACCTGCCAAGCGAGACTCTCAAGAGGTGTTAGGTTGGGCACCACAGGGTCCTCTTCTTCAGAGGAATCCCACTCTTCCCCAGAACTCTCATTTAGGTAGTTAGCGCTTTCTTCTTCCTCACTTTCTGATTCTGATAAAGGGTCAGGAGAGGGATTTCTGGGACCCATTTGAATAAAACAAAAGAAGGAACCAGAAAAAGGTAACAATTGAAGCCAGCAAAACACTAACACTGGCAAATAGAAACAAAAGATGAAAAATCCCTTCAATAAGATTGTCTGTTTCTCAGTCCGTTACACACAAAGTATGCCTCTGGCTCGCATCACTGTGCAGTTCTTTGAGATTATGTTGGGTATTCTTCACTTACAAAGAAGACATCTCAGTTCTCAGGACCAGTTCAGTGTGTAAAAGTGTTAGTCACTTACCAGTGGTCCAGGCTACCCAAGAAGAGAAGGGGTCCTCATCTAGTCAAGCTGATTTGCTTAGCGTGGTTTCAACTGGTTGTGATATTGGGAAGAGACACGTGTGTCCACTACTTTGTTGGCAGGGATATTACATCTACTTGGTAATGAAAAGAAACTCAGTGGTTGCCTTCGTTGTCTGCTGGTGCAGCCAATTTTGTGCAGGAGGCTGGAGCGATGAGTTCTCAAGGACATGTGGTGTGCATAGATCCGATGTTTTCCACAGGTGGTGCAAATGCCCTTGGAAACTGGTAACTTAGCTGTTGGACTATCTGGAAAGGTAGCCTTAACCTGTGAACGAGAAGACTAGACACATGACACTAAAGCCTGAAAGCACTAGGTAACATTATTGCACATTTAACTATGAGTATTTAAGAATAAGAAGCCTTATTGGCTTTCCTATCTCATAGGCTTAGGCAGATTTTCCTACTGGGAATGGCTCCTAAAATCACAAAATTGGGAAGAAGAGCCTGAGGCCATTTTAATCCTTATGGTTCATATCTGAACCAGCTTGTTTTTTAATATGCAGTTCTAGCCCAGAAAATTACTTCTGCAAAAGCAGATCCCTGATGCCCCAAACTCCAAAGAGAGAGCTATAAAAGGTATCTTTTTACCTTTAGATGTGCTTATTGGGATTAGTTTTAGGGGACCTGTCCTGGTTGTAGAGCTGTTAGATGTTAGGAATCTGGCTGGGACCCCAGAGATTGCATTCATGTGACCATACTCTACAGGTATAAGATAGCAAGTATAAATCTTAATATAGTAGAAATTACACTGAATGTAAATAGGTGAAACTCAATTAAAAAACAAACAGGCTGGATTAAAAAACAAAACAAGAGTCAATAATGTGCTAACAAAAGATATTTTAAAGCAAAAGACACAGGTCAAATATAAAATAATGAAAAAAGATATATCAGGCAACTGTGAACCAAAACAAAGCTGGGATAGCAATCTTAATATCTAACAAAAAAGATTTTAAGCCAAAAAATATAAGGGACAAAGATGGACGGTAATACTGGTTAAAAGGAACCAAATAAAGTGACATACAGTTAAATCCTCTCTTAAAGTCACTGAAGGGCTCTGCAACTTTAAGACAAATGATGTTAAAACTGGTAAAGCCAGTTCTGCCACAGGCTAACTGATCTAAACAAGAGTTAGGTTCCTATGACATCTCATCAATGTTATAACTAAATGATGTTGAACGAAATTATGTCATTCAAGGACCTGCTGTACTCATACACATATGAACCTGAAAACACATATTCAAAATTTCTCAAGTGACAAGTGATAGAACTGCAGGGGAAAGAAATATAAGTGGAGATATAAAAATCTAAAAAAAAAGCCACTTAAAAATATCAATATACTTTGGATACTATATAAGAATACAGAACTCTACACCAAACAGAATAGCTATCTGAGCACACACAAACACACAAATAAAACATGCATTAAGTTATAATATATAACTAGATTCCAAAAGGTCAATTTCGTTCACACTAAATTCTCTGACCATAATGCAATAAAATTAGATAATAAAGGTTAGTTAAAAGTATTCCTATTTTGAGAAACTAAATAACTCATGGGTTAAAATGGAGATTACAAAAGATATTAAGAAATATTAAAACTGAATAATAATATACACCTGCAAGGCAAAATCTGTGGGACATGAGCAAATCAGTACCTAAAAGAAATTTATAACTTTGAATACACTGATGAGGAAACAATAAAGTTTAAATATTCACAAGTTAAACATTCAAGATAATGCAAAAGAGCAAGAGCAAAATCAGCAGAAAGGAAATAATAAAGATAGAAATGAAAAAGCATATAAAATAACAACAGAAGACTGATAAAACCAAAATATTTTGATAATGAATTAAAAAAATGAAAGTGGTGAGACTTATCAAGAACGAGATTTAAAAATAAAAGATTCAAAATAAAAACATGACAAACATATGCTAAAATATTAAAATCTAGATGAAATGGCTAAATTCTAGAAGAATAAAAAATACTAAAATTCATAGAGGAAGAAACAGATAACTTCAATAGAATAGACTAGTAAATATTAAAGAAAATGAAAAGGTAACAACCTTCTATTAAAAACATCAGGTCCATGTGGTTTTATAAGTGAGTTCCACCAAACTTCTAAGAAAATATATATTTTATATGTTGTTCCAGAAAAAAGAAAAAGCACATAAACTGACTAGGTCCTTAAGAAGATAATAAAATATTAATTCTAAATCTAGATATGAACCAAATAAGTACAGGCTCATTTCACTTGCAAAAATTCCAAATATTACCCAACAAAACTAATAGTGTTTTGCTTATCCCAGGAAAGCAAGAATATCTCAACTTCAGAAAATTTATAAATATAAATGACGACAGTGATAAAGCCAAAAAAAAAAAACCCCACAAAAAACAAAAAAACCACCTAGATCATTTTATCAACCATGGATATTTAACTTTTCTTAGTTCCCAATCAACACCTATTTATTTTTAAGAAACAAAACACTCTTACCAAACCAGCAAGAAAAAGTTACTTTCTCAACTTGGTAAAAGTTTATCAACCAAAAATTTTCATATTCCCTTTAAAAATCAAATTACATAAGGATCACCATGATGATTGATACTGACAAAGAACCAAAAGTTCTAATCAATGTTATAATAAAAGAATAATAGATATAAGAACTGGAAGAAAAAAGCTATTAATTTATAGATATACAGTCATCTAATTAAAAGAAGACTTAACATATGAACTATTAGAACTAATAGAAGAGTTCAGCAAAGTTCCTGGATATGAGATTAATCTATGACTATTCACTAATTTGTTTATATAGCACTTAACAATTTGCCAGGTACTATTTTAGAAACTGCACAAATGTTAACTCATTTTAAATTCTCCTAACAACTCTATAAGATAGGTTTTTTTATTGTCCCCATTTACAATGAGGTTTAATTTACCTGCCTGAGGTCATGCATTTAGTGAGAGGATTTGAATCTAGGCACTCTTAACTTCCGTATCAGTAATACTAACTAGAAAATGTATTACATAAATACCTTCCACAACGTAACACACAAGATCAAAAAATGATGAATTCAATCACATCAAAATTAATCATTTCTGATGATTAATGACTGAACTAAATAAAGACATCGAGAACGAAGTTAACTACAAATCAACAACAAAAAGTAGCAACCTCAATAAAGAAATAGGCAAAGGACAAAAATATCCAGTTTACAGAAGAGAAAATCCAAAGGCCATTGACGATATGACGAGTAAAGAGATACCACATTATTCTATTCGTTTGGTAATTAGAAAGCTGGACAATGTCAAGTGCCAGTAAGGAGACTAAAGGAATCCCTTCAGGAACCAGCCTGCTGGTGCGATTGTAGACTGGGATCTTTCTGAAGAGCAAACTGGCAGCACTACTTAGCCAAACTATTTGCACATCTCATGATCTAGCAATTCTACTCTTGGGTATATGTAGCAAAGAAATTCTCGTTAAGACCAACATGTACTCTGATGCTTGGTTTTTGATGGTAAAAAATTAGAAGCACTCTAGGTTTCCATCACTGGAGAAGTGGACAGTTAAAATGTGGTAAAAGCACATTAGAAGTATACATTGCAACACAGCTGGACTAAAAGCATAGGTCTAAATGGAAAAAGCAAAAACCAAAATATCAACAGCTCATTTACATCATTCTGTAGGAGTAATTTCCAAAATGTAACTCAGTAAACATCTAGTTTCAAATACACATTGAGTTGTGTTAATAAGGTCATATGGTATGACTTCGTGTCAGTAATATTTCTATATACATTCTTTTTATATATCAGTTCCCAGCAGTATCTGGCATATATCAGGGGCTTAGGTTTTTTGAAAAAATTAATGAGGGAATGATGAAGGACTGCTGTAAGTAACTATACAAGCATATCCTATTTTTATTCTACGGCTACAAAAATACCCAAATTATATTTAAGTGACTTAATAATGTGTTGGACAAAGGCAAATTAAACAAGTTTTTAAAAGGTAGGATCAACAAAGATCCTACTAAAGCAAAATAAAGAGAATTGCTTATAACTTCATCTGCAGGAAAAAACGTGAATGCAAATACTTTTAAGTTTATACTATTACCACCTAGTTCAACCTAAAAACAAAAAGAAAATTCGAACATACCATAAGTCTTATTTAATTGAGACAGGAGAAGCTGTTGGCTTTTAATTCTTCTGTCCTCTTATATTTTTACTATTTCATTTCAACCAGATTCCATCTGCAAGATTGAGTATATTTCAGTCATTCTGTTACTCAAAGCATGCTTTAAAAGGCTCACTCTACTTTTTCAGCAGAAATAACAAAGTCTCTTTGAAGGCATATGTAAACCCTAGAGTGAACCCATCACTGTTATTCTTTTATATTTCATGTGCATAATTTTCCCATATTAAAACCAAATTAACTGCACTTACTCTATATACCTCCATGTATAATTTACCTTTAAAAAATATTTTTTTCCTGTAATTTTGGAACTAAATAACCTTACCACATAAATTCTTTAGTTTTGTTATTTCTTTAATTAAACAAAGTTTACCAAGGACAGGAAGAGATTTATTCCCAAAGTTGCTGTTATTTGTTCTTTTTTCCCATAGCACTGAAAATAGAAGTTAATAGGTAAGCTTAAGACAGTGAGACTAATAAGTTTTAATTTATCATTTTTTACCAGCTTTATTGAAGTACACAGTTGGCAAATTATATTTAACACAATGTGATGTTTTGATATATTAACTGAAATGACTACCACAATTAAGCCAATTAACATATCACCTCGCAGTTACCATTTATGTGTTAAGAACACTTGAGATCTACTTTCTTAGCAAATGTCAAGTATACATATATTAACTATAGTTACCATGGTGAACATTAGGTCTCCAGAACTTATTCATCTTAAAACTGAAAGTTTGTACCCTTTGACCATTATCTCCCCGTTTCCTCTACCTCTCAGCCACTGGTAACTCCCCTTTTACTCTGTTACTATGCGTTTAACTTTTTTAGATTCTACATATGAGATCATTAATTAATTGTCTTTGTGGCTGCCTTATTTCACTTTGCAGGATTTCCTTCTTTTTTAAAGACTGAATAGTATTCCATTGTGTGTTCCTGTGCATGACCTCACATCTTTACCCATTCATCCACTGATGGACACTTAGGTTGTTTCCATAATTTGGCTACTGTGAATAATGATGCAATAAACATGGGAGTGCAGATATATCTTTGAGATAGTGACTTTATTTCCTTTGAATATAAAGTCAGAAGTGAGACTGTTGGGTTACATGCTAGTTCTATTTTTAATTTTTTGAGGAACCTCCATACTGTTTTCTATAATAGCTGAACCAATTTGCATTCCCACTAACAGGCATAAGAGTTTTCTTTTCTCCACATCCTTGCCGACACTGCTTTTCTTTTCTTTTTGATAACAGTCATCCTAAAGGTGCAAGGGATTGTCTTACTGTGATTTTCACTTGCATTACCCTGATTAGTGAGGTTGAGCACCATTTCATATACCTATTTGGTCATCTGCATGCCTTCTTTGGAAAAATGTCTACTCAGGTCCTTTACTCATTTTTTTTTTGAACTTTTCTAAGAATTTATTTGAACCAATCTGAAAACATGCCAGGGAGCAAGATATCAACTGCTCCCTCTATGCTCATTGGTTTTTTTTTTTTTTTTTTATTAAAGTTGCATGAGTTCCTTATATATTTTGTATATTAACCCCCTTTGAGATATATAGTTTGCAAATATTTTCTCCCATCCCAAAGGCTGCCTTTTCATTTTGCAATCTATTATACTTTAAAATTCTTTTCAGATTATAATGTTCAAAAAATACTGAGCAAAAACATTAATTCCCCCCAAAAAAGCTCATCAAAATATAGTTAGGCTGACCTCTGGTGGCCAAATGCCTCATCCTTTAATAACTGACAAGATGGTATGAATGAAGTCATCGCTCATTTGTGGCAACATAGCCAAGTAAAATACAGTAAAGGAAATCATATCAGAAATGTCACAGTCAAACAAAGCAACAAAAGTAGTTAGGCACCCAAACCATAAAGAGAGCTGGGCAATTTAAGCCCACGAGATAATAAAAATGCCTCCAAATATTCGTTTGTTCTAATTTTTAGTTTACCAGTTGACTTTACATGAAAAACAAACAGTGGTTCTCAAAATAAATATAATTCCGCACTGTCCAATATTGTAGCCACTAGCCCTCTGTGTCCACTGAGTACTTGAAATGTGGTTAGTGATAGTGGGTAAAGTAATACCGAATTTCAAAGACTTGGTAAGGGAAAAAATGTAAATTATGTCATTAATTATTTATGCTGATAATGTTGAAATAATAATTTGGACATACTTGGTTAAAGAATCAATGCCTTTTCTAGGTTTCTTTCACCGCAGCTTTCTAGGCATTCTACGTTTAGGCTATAGTGAAATCATAAATGTTATCAGTATGCTACATGTATGCTTAGGCCTCTATGCTTCTACTCTAGCTAATCAACCTAAAATGTCTTTCAGAAATTTGACATCTAGATAATTTTGGAATTATGGACAACCCAAATACTACCATATTTATTACTTTACTAGCATTTGAATACCTAAAGTTTCAGGAATTAGGCATATGAGGAGAATGGATGAATAAATTATGGCATATTCATACAACAGAATATTCATACACCAGGCAACCCGTCTGTGCCTCAGCTTCCTCAGCTTAAAAGGAGATAGAAGTTACCTGACAGGGGTTGTTGGTAAGGATTAATTAAATAAAGTGCTTAAAAAGTGTCTGGCAGATAAGGGACGATGAAGAGTAATAAGTTATCATGATAAGTGTCAGTATGAATAAATCTCAAAAACACTGATTGAAAAAACAAGTTGCATATGACTAGTCATATAACATTAAAACATGAAAACAAGAATATACTTATTAGAGATGTATTCATATATCGTAAACACATAAAAATTAACAGTAAATGAAGAAAATCAGTTACTACTGGGGAGGAAAGGTGATTTAATAGGAAAAAAAGTGAATGGGAGGCATTATTACCTATTTCCTTAGCTGGCTGTGGGTACTGAGATGCTTGTTTGGGTGTGACATAATTCCATTAAAAAAGTTTAATGGCTTAGTTCCTGCTCGAAGGCGATCCAAATTCCTCGATCTTAACCGACACCCTAAACCTGTTGCCCTGCTGTGTTTCTTTGTTGAGAACATCGCCGTTACGCTCCCCTGTGCGAAGCCGGTAAACCTGGAATAAGCTGCGTGTCTAAGCTAAACCGTGCCTCTCTTCGCAGCGGTTCCCACACTGCCACCCTCCTTTGCGGACAGACTTTCCAGCAGCCGAGGACCCAAAGCCTAAAAGGACAGCGGCCCGCCTCCATCAGGAGACGTCGGAACGGCCCCCTCGCAGGCCCGGTACGTCTCCCCGCTCGGGAGAAGCAGGGCCGCTGCCCCGCTCCGCAGCACGCCCTATCTTTCCCTTCTCCGCAGGATCTCCAAGCGAACCCCTCCTCCCGGGACCCCCTGCTCCGCTTCAGTCGGAGCAGGAACTGTTCCCCTCAGTGGATTCTCTGTTCTCACCCATGTAGGATCTTTTTCCTTTCTCGCTCGCGCCCTGCCGCACGACCAGGTGAGGCCTAGCGCCACCAACTCTGTCCCGACAGTCGCATCTCCACTCGGCTCACCCTCTCAACGGATACCACTTCCGGGCGAGCAAACTGTCCCCGCCTCGTAGAAATGCCACTGCCCACCCGGAAAACGGCTGGCTAGGCCCGGGGCGCATGCGTCCGAACCGCAGGGCTTGAGGTGGGTGGGTCCATCTCTTCCCGCTCTGGCCGCCCCGCCCTCTCGCGGCAGTCTCGCGGTATTTCCTTCTCCCGCGGGAGTTATTTAAATGTTCTGGCGGTAACTACGCCCTGGGCTCCCCGTAGCCCGCAGACCCGAGTCTGAGAAAGCTCTGGTTATTCAGTCTGTGATCTGTCGGGCCAGCTGCAGCCGGTTGCAGACGGGGCTTGTTCCCGCGTAGTCCCAGCACCATGGGGGCGGAGAAGAGGCTGCTCTCGATTAAGGAGGCCTTTAAGCTGGCGCAGCAGCCGCACCAGAACCAGGCGAAGCTAGTGGTGGCGCTGAGCCGCACATACCTCACGGTAAGCGCACCGGACTCCGAGGCCCCGGGCCGCCGCCGCCCCTCTTCCTCCTGCAGGGGCCTCCCCTGACGCTTTGGACTCCGCGCGCTGCGACTCCATCCTCCTTGAACTGAGATGCTTGTTCGGGTGTGACATAATTCAGGACCTGGTTCGGAGAAGTCTGGCGACTTGCCCGAGGTCGCCTGGGCACCCCCTCTCCCCAGCGGCCTCTGCCGCGGACCGTTAATCCTTTGTAGGCTTGAACTTGGATAGAAACATGATTGATCCCCGAGGCACCAAGCAATGGGCCTCAGAATGGATCCTGAGTGCTGTGGTTCAGTGGTTGTTGTCCCTTTGGTCACCGCCCACATCAGAAACGCCGACCATCAGTCACCTAACATCATTCCACCGTTAAATTAAATCAAATCACCAAATAGCAAGTTATTAGGACCTGACTCTTTCTATTCATGTAAATAATGCTTATTTTGATTGGAGCCGTGAGAAAAATAGGACACTGAGTTTCGGGAAAATTAAATTGAGGTCCAAGAAAGATTGTAAATCAATGTAATAAGCCTTGAGAATAGGAGATAGGATGCGAAAGTTGTATCAAAAGGAAGTTGCTGTGTAATAGAAAGACTAAATATGATAGACTATCAAAGCCACTGTTGTTTTGGGGCTGTTCATGAAGAAGCATATTTTTACTAAATTGGTGCCAAGGCATATTGAGAAGTCAAGGATACCGAAAAAAAGAATCCATCCACTCAAAATTCACGATCGATTTCTCCCTGGAAGAAGTAAATTTCAGTGTAGAGAAATGGTGCACATTTATTTCCCCTTTGATGGTTCGGATAATTGAGAGTTTACTAAATAATGATTTCAGTTTGAGTTACAGCTAATGCTTTCAGCATTCTTAGAGTAATGTTGGGAAAAATGATTTCATCAGTGCAGTTTGTGATGGTTTCTTTTGTTTTTCAGATGGATGATAAAACAGTTTTTCATGAGGAGTTCGTTCATTACCTTAAATATGCTATGGTGGTCTATAAACGTGAACCAGTTGTGGAGAGGGTAATAGAATTTGCAGCAAAATTTGTTACTTCATTTCACCAATCTGATACGGAAGATGATGAGGAAGAGGAAGATGGTGGCATTTTAAATTATTTGTTTACTTTTCTATTAAAGGTATTAAAGGTTTATGAAAACGTGAACTTTGGGGGAGTATTGTAGAAAATTATACTATATTAAAGGGGCCATGGAAGTTTGTGTATTTTAGAGAATGCAATATCTGGTAATTGAGAACATGACTGTGAATGAGTTTTTTATAGGAAATATTAGAACTGTCATGAAGATTAAAAGATGTACTTTTAAAATTCAGATTAAAAGACGGACTTTTAAAATACAGCATTACATTTTTAACGACCTCTCTAAACCAGTTCTATACATGTATTTTAAATGAGTTCTCTATTTTAGAAGTAAAGTTTCTATCTATAAACAGGAATATACTATTGTAATTTAGATGGTATATTTTGTATAACTACTCAGACTACATTTTGATAACCTTATATAATGTATCTTTAGTATGCATGTGGATCAAAGCAGCATTATAGTTTCTCTGGAAGTAATTACTTGAATTCTAAACATGGAATTCAAAGGTATGTGATTATTTAGCAATGCTATGTGACTAAATTTTGATTTGTTTCCATTTCAGTCTCATGAAGCAAACAGCAATGCAGTTAGATTTAGAGTGTGCCAGCTCATCAACAGGCTCTTGGGAAGTATGCCAGAAAATGCCCTGATTGATGATGATTTGTTTGATAAACTTAATAAAGCCATGTTTATTAGATTGAAAGATAAAATTCCAAATGTAAGGATACAGGCCGTTCTGGCTCTTTCACGACTTCAGGATCCCAAAGATGATGAATGCCCAGTGGCTAATGGTATGTGTAGCTCCCTAAATCCTTTTTCAGTTTTGTTGACTTTGTTAAATCCTCAGTAGATAATTTTTTTCGTTATGAACTACATATATGAAAGAATATAGGCTTGTATGTGTATATACACATATACATACATATATAATTTAAAAATATGTATATATATTTATAATTTAAAAAAAAACCCCAAGGAACCACCACTCAACTTGAAAAAATAGGCTTCAAAGGTACTGATGATATTGTATCTTATATCTCACTCCAATTACATCACTCCCTCAGAGATAACAATTATCCTGAATTTTGGGTTAATTCTCTTGTTTAAACAATTAACTACATGTGGGTATCTCTAATAAGTTTTGCCTATTATTTTGTATGTTGCATGTGTCATATTTTTCTGTGCTCTCACCATTATTTCTAAATGTAACATTCATCCATGTTCTGTTTACTTACTATTTTATGGCATTCTATTGTATGAACATAGCACAGTTTATTATTTCTAATACTGATGGACCTTCTAGTTGTTTCCAGTTATTTTGCTCTTAAAAAATAGTGTTGGTGCAGTGAAGTTATACATGGTTTCTCACGCACAAGTTAGAGTTTTTCTAGGGATGGACTAACTGGAATGGGTGCACATTTAATATATAAGTGTTCTGCAGAACGGTTCATCAATTAATATTCCCAATAAAAATGCATAAAGGCTTTCATTGATTCACATCCTCTCCGGTGTTTGATATTGCCAGATTTTTAAATTTTTCTTAGTCGGTCATATGATGTAATTGTTATTGCATCTTTTTTTGGATATTTAGCAGCCAGTTATATTTATTCTATTATATAATGCCTATTAATGTGTTCTATCTATTTTTCTGTTGGCTTGTCTTAATGACTTATTGGAGTCCTTTATACTGAAAAATCCTTGGGTTATATGAATCCTAGATCTCTTACTACTTAACATGGTTTATTGTTTCGCTCTCTTTGGGATGTCTTTTGTTGGACAGAATTTCTTATGTCAAAATTATCAGTCTCTTTGATTTGCACTTGCTTTTATTTAAGAAATCTTTCTCTACCTTTACACTTGTAAAGATAGTTATATTCCACTTTTCCATATTAGCCTAAGGTATATTTTGGGCACTCCTGTTAATTTTTCTCTTTTTCTTTCTTACTAGCTTTATAATCAATTTTGATAACTGGTGTTGATATTTTCTGTTTTTTTGTTTTGTTTTGTTTTTTTATAGGCAAGGCAACCCTTGGTTGACCTCACAGATTGCAAGGATTACAATCCTTTATTTTCTATTTTTATTTTTTACGCTTACAGCACCTGGTCTTCCTAGGTAGTCTCCCATCCAACTACTAACCAGGCCTGACCCTGCTTAGCTTCCGAGATCAGAGGGGATCAGGTTTGTTCAGGGTAGCATGGTCGTAGACAATATTTTCTGGTCTTAAATGATATACCTAATATTGTGTAAAACATGTTCAGTAGTCAACATGTACTTGATTATAATTTAAAAATTTGAGAAGTAGAGGTGAATAAACATTTATATACAGAAATAGATTTTGTTTCAGTAAGTAAAACCAAAAGTTAATTCTTTTTTTTTGAACTCATTAAAAATCCAAATAGCCCTTTATAATGCCAGGTCAGTTTAAAATAAAGTCCCTGCTATATTAGACTTCTAAATCTTAAAGAGTTGCAAAGGCATAATCTTAATGATGGATTTTCTGTGACTTTAGGGCTATTTGTTTTTAGTGTTAGCCTTCATGCCCAGTCTGGTGACTAATTTCATTTTCTGCCCTTTTTAAGGGAAGTTGGCAGAAAAAAAAAGTCTTCAGTTAAAATTAAATGTGTAAGACTAAAATATGACATTTTAAAGATCCTATTAAATATCAAAATGTGGGTTATCTTATGACTATAATTAAAGAAATATTTCTTTAGTGTACTAAAATGTATCACTTTATTTTTAGCATATGCTACTTTGATTGAAAATGATTCCAATCCAGAAGTTAGGCGGGCAGTGTTATCATGTATTGTGCCATCAGCAAAGACTTTGCCAAAAATCGTAGGGCGCACCAAGGATGTGAAAGAGACTGTCAGAAAGCTGGCTTATCAGGTAAATAACATCTTGTGTAGGCATATTCTTAAAAGATAAGAAGCTGTACTCTTAAAATACTTTTGAAAAATATTTGGCAAATAATAACGATTCCTTCATTTGAGATTTTTACCAACAGAGAGCTTAGATAATTTAGGTAGAATCTTATTGTATTAATGTGTTACCAGATATTAAATTTTTTTGGAGATTCTGGGTAATTTTCTTAGATGGAGATATTACTAGTTATGAAATTTGTAAACTATGTTGAGTTTAATAACCATCTTTTTATTATCTTTTTAAGGTTTTAGCCGAAAAGGTTCATATAAGAGTTATGTCCATTGCTCAGAGAGTAATGCTCCTTCAACAAGGTCTTAGTGACAGATCAGGTAAGATATCTTTACATACAAAACTTCAGTAGATTTTGAGTTCAGACTTAAAAGATTTAATAAACAACTGTCCTAAATTAGGTCAGGTGAACCTATTATTTCCATAGCCCTGTCAGAAATTTATCTTGGTGTATAATATAGAAAACATTTTCTAGGTTTTAAGAGTTTGTTCCAATTTTTCTGTTTTATAAATGGAAAAACTAGCTGAAGGCTACAGAGCTAATTTACATCAGAAGTAGGGCTGGATCTGTTTTCTAGCTCTCCCTCCCTAGTAAAAATGCTGTCTATCCTCTTTGTGTATATTTTGATTATACAGTCATTAGGAATGGTCATACTAGTATAATTTTCTTAGTTTATTGTTTGTTTTTTCTTTTTGTCCCTGTTGCAACTAGAGGATCTGCTTACAGGAATGAGGAATGATAGATTTTTAATTTCCAATCCATATGAGAAGGCTAAGATGACTTAATTTTACTATAGCAAGAAAAACCAGAGTTTGAAAACATTCTCAGAGGACTAATGACTAGGATGACTTTAAAAACTGGGAATAAGGTTCGTTTAGTGATACATGCTTGCATGATTCCCTACTGCAAATAGCAGTCACGTGTAATAGATGAAGTCAGTCAATAAGTGAAATATTGGTATTATATTGTCTAAACAAGACCCGAAGCCCAGGGAATGCAGGGGAGAAGGAATGCAAAGATATTTTGTTGGTTGAGTATTTGGTTCTGACCTTTTCTCTTTTTATTTGGAAATGAGCAACATAGTGATTTTTCCTTAGTATGCTTTGTTCTGCCTCTTAGTCTCTTTCCGTTTTCATTATAAATACCGACTTAAATGTTAATACTGATCTGAGACGTTAAAACAAAATACGGGAAATGGAAGCTAGAGGGAGCCTCTGTTTACTTACGTTTCAAATGACTTAACAGATGCTGTGAAACAAGCAACACAGAAGCATCTTCTCCAAGGCTGGTTACGTTTCTCTGACGGAAATATATTAGAGTTGCTTCATCGGTTGGATGTGGAAAATTCTTCTGAAGTGGCCATCTCTGTTCTCAATGCCTTATTTTCAGTGACTCCTCTTAATGAACTGGCAGAAATCTGTAAAAATAATGATGGCAGGTATATATGAAGTATTCATTCTTTAAAATGTGATGCTGATGAACTTTTGCAATTAAACTTAGTCTCCTCGTATATGTCTTTTTCCACTTTTTTCCTTCTTGTATAAGAATTCAGTTCTTTACCATAGACTACATTATTATTATTATTATTATTATTCCTTTTTCATTTTGTTGCCTTGATTTTTACATTAGCCTACCATGGAAAGCCCAACAACGTGTATTCCTATAGTATGTTTGCTCATTTAATGTTTTTTTTTCTTTTGGTCTAAATATTTTCACTCTTTGTTTTCCATTCTTTTATGTGTGGATAACTTAATGACTTTGCAATTAAAAGGATGGCAGTTACAAATTCCCATTTTTCTATTTAGTTCAAATTTTAGCTGGCTGTTAAGATCATGCTTTTATTCTCTCCTTTTTAAATGAAGGAAATTGATTCCAGTGGAAACATTAACTCCTGAAATTGCTTTGTATTGGCGTACCCTTTGTGAATATTTGAAGTCAAAAGGAGACGAAGGTGAAGAATTTTTAGAGCAAATTTTGCCAGAGCCTGTAGTATATGCAGAGTATTTACTGAGGTAAAAATTTTTCCTTTGGTTTGGAATGTACTTGTGTTGCCATATGTGTCAACCTCCCAGCCCTCCTCCCTCAAAGACATGCTTGATTGGAAATAAGTTAAAAACTTTTTTTTTTTTTTTTTTTTTTTTGGTTAGGTAGAGATAAATAGGTGTGCACATTGAGTCTTTCTGAGGAATATCTTGTGTTGGTCAGGATACTGAAAGATCAAAGTCAGTGTGTTTCGGGACATCTGAAAAGTGTTAAGATGTGATTATGTACATTTCTTCATAAAGTTGATAATGATGATGCGTTACTCTTTGAAACTGGTTGGCATACTTTTTCTAAGTGCAAGACACTAAGTTTTGTAGAGTCTGTGGACAATACTGTCTCTGTCACAGTTATTCAGCTCTGCTGTGGTGATGTAAAAGCAGCCAGAGACAATGTGTAATGAACGATTATGACTTTCTTGATAAAACTTTTATCAATTTTTACAGATGCTAAAATTTGAACTTCATCTAATTTTCACATATACATATATATATATATATATATATATATATATACACACACACACGTATATATTTTCACATGTATTTTTAAACTTATTTAACAATGTAAAAATTTTAGCTTGCAAGCTATGCAAAAAAAAGCAGTAGGCTGGATTTGGTGCATGGACCATAGTTTTCCAACTGACAGGGTGGACCTTTGTAGCCAGTTTTAGTATTAATTAATTTGGCTTTTTGTTTAAAAGTTTGTTTTTCAAAATGTACTTTTTTCTTAAATTATTTTGAATTACTGTGATTTCTCCTTATTTCACCTCAAAATTAAACAAGTAAAACATGAATGCATTTTTGTCAAAATTCTAATATAGATGTACATAGAATAAAAATGTGGAATTTCCTTTTATCTCCTAATTCCTCAATCTCATTGATTTCCTTATAGTTAACAACCAAACAATTTGGAGTATACACTTTCAAACCCTTTCTCTACATTTATGCACCAGTATATTAAATGCAGAAATGCTTTTTTTAAATATAGCATACTTCATAATTTTTTTTAACTGCTGGTGTCTGAGACCATTATATGTTGGTACATATAAATCTCTCACCGTAGTAACAATGACATATCATTTACTCCTCTGTTGATGGACATTTAGGGTATTTCCAGTTTTCACTGATGATAAAGGTGTGTTCAACTTTCTTGTACATTTAGATGTGCCTTTCTGATTTTGTGGGGTTAATTCCCAGAAGTGGAATTCCTGGGCCAAAGTTAATATACATTTTGATAGATATTGGAGTGTAGATTTTTAACTTTGTGCTTTGATGCATTTTTAAATAGATTCTTGCATATAATATGAATTATGGGCCTGAGTTCTCTCCATGTGAAATATACTATCCTGCTTTTGCCAATAAAAGTCTCATATATAAGTAGGAAGCAAAACTGTGAATACATTTGAATTTTGTATGCCAAATATTAAATTCAGGATAAATATCTTAAATGTGAGCCAAAATAGAAACTTATAGCTTGAGCTCATAGAAATATTACAAAAACCATATGTGAATTTTCTAAGTGTTTTGATGGTAATTATTTCAGGCTTTAAAATTTAATTAGAGTATTTATTATAATGCTGTTTAGGCCATATTGAAATATTTCCAAAAAGAATGAGTTTGATGCAATGTTTAGTATATATCAATGTAAAAGTAATAAATGCCTATAGAAGACAAAATATTAAAAAAAATGAAATATTAATAAGTAACATAGAGGGGGAACGTCTTCTCAAGGACTGTTTCACGAATTGATTCTTAGTTGATTAATACCGACATGTAAAGAGCTTGGGTCCTCATTCTTATATTTCCTTTGTCCCTTAATCTGTGAGTTTTGAGATGATTTTAATCAACTTGTTTATTTCACTTATAGAGAGGAAAAGTTTAAAAATCGTATTTTATTACTGAAAGAACACAAGAAATAGGACGATTGTCTTTTGGGAGCAACATTACTAGATAGGACAAGTTTACTCAGGTACAGCAACAAAATTAAATGGAAAAATTGTTTTCTGATAATGTGAGAAATATATTTTCAGACATTTCATAGCAGGAAGAGTTAGTGACTCAGAATTCTGATATGAAACAATTTTCTGTTATCCAAAGTATTCACATTAAGAGAGGAATCCGGGATATTAAATGAGGCCTATCAAATTTGAGTATGAAAAAGGGACACGAATAAAATTTTTGGAAAGCTACCTTAAATACAAATTTTTGATTTATGAGCCTTTATATACTCTTGGTTATCATTTTATAAAATGAGTCGATTTATTCATTTTACATAATTCTGCAGTTTCTAGGACTTGATTCTTGTGGACATTTTAAAAATGACATTTTTGAACCAGATTGTTTTTCATATTCCAACCAAAAGGCATGTAGGTGTTTAAGTTTAAACCCTTAATTCTGCTTTTAAGTAGCTTCCCCCTCCCTCTATCTTTTGTAGGCTATTGAATATTTTCTAGGTCAGGGTTGTAAGAGGCTTTAATTTGGGCAGTTGATGGTGCTTTTTCAGTAGCACCTGCACTAAGACACTGCAAAGCTTAGTTAGGCCCCTAAGCTAGAATAATACAAATTCCTGACACCATGTATGTTTTTCTGATTTTTTTAAAAGATCATTGTGTTCATGATTTAATCCTGTAATGACTATTATTATTGCTGCTATTCTTTTAAACAACAAAATAATGGTTAATTAGGGATGATGGAAGTCTAGCTCTTCATAAATAATTGGATTTTGAGGAAAGGCTTCAGAACTTTATAACAGAATACTAGTGACATCGAAATATTTAGTTATCAATTTGAGAGACAAATATGAACCTTTTGAAAATTTCCCATAGGAAGTTTGAATCTTTAATGAAAGTACATTTTTCAAATTTTTTGTTTCAGGCCATCAAGTTCGTGAAAGTCCATGATAATGGCATAGAATTTACTCTGTAGACCAAATTAGTATAACATGGTATAAACATCCATATATTTGCACTAATATGAACTGAAAAGATGCTTTTCTAACCTGTTTGGGAGCTGTTTAATATTCTTAACAGATTCTATACATTTTATTAATTCTACTTGTTTTAGTTATATTCAGAGCATTCCAGTCGTTAATGATGAGCAGATAAATGACTTTTCCTATATTGGAAATTTGATGACAAAAGAGTTCATAGGTCAACAGTTGATTCTAATTATCAAGTCTTTGGATACCAGTGAAGAAGGAGGAAGGTACGTCTAAATGTTCTAATGTGCTCTTCTGAATTTTTTGTTTTGAAATATAGTCTCGTTATAATATGATTAACTATATTTAACCTAGCTCTCTAATGTGCTATAAAAAGTATTTTCTTTCCTTTTATATATGTTAATATATATATATTACATATATAAATATATATGTAATATATGAGGAAATATATATATATATGTATATATATATGTATACATATATATATGTAATATATATGTAATATATATATATTTATATATATATGTATATATATACACATATATATGTAATATATGTATATATTACATATATGTGTATATATTACATATATATATAATATATATATATTACATATATAAATATATATGTAATATATGAGGAAATATATCCCTTTCCTCCCCCAACTCCTGTGTGTTTATGTGTGTATGTATAAAATATGAGGTCTTAATTCATTTTTTTGGAATAAATCAATGAAATTGCAGATGTTTGCTTAAAAATCTATTTGTCTTTATTATAGTAGAGGGCTAGTAATACTATCTAAAAGATTTGATTCACTGCTGGTATTTTGTCATTTCATCTGTTGA
Organism: Pteropus medius; assembly: GCF_902729225.1. NCBI lineage: Eukaryota > Metazoa > Chordata > Mammalia > Chiroptera > Pteropodidae > Pteropus > Pteropus medius. The sequence continues at coordinate 5,876,119 of NW_024349804.1, read as the reverse complement.
TTTATGAAAGATTGTAAGGTCATTTATAAATTTTTTTTTTTGTAGAACATGAATTTTTTACCTAAAATTTGTACATATTTTTTTGTATTTCAGTTCTTTTTTATATTTAAGTCTGCGTAATAGGTGAAATGTTAGAGATAAAATGTGTTTCTACTGTCCTATTTAAATTAAAATAATTCTTTTTGAATGCAGGAAACGACTGCTGGCTATTTTACAGGAGATTCTTACTCTACATACAACCCCGATATCTCTAATTTCTTTTCTTGTTGAGAGACTGCTCCACATAATTATAGATGATGATAAGAGAATACAAATTGTAAGTATTTTCTTCGTTGTTGATAAAGATAACAAGTTTTGGTAAATGACTGAGGATTGTCTTACCTTTTAGTACTTTTTGCTTTGTCTTAAATTGCCTTTTGTTTTAGGTTTGTCTCTATCAAGCTTTTAAACTTAAAAACAAATCTTTCTCACACATATTTTAAAAAAAATCTCTTAGCATACCTATCATTGTGTTGTATCAGTTTGAAATGGAGCGGGTTAGGGAAGTGGTGACATGTCGCCATTGGTCACTAGCGTGTTTGAGAGCTGGCTCAAGTTAGACATACCTGGGTTCAGATCCCCTCTTAACACTTTCTGGCTTTGTGACTTTAGGCAAGTTATTTAATTTAGCTTTTTCACTCATCCACAAAGTAAAAATAACAATAAAACCTACTTTTCATTGTTCAATGAAATAATGTTCATAAAGTGCTTTATAAATGCAGAAATAAATGTTATAATATTACTGGTATTTTCTCTGGGGTAGGCATAAAAGCCAGCCGTGTATCATCGCTTTTCATAAAATCATACCGTCTTGGAGTTGTAAATTAATTCAGAGGTCGTCTTTCCAACCCCTCCTTGCACATACATACTTATACATAAATCTCTTCTACGACATTTCCAGTTAGTGGTTATCCAGTGTCTGCTTAAGTACCCTCATTTGAGATGCACCGTTTTCTGAATCAGCCAACTCCAGTGTCCCAGTGACTCTGAAAAGAAGGTCTTTTGTTATGCTGTCATTATTTATGCTTTGTATATCCAAAGGAACAATAAAAGAGAATTCTGTTTTTTATATTTAGCTCCTATAGAGCTGAACAAGGGAAGGAGTTGAAAATTTTGGGTAGAGAATTTTAGTTTTATAGTGCTTAAGGTTATACAATATAAGGCTATATAATATTAATTTTTTGTTTTTCAAGCAATATTAGAATTTATCTTCGATGTCTATGTGCCTATTATCTTCCCATAATCTTACACTTTTTAGACACATATTGTTGGGTCATTTTTTTCTAAAATTGTCGAGCAAATAGAATGTGTACCATTTTTACTTGCATATTTTGTTGTTTTTCAAGAGATTCAGGATACGACTTGGAGTTTTATGTAGCAATTTGAAGTCATTTTCTGAAATAGAACATATTAAATCATGTACTCTGAATTATAACTTTCCTTAATCAGGTTACAGAAATTATCTCAGAGATTCGGGCACCCATTGTTACTGTTGATGTTAATAATGACCCAGCTGATGCAAGAAAGAAAGAGCTGAAGGTAAATCTCTTCTAAATTAAAGAAATGCTTGAGTATAATGTTGTGCAAGTCTTTTATTCCCTCTTGCTATACATTTTCAAAATTGTTCTCACAAAGTTATTAACTATTCTAAGAGTATCTAAAATGTTAGCAGATTATGTCAGTCTGAAAGATTTGCAGGAAGACCGTAACTTTGTATATGCCTGACTGATTAAATTTGGGGTCATTGAGATATTAAAGTATATTCTTTAATTTGCTACAGATTTTCATATTAATAGTTTTTGTTTGGTATTTACATAATCAATTTATATCTTTCCTTAGATGGCTGAAATAAAAGTTAAACTTATTGAGGCAAAAGCAGCTTTGGAAAATTGCATTACCTTACAGGATTTTAAAAAAGCATCAGAATTAAAAGAAGAAATTAAAATATTAGAAGACGCCAGAGTAAACCTATTGAAAGAGACAGAGCAACTTGAAATTAAAGAAGTCCATGTAGAGAAGGTATAGATAACTTTCTTCTACTAAATTTTAGCTGTTATTAATCATCTCAACTAAACTTTGTTTTCTTTCTTAACTCAAAGCTGCCAGAATGTATTTACTTTGGAGAGATTTTTAACAGTATCATGAATTAATATGAAAAATTTCTTTCCTCTCCTATTTGTTTGTATTTTGGACTTTGAAAGGCTTTAATTTAATTATTGTAGCTAGGACTTTATTTGTTCTCTTCAGTGCTAATTTCTAGAATCCGAAGTCTTTCTGCCTTCTTGTGGTTTCCTCCTGTTTTCGATGTGTGTGTGTATGTGTGTGTGTCTTCAGTGGTTCAGAAAAGGAAAATGCATTCATCTATTCATCTTTTCTGTATTTGTGGAAGACTCGTGACCTTTCTGCTGCTAGGAAAAGAATTTCTATGGTAACCATACCATTATACACATATCTTTTAAAGCTTAATTACAGTAATGCATTGCATAATGGGGATAAATTCTGAGAAATGCGTCATTAGGTGATTTTGTCAGTGTGAACATTATAGAATGCACTTCACAAACCTAGATACAGTATAGCTTACTGCACACCTAGGCTATATGGTATAGCTTACTACTCCTAGGCTACAAACCTGTATAGTATGTTAGCGTACTGCATACTGTAGGCAGTTGTAACACAACAGTAAGTATTTGTGTATCCAAATATACCTAAACATAGAAGAGGTACCATAAAAATACAGTACAAAAGATAAAGTACATGTGTGTGTGCTCAACACATGGTTTGAAGGAGGAGGACGGCTGTGGAGGGAGGTGTCGTCGGAGGGGTCGTGCAGGTCCGGAGGAGCGATGTAGGAAGGAACCTAGAAAAGGAGAGAGAGGGAGAGCAGGTATTGAAAGAGACCCAGAGATAGAGCTTGAGACGACAAATATAAAAGGGAGAGGGAGAGGAGAGAGGGAGAAACAGGAAACAGGACTGGGAGGAAAGGGATGAAGACACACGGAGGGAGGGGTGGGGGATGGAGTTTGTGTGCGGGAGTGGGTGCGTGTGGGTGTGTGCGCGCCTGTGCGGCAAGGCAGGGGCCGGGTCCCAGCGCCCCTCCTCCCCAGCCTTCTCCCGCCCTCCCTTGCCGACTCCCGGTCTCAGCCACAGGCTGGCGCAGGGCAGGTGGTCAGCATGCTTAGCCTCTTCACCTATTTAAACCACCCAGAGCTGGCAGTAAATTTAACACCTAGTCATTGCAAGCCTTCTCCTTTCAACATTGCAAGCAAACTTTTTGCTTGTAATCCATTAGAGTCTCATGGGACGATCACTGACTTAACATGATGCGGTGCCTGACTGTACTCTTTTTAGTCGTGCTACTCATCCAGTAATTAAAAATTTGCCTTACCCAAGGATCATGGTGAACCACTAAAGGGTTTTAAGTGGTAGGATGAGATTTATGTCTTAGATCACTGTTCATCAGGAAGTGGGTTGCAGCATGTAAAAACCTAGTCAGGCATACTAGTTGGAAGACCGTTAACAGTAATGTAGGCTTGAAGTGACTGCAGTGTGAACAAGATGATGGTGGTGGATATGGAAAGAAGCGATAGATTTGAGAAATATTTAGGAATTAGTAATGAAGAAGAGTGAGTCAAGAATATGTGCTAGGTCTTTTGGTTTGGACAACTAGGTAGATGGCAGTGATATTTATGGAGATAGCACAGGAGGAGGTGGGATTTGGGCGATGATGTGTTAATTCCCTTTAGGACATTGTGAGTTTGAGAAGCCTGTGGAAAATGACTTCTGGCTGTATATATGAATATGAAACTTCGAAAATAGCTGGGCTAGCTCATAGATGGTAAATGAAATTGTATGACTGGATAAGGTTGCCCGGGGTTGTCTGCAGAGGCAGTATACCAAGGACAAAGCCCTGAGAAAGACATTTAAGGGTTGGGCAGAAGATAGTCTTACTAATGCGGAATATTTTGTGTTTCATTTTAGAATGATGCTGACACACTACAGAAGTGTCTTATTTTGTGCTATGAACTGTTGAAGCAAATGTCCACCTCAGTAGGTATAGGTGCAACCATGAATGGCATCATTGAATCTTTGGTATGTTGGTGGCCTTTGAAGCTTTATTTTATTCCACTCCTTCCTCATTTTATAAGTAGTATTTTCTTTGGGGTTCAAAACAAAGAAAAAAGATGATCATTTTAAACATCTGATAAATATAAATGGTAAAAAAAATATAGTGGCTGCTTCATACTGTGAAGATTAAATTAAGATAATGCATAGAAAGAACTTGGTATATGTTATTCCTTTGAAAACCTTTGAGAAAATTATTTTATGTTGGACAGAGATGCAGAATATCTTTATTCTTTGAATCATAAGAGTAAATACTGAAACAAACAACAGAATTATTTATGTACTGGAATCTTGCTGTATAGTAAGAGTATGAGAAAGTTTTATTGTGAGCCCTGTGAAGGGAATTTGTATATTAATATATATTTAAAATACTTTTTTACTTAAGTAACCCTTCATAGGTCATCTCCATTTTACTGACCTTGGAGACAAATACTGCAAGACTCTAGAACAGCTTTGCCTGATAGAAGAAATAAAATGCAAACCACACGTAACTTTAAATTTTTTTAGTAGCCACATTTAAAAAATAAAAAAACCCGGTGAAATTAATTTTAATATATTTAACCCAATATACCCAAAATGTTATTGCTTCATCGTTTACCTAATACATAAACGACTGAAGTGATGCTACTCTGTTTCTCACAGGGAGTCTTTAGAGTGCATCTCAGCCTGCGCCAGTCACATTTCAGGCACTTGGCGGTCACGTGGTTAGTGGCCGCGGCATCAGACAGCGCCTCCCTAGAGCCTTCTTTTTAGTCGTGCTACTCATCCAAGGCAAGTTTTGAATGTACCCAAGTTCTTTCAGGAGTCTCCCCAAATTGTTTTTACTTGGGATTAGTGAAAAACAGCCACTGAAATTGTGATCTAAAATTTAGATTTTTGGATTGTCATGAGTTTCTTAATGCAGTTAGAAAGACCAATTATTGTTTACCACAGTCTAGAGCTTTTGATTAAAATTAGATTCTCTTAAACCATTAGAATTTATTATTTTTAGTGAAGCAGGTGTTTTTACCGAAAAGTGATGCTTTTAAAGTTCTACTTGCATACTGTATGTCTGGTCCTATTGCAAGAGAATGGTAAATTATGGATGGTAAATTATAATATAGTTAACTAAACAATTGTAGTACTAAATATGAAGACTATCTATGTAGGAAAAGATACACAATGTTGAGTGAAGAAAGAACACAAAATTGAATGTTCATAATAATTTTAAGTATATAAAAACAATCTGTCTAAAGATCTTTAGACTTGAGTGATGTAAGTGAATAAGATATTTAGATATAGGAGTTATAATATTTTTTTGAAATTACTATTTAAGTGAAAATAAATTGAACAAATATTGAACATCTATATACTAAATGCCGGGGAAAAGAGTATTCATGGTATGTAAAGCACACATAGACTGTCCTCATGGATCTTCTGATGGATCTTCTAAGCAGGGCAGGGGGACATCAGTCAAAAAAGTGGAACCTTATCCCATTGATCATTGCTATGAATAAGAATTATATGATCACATGTAAACATACAATAGTGGAATTCGGTGTGTTCTGGAAGGTGACCTTGATCAATAGTAGACATTCACTATGTGAAGGAGGGAAGACTGTTCTCGACCTGCTCCGTACAGCATAGTAGCTGCCAGCTATGTGTGGCTCTTGTAAACCTGTGGCTGTCAAAAAGTAGTTCAGATGATGTAAGTGTAAAAATACACTGGGTTTCGAAGACTTACGTCAAACAACAGAATGCAAATTACCTCAGTTTTTAAATATTGATTACATTACGCATGATACTATTTTGGTTATATTGGGTAAAATAAGAGTTTTACCTGTTTCTTTTTACTTTAATGTGGCTATTTGATTTTCTAATTAAAAATGACATATGTGGCTTGCATTATATTTCTGTTGGATAGCACTGAGTGGGAGGCATCAAAATCAGACCAACTGAATCAGAAAAGAGCAAGGGGTCACGTATAAGATGACACTGGGAAAGAGTACACAATAGGTATATTATATGTCATGTGAAGGAGCTATATCTTTGTCCTATGAGCATTGGAAAGCCACTGAGAAAGTTGTAGCAAATGGAGTAGGAGGTTTCTCATGATTGCATTATTTCACTCCAGCTATATTCATGTTTTAGAAATTTATTATTTACCTTTTTTTCAACTGAAAATTGACTTTCTTGAGTTAACAGACAATATGGAAATGTAAATCTAAAAAATCATTCAGAAATTATCATTTTGACCATGTTTTTAAAATTATAAATTTCTCATCCTGATAAAAATTATTATAATTTGTAATTTATATTAGATTCTTCCTGGAATAATAAGTGTTCATCCTGTAGTAAGAAATCTGGCTGTTTTATGCTTGGGATGCTGTGGAATACAGAATCAGAAATTTGCAAGTAAACACTTTGTATTACTATTACAGGTAGGATTTATCTTGTGACAAAATCTTGATTGCATTTCTTGAAATAAATAGTCAGAATCTGTGGTGACAAAGCTAATACTCTAAATTTAATATAGTCCAGACCTATTAATGATGATTATTATGGAAGGCTTTTAAATACTCAACTTTTATTTTTTGATATCTTTCTTATTAAAATACGTCTTTAGAAAAAAGGTGAAATGTCAGCTATTTAAGGTGTTTTTTAAATTAATCATACAGCAAGTATTTATTGAGTGCATATTATATGCCCAGCATTATTCTAGGCTTAGAAAAAAAATAAGATAATTAGCACAAACGAGATAAAATGTAATGGAGTTTACATTTTAGAAGAGGCAAATGAAAAATAATATATAGTACACTAGGAATCAGTGATTCTGCTAGTAATTCTTAAGGAAGGCTTGTTTAGTTCTGTGAAATGTGTTGCTGCCAGGAAATAAAATCCTACATTTTTAAAGAGGTTTGGTGAAGAAATTAGAACCGAAAGTTTTCTGCTTCACTTTCCTGGCTTTTTTGGAGTTGGTTCTTGAATGCTACATTGACCTGGTCATTACTTTTTTTTTTAAGTGGAAGCAGAATCTTACTAGAATATTTGATAGTAAAGGGTTCATTTATGTCTAGCTTATTACTAAGTAGTTTTTTTTTTTTGGCTCTAAAAAATGAAGTGAAACATTTATTAAGATGTCCTGTATACTGTTATAAATGCAGCTGAAAATTATAAGTTGTAGTCAAGCTGGAACTCTGATCGAGGAGTTTGGAGGCAGCGGTGATATAGAACTTCTAGTACCGCAGCAAAGGAAATGCCATCGAATTATTTCAAAAGATATTTAATTTCACTTGACCTTTAAAAATGAAATGTGGAATTTGATCCTTTTAATTTTTGCTGACAACATCAATAATAAGTGGTTTGGTCATTTCAGACAGAAGAAATGCAATATGAATTTAATGCTTAAGAGTGCCTTGGAGCATTTTGAAATTATTTAATACTAACTCATCCCCCACTCGAGAGAGGAGGCTAGAGGAACCTTGATACTGTTTGCTCATATGTAATTTTCCGTAGTGAAAAGTTGTCAAAATCAAGTCGATGTGAAAGATAAATGAATATTCCTTATTAAGACCATTCCACAATTTTGCCTTTTTTGTTTGTTTTGTTTAAACAACTTTGATCTCTAAACTTATTTTTTGGGGGGACTAACCTAATATTTGCCTGAATAAAATAACTTAATATAATTTTTTTGTGAATTAAAAATGTTCACGAACGATAGATTCAAATGCAGTAAAATAACATTGAATGTGAAATTTTGCCTATAGTTTGTGTGTTATTCTGTAGTGAGGTTATAAACTTTTAACAGGTGCTAAAAGGGTTCAGTATCAAAAGATGTTAACCACTGAATGGATTCAATTATTTATCTTTATGAAGATATTTTCAGAGCTATCATTGGAAGGTTTTAGATTAAGGGAAAATACCTATCTTCTAGGGGAGTATGAAATATTTTTAAATCAAGTTTTAGAAATAAAAATTGATTTAAGAAATGTATAAACACTCGATAGGCAGCAGAGGGAAATTATTTAAAAATCTTTCTGAAATAAATATTCAATATTGATAAGTATTGGAAGCCAGTAAATGAGAAAGGCAAGGAAAACCAAGCTGCTGTTAGTGGCATGTTTAGAATTCATAGCATTTGATTTGGGCAAATTTGTAGGTTTTGCCCTAAGAAAATATATAATAGATATGTTCTTGAAATTTCCTTAAAAGTTTTATAATTTTGAGCCATTTTTCTCAATTCACTAATTTGACCATCTTGCAAGTGGTTTTTATTCATTCCGAAGGCTAAGCTATATAGTCAAGTAGTTTCTTAATCACCAAAATTTAAGTGCATTAAAGAATATAGTAAATATCTTTATAATAGAAATAGTCAGCTCTTTTTTTCATGGCTTTGAAATTTGGTGTATAGGAATTCAATCTTCTTATCTCGGGATAGACTCATACAATCTACTGGGCTTTATGGTTCACCTCCTTTTGTAAAGGAGTCCAGTCCGGTTCATCGAAAACTGAATTCACTGTTAATGAAATCTGAACTTACAGAGCTAACACGAGAAACTTTGGTCTTTAGTGAAACTTGATAACCTGGAAGAGTACTGATGCTTTAATGAATGCTTTTTATTGGTTAGAATGAGTGTTTTTGTCTTGACAGATAGCCGCAAACAATTTCAATATAATTGAACAGGTTTTCTAGATCTTAAAAAAAATAATAAAATGCTGTAGTTGAACACATTTATTCTTTTTTAAATAAAAGGAACAAATAATATAATCCAGCCTGATATTAGTTCCAGAAATTTCTTGACTGAAGATGAGCTTTTTCTGAAGAAAATGTAACTCTAAATGTTATGGTAGAAATAAATAAAAATAATAACTTTAAAATGGAAATTTTAATTATTTTTGAAAAATGGTGTTTTATATAGGATTCACACTTATGATATCAGACTAAGAAAATAAGATACACGTTAACTTTATGCAGGATAGACAATTAAAAGTTTACTCAATTCACTTCTTTTGGTGGGGGATGTTTCAATTTAGGTTTTGCAAATTGATGATGTGACAATAAAAATAAGTGCTTTAAAGGCAATCTTTGACCAACTGATGGCATTTGGGATTGAACCATTTAAAACTAAAACAGACGAAGCCCTTCAAAGTGAAGGTGCAGAAATAAACACTGACGAAGAGCAAGAATCCAGAGAAGCTGAAGAAGTGGCTACTGCAGCCAAGAATGTTCTGAAACTTCTTTCTGATTTCTTAGAGAGCGAGGTAAGAAGTAATCACAGCCCGATTATTACGAGATGTCTTTTTCAGCATGTATGTTTCTGTTCTTTATGTTTTTTAGGCTGAAGTTTAAACTTGGCCAACATTTCAAACTTTGCCTTTTGAATATCATAATTAAATTCCACTTCTGATTTACCTAGTTTCTCATGATCAAATTAGATGTCCGGAGAACTGAAGTGTAAGGCCCGTTGTCATGTCTTCTCTTTCGTTTCTCTCTCTTTTTTTGCGGGGTGTTGCGGGGGGTGGGGGGGCAGTGTTTAAACATTTATTTTCTCACAAATCTAGAGGCTAAAAGTATGAGATCAAGGTGTTAGCAGAAGAAGTTTCTTCTACGGACTCTCCTGGGCCGACTTCTCCCTGTGTCTTCACACGTTCTTCCCTCTGTGTGTCTCTGTTCTAATCTCTTCTCCGCCATCTTTCCCTGCCCCCCTCATTTCTCATTTGTTTGCATCTTCACTCTTTTTTGTCAGTCTTGCTGGCTTGTCAGATATGTTCATCTTTTCAAAGACCAGCTTTTGATTTTATTGACTTCTCTCCACTATTTTTTTAATCTCTTTTTTGTTTACCTCTTCTGAAATATTTATTATTTTCTTCTTCCTTCTTTGGGTTTAGTTTGCTCTTTTTTTTAAGTTCCTTAAGGTTAATAGTTAGGCTATTAATTTGAGATTTTTTAAACGTAGGCATTTACTGCTAGGAATATCCCACTGCTTTTGCTGCACTCAGTAAGTTTTGGTTTGTTATGTTTTCATTTTTATTTATCTAAGTATTTTCTAACTTCTCTTTTGATTTCTCCTTTGTCCATTGGTGTGTAAGAAGAATGTATTGTTTACACATATTTGTGAATTTTACAGTTCTCTCATTGCTTTCTAGATATATTCCATTGCAATTAGAAAAGATACTTTATGATTTTACTCTTTATAAATTTATTGAGACTTGGGCCTAACATAAGGTTTATCCTTGAGGATGTTCCACATGTACTTGAGAAGAATGTATATTCTGTTGTTGTTGGGTGGAATGTTTTGTTTGTTAGGTCTTGTTTGTTTATAGTGTTAAGTCCTCTATTTCATTACTGATCTGTCCAGTTCTATCCATTACATTGAGTATTGAAGTCTTCAGCTACTATTGTAGAGCAGTCTATTTCTCCCTGCAATTCTGTCAATTTTCCTATATTTTGGACTTTATTTGTTGTGTATATGTTTTTAATTATCTTTTTGATAAATTGACCTTTTTAAAATCAATATTTATTGTCCTTTGTCTCTCGTAATAGTTTTTGAGTTACTCTTTGACTACAAAGTAGCAGAAATAAGGCCTTTCTTATCACTAATTTCTTTTAGTATAAACAGATTAAACTCTCTCATCAAAAGGTTGGCTTTTAAAATTTTGCGTTGTTAGCCAGACGATTTACTAACTTGCTTTTGGGAATTATCCAGTGCCGTGGGCTTGCTGACATTGTGTAGGTCGGAAAACTATTGAACATTAAAACTATCAGTAAATGAATGATTTCTTTTTATACTACTGGTACATTAATCTCTTTCTGGCTGAACTAGATTATGTGACTTTGACTTTTTGTCATCACCACTTAAACATTTAGACTTCCTTGACTAACCCTGGGCCGTAAGTAACAGCCTTTTACATGTTTCAAGGACTTGGCAAACTATTGCTATCAGGAAAGTATTTCATAGTTAGAAATTTTTAAAAGGTGGGAGGCATGCAGGCTTGGAGTCAGACGTGTGGACTTGTGTTCTGGTTGTATCTATGAGAACCTTCGATAAGGGATTTACAGGCTCTGGCCTGTTTCCTCATCTGTAAAGTAGAGATACTATGCCTCTTCGGTGGGATGGTCCTTTAATCAGTCAGCAGATATTTGAGGGCTCATTACGTGCCAGTCACTCTTCACTCTTGAGAGTACAGAGCTGAGTGGACTGTCCCTGCCCTCGTGGTGGCTGTGAGCCCTACGTGAGTTAATATGTGGAAAGCACTTGCCAGTGCCCTAGCACTTACTAATCTTATCTATTTCTGTATCTTTCTGTTATTTAGAGTTCTGGAAAGAATTTGAAACAGTTCTTGTATTTGCTCATCGTACCATTTTCACTTCTGCCCCCCTAGCTGGGACTTGTTCTTCAGTCCTAGATTATAACCTGTCAAGATAATTTTCCTGAAATCTCATTTAAAACATTTTTCCCTACCCTGTCAAAAACCTTCGATGCCCAATATCCTGTCTCACTAAAGGCGAATTTCTTTACCTCGTTTTCAAGGTCTCTATAATGTGGTCACTGTGCAAACTTAGTTTTCATCAATCATAATCACTGGCATTGGTTGAGGATTTCCTGTGCAGATAGCAATTCTGAGAGCTTTACATGTAACTGTCTTGTGATTACTGTTATTACCCCCTTTTGGTATATGAGAAAAGTGATAAGTAACATGCACAGGGTCATACAGCCAGGAAGTGTCAGAGGTTTGAATTTAATTCAGCCCCAATAACCACTGTTTTAAACTGTCACTCTTTTATACCTGTACCTTCGTTTGCATACCACTGTATTTTCTTTTCCATTTTCTTTAAGTTTTTGGTTACTGCTTCTAGGAATGTCTTTTTCCACTTCTATACCTTCTATTCACATTTTCCCCATAGTTCAGACACACTGCCTCTCCTACCTCTGGAGCTTTCATTTATAGGTACCTTCCTCTGATGTCAGGGTATTTACTGAGGTTTTTTTTTTGTATTTTAGCACCATGATAAGCATTTAATACACACTGATTTTTGGTTTCACAACATTTAAAAGGCCTTTTGGTTCTTCTAAAGAATTTTAAGAGAATTGAAGTTTTCATAGGTAGACAAATAATTTGTCCTATAGCCCTAACCTGAAAGGAGAAACAAAATCTGTGTGCCTTTAACAAATTCACAGTAACATGAATGATTTGGGGGTAGTTCATATAAAAATATTGTAGAACAGGCTACACTTTTTATAAGGCTTAAAAAGGAAATAGAAATACATTTTTTGTAATGAAAGTCATTTTTATTAGGTGTGTGAACTCAGGACAGGAGCTGCGGAGGGACTAGCCAAGCTGATGTTCTGTGGGCGTTTGGCCAGCAGCAGGATCCTTTCCCGTCTCATCTTGTTGTGGTACAATCCTGTGACCGAAGAGGACGTCCGACTTCGACATTGCCTCGGCGTGTTCTTCCCCATGTTTGCTTATGCAAGCAGGTATTCTGTCGTATTGCTAAATCGCAATCAGGCTCCCCAAGAGTCATGTCTATAGTATTTTGTTGTTTATTTTCCTTCAGCGGTAAGCGATGAAATGAGAAGACCTTACATAGTTTTATTTACTTTGACTTATTTGGCTCTTTCCGAGATGAAATGTACTATCTTGATGGGGGTAGATTTTATATATAATAAATTTTTTAAAGAATCATTTGCTTTTTCTTTGCCAGTATACTTTCAAATCGTTTTTCAATAGGACTAATCAAGAATGTTTTGAAGAAGCCTTTCTTCCAACTCTGCAAACACTGGCCAGTGCCCCTGCGTCTTCTCCTTTATCTGAAATAGACATCACTAACGTTGCCGAGTTACTTGTAGATTTGACAAGACCGAGTGGCTTAAATCCTCAGGCCAAGAATTCCCAAGATTATCAGGTGAGTGAGTATGTTAGCCTGTGGATGATTTAGCCTGCAGGTCACTGATTTTTGGAGGGAGAATAATCCCTGTGATAGAATCTTGAAATAGAGGTACATTTCGATCTTGAGGTTGCTGGTCTGTGTGGTGGCGCATAACACGAAGTAAGAAAAGATCTTTTGTGAAATACAGAGATAGAAGGAGCCAATGCTGACATTTTTGCTACTGAAAAGAAGTCAACAAAAAGCAACCATCCTCAGTACCCTCCTCACCTACTACTGGCTGTTAAGTATTCTGAATAATGACTTATGTTATCTAGGACTCCTTGAGTCTTCTAATGTTGGTTTACCTGCTCTGTGTCTGATAGGAGGAGGGAGAAATCAAAGAACAAAACTTGCCTCGAGCTTATTTTTATTTTTAATTTAAAGAGGATAAGTTAACAAAACCATCACACAAATTAAATTTAATCTGAGTTTTTAATATTTTGATATCATTTGATCAAACTTATCACCATGTTGAACATTAACATTATTAATTTCAGGTGCCAGCTGATTAAGTTGAAAGTACAGTTGACCCTTGAACATGGGTGTGAACTGCGTGGGTCCACTTACACGCCAGACGTTTTTCAATACATTTTCAATCGGCTCTCCGTATCCTCAGGGTTCACATCCACAGTTTCAACCAGAGCACGTTAGGCAAAATACAGTAACGGGCAGCGATACAGCCACTAAGTGATTTAGGGCTTTAGACAAGAGTGATGCTCACAGCGTTACTGGGTCCAATTCAGTCAGCCCTTGTTGGGATTTGGGGAGTGGCTTGCGTAGAGAGAGACTTTTATTAAGGATGAGTCAGTGTAGTTGGTTGTGTAAGTCATGTCTGAACGATGGGAAAGCTTTCTGGCTAAGGCCTGAGTGGGCCTGTTGGCAGAACATTAGGATGGGGAATGTGGAGTTGGCCTTGTTTGCAGTGAGTAACTATGCAGGGTGTATGATGAAAGGGTTAATGGAATGGAAGTTACTTATTAGACAGATTCATTTGGTGATGACTACTGTTATGTGAGGTGAATTGGTGAGAGGAATAGAGAGAATATGAAAGAGCAGCTAAAATACATAAATAGGAGATAAAAGCTTGTAGAAATAGAATAGAAAATAGTAGTAGCAAGTAGGAAAAAAATAGAAGAAATTGTCAGAAAAAATGATGGGTTAAAAAGCCAAGAGGAAAGAGCATCGAAAGGCAAGGGAGATGGAGGCATTCGCGATGACTAACTAAGGTTCTAAGTATGGTGACAAGTCCTCAAAGATGTTGACATTTCATTGGGAAGTAAATTCGCAGGATCAGCATCTTGGAAGAGGGAGGGAAATAGGTTGGGGCAGCGGGAGAAGTTGACTGTCATGCAGTCTTAAGGTCTCAGGGCGATCCCACGGGACGTTCCATGACTGGGATGTCCTCTGCGTTATCCAGAATTGCGACAAAGCTGGGCCGTTGTGCCTGTCCATCTACTAGTCACTGAATGTGGACTAACTCTTGGGGAGGTGTGATCTTGGGCAGGGCTCACTGTCTGCAGCGGAGACCAGTGCTGCACCTGGGAACTTTTAGCCTCCAAAACTCATATCAGCTGGGGGAATGAATGCAGGGGGTGCATCTGGGGCTTGAACCACAGCATCCACTATAGGAAGTCAAGGAAGCGCATTTGGGAAGTAATAAGTTAAATTTGGTTTTAGACATTTTGTATTTGAGATGATTGAAGATAGTGGAAATGTTTGTTAGTGTGTAGGGCTGTATTGTAATCATGCCATTTTTAATTTACAGAGATTTTTCTCTTGATTTTCTAGGCTTTAACAGTTCATGACAATTTGGCTATAAAAATTTGCAATGAGATCTTAAAATGTCCATTTTCACCAGAAATTCGGGTCTATACAAAATCCTTGAGTTCTTTGGAACTCAGTAACAGTCTTGCTAAAGATCTTTTGGTTCTGTTGAATGAGATTCTGGAGGTAAAGTATTTTCTACTTACTCTTATGTATATATTTTATCAAAGTAGAATTTGTATAGTTATATTATTCATGTTAGTATACTGTGACTTTGCTCATTTGAGGTAAATATTTCCATCATAAATTTAATATAATTTTTAGAATGTTTTAAAACAACTTGATGTCAGCATGTAGCTTTTTTGGAGGAAGATGAAAAAATGCTTCATTTAAAAAATGTTGATAATGTTCTCTGTTATAGCAAGTAAAAGATAGGACGTGTCTGAGAGCTTTGGAGAAAATCAAGATAAAGTTAGAAAAAGGAAATAAAGAATCTGGTGACCAAGCTGTAGCCACACAGGATGCCAGCACGACTATGACTGTTTATAAAAATGAAGATGGTAATAACATACTAACCTGAATATTTATAAGATTCTATCCTTTTCATCTTTACTGAGACACATTTTTTTTTTTTTTTTCTTATAATGTGGCTGGGTTTCAGAAAATTTTTCTAATTAATCTCCTTGGGAAAATGTATTACTGATAAGTGTTTATTCTACTTTTAGTTTTTTGGTGTACTTTTCTCACCATATGATCTTGCATACTATCCTTTTAGGAGTTTTGCTTGCTTACTTTCTAGTATTCACCATTTTGTGGAACACTGACATGATAAATTTTCAGTGGCTGCTAATGGGACTGGTTGTCATATGTTTTATGAAAAATTGACTTGGAAAGACCATTTAAAATACTTAGAGTCTTTTTTATTTACATTGTTGCATACTTTCTTTTAATAGAAAAGGATGGAGAGCTATTTGTAACTCCTCACAAGGATGTAAGAGTAAGGCAAGCATCGAAATCCATTCAGCAAAAGACTAACAGAGGTAGGTAGTGTGTGGATAGACTAGTTTTGTAATAAAACTTTTCAGTTTCGTTTCCCAATGAAATACTTTGTAAGTTTCCTTATCTTTGTGTCCTTAGGAACAGCTTTATAAATGTCTTAGGTATTTTTTAATTCTTTCAGCTAATGTTAGGTTTTGCTTTGTTACCTAAGAGATTGTATCAGGTGTTTTTGCTTGAAAGAAATATGATGCAAAAGATCATATTGCAAAGGATTATTTGGATTAAATCGATTTTTATTAGGAAATGATCCGTGATGGTTTTATGTTATCAGTTGTTTATGTTTTAGCCTTTACATGATTAAGCAGTTTTGTCCCTTTCATCTGCGTGGTAGTTTTCTGGCTTGTCTTCTTTTTTCCCATTTTACTTCATATTTTCCCAAAATAATTTATTTCCCAAGGGATATCCAACAATAGGAGAGTTGTTGGAATAATGTAGTTGTTGACTGTTAGGGGATCACTTGGAAAAAATCTGAAATTCAAGATCTTTTTATTGTTTTATTTTATTACAAAAGCAATACATGCTTATTACAGAAGAATCAGAAAATACATCCAAGCAAACCAATATAAAGAACACTAATACTACTACTCATGAGCCATATACTATTTTAATCCTTGAAGAATGTTTTTTGAGGTCTTTTTCTATGCAGATTTAATTGGGTTCTAAATGGAATCTGGCCATAATATTGTTTTGTAGCCAGCTATTTAAATACTATTTGCTGGATGTCCCAAATTAGTCCCATATTGTTGGATATTTTCTTGGGGATAATTGCATTAGATATTTAAAAGCAAATGCATAAGGTTTAGGGCGGGGGGAAGAACAAACTTTCACATGAATAAGAAGGGTATACAAATTTCAACCAAATGATCATACCGAGCAATATGGTTTTGATCAGATTGCTTTTAGTCAGATAATGTACCATGAGAATGCCACCTTCCCCCCCAACCCCCCACATAGCTCAAACTTCATTTATATGTGTTGTTTAGGTATCACAGATGGGGAGCATCCAAGGCCAAACTGTGTCTTACTTTTTAACCTTGTAAATTTCTAGCAAGAATTTTTCTAACTCCCAGCATATAGAGGCTCTAGTTTTTATACTGAAATGTTTGAATTGGCAATGTATATATTAAGTATTTCACAAGAAGCCATTACTTTAATGATTAAAGTTGTTTCTTTAGGACCTGGACCTGTTTATGGTCTTAACCTACCTTTCTACTTTTTCTCCATACACCTTGTGCTGTAGCCAGAATAGAGGTACTTTCTTTATATAACATGTTTTTCATATGCTTTCCTCCAAATACATTTAACTAAAATCTGCCACCTTATAACTTAATTTCCATATTTTCCCTTGCCTATTCTCAGAGCTAACAAAATAAATTAATTTTGAATCTTGGTTAGGTTCCTTTTCTCTGTGGGGTTGATAATTGCTGTCAAGGTGGCTGGAGACTTGGAGGAAATCTGTTGAAGACGGAAAATAAAGGATTAGGGAGCCCAGAAAATAGATTAAAAATAGTAAGCAACTGATAATTTTCATAATGAACTGTCTTTAAGGACGGAGAAAAGTGACGGCTTCAACCAGGATTAACAGAGGACGGCAGATTTCTGAGGCTGACTTCGAAAGGTATGCCACGCACCCCCAGAATACGTAGACCTAATCTTTATTTATTTTTATGGTCTGGAAGTAGAAAAAACATTGTAGTTTGCGTCTACTGTGACAGAAACTCAATATATAACAAGATAACCAGTGAAAACTATAAATCACTGTCTTGGATATATATCCTAAAATTCTATTATCAAGAGCATTTGACTTCCTGTGGCTGATCTGCTTTTCTTGTTAGCAGCTTGGCCTTTTACTACTAGGCAGTGAAAACTCGAATGCATTTTCCATTTATGCTTCCCTGTGTTCGTCTATGTACATGATCGTTTATGACTCCTAATCTTGAATTAGCTAACTCTTTAGATTTAGGTTTCGGTTCTCTATATTTACAATGATAGGCTATTTCTGCCTTTAATTTGGACGTGTCAGTGGTATAGGGTCTATATTTGGTTTCTGCCAAGTAAGCCACTGTGGGAAGCGGAACGCTGCAGCTATCTTACCCTCATCTATTTACTGGTAAAACTGTATTTTCAATATGTATCTAAGTTTTGACTAAATTTAAAAATCTTTTGGGGAAACATGGTGCTTATGGTGTTTTAAGAATTTATTGCCTAAATCAAGAGTATGTATATTTTTTTCTTTCATTCCTTGTTTTCCCCCCAAAACTCCTGGGCAGTTGTTATGGTCCCTGTTTAATTACAGTCTTCATTACAAAAGTTTGTTTGTTTTTCCCTTCTATATAATACCAGTTATAAAAAGAAATTAGCTAGGTTTTCCACGATTTCAGTTTGCTGGACAGCCAGCTTTTTGGTTTGGGTTGAGATTTTAGTTTTCAGTTAGTGAAATGAAGATATCAATTACACACTGATCGAATGAGAGTCAGAAACAAAGAAGTTTTATTTATAAACTGTGGTTTTAAAGCTTGTACTTAAATTGGTGTATTTTCAACATTTGTTTAGTGATCATGAAGTTCCAGAGCCAGCATCAGAAATGAAGAGGAGATTACCAAGACGAGCCAAAACAGCAGCACTAGAAAAAAGTAAACTTAACCTTGAGCCGTTTCTCAGTGAAGATGTAAATTAGGAGAAGAGGTGATGGCGGTGGAGTCCTTTCACAAATGTCCTTTAAAATTATGTTCACTTCTTTGCTTTAATAAACTTACCCTCGTGTCAAAATCAGAAAAAGCCTGATGTCTTGTAGGACTTTCTGCTGAGATTCCACATCACTGGGGTCTGTACTGAAGCCTTAGGACAGTGTCCGTCAGTGCGCTCCAGGGACCATCCAGATCGGTGAGGGGGTCTAATCAGAATCTAAAGCGGGTGGGCCTACGAACCTCGCTTTCCAGATGATGCATGTGAATGCTCAGTAGTTTGCATTTGAGCAGCTTATGATTTAGATGGGGCACATTTCCAACCTCAGAACACATTTAAAAAGCGACACCTCAAGGGCAAATGAAGTACCACAAACTGTCTAGAAAGCAGCTTACTTCCAGGGAGGACTAGTATAATGAACCAAAGTATGCAGCATCCAAGTCCAACAGTTCTCATTTTGATCATTTTGTTTTGTGTTTCTCACACTAAAATCATTTTTGGTAATGCTACCTGCCTGGGTAATTTCTCTTCCTAAATTATTTGCATACGAGAGCCCTAGTTTTCTTGTTTGTGATGGTGTTTCCTGGGTTAGGGGATATTCACATACACGTATTAGTCATGGACTTGCTTTCTATGTTTTTGGCATAAATGAAATAATATTTATCGTGGACGAAAAATACTAGTGGGAAAAGAATGTGACAGGAAGCCCTCGCATGGGCACTATTTTACTGTCAATTTCATTTATCTTCTGAAATTGGCACTTGTCTGACATGAAACTTCTACTATATGAAATCAGTCCTCTTTCCTTCTTCAAAACCCACCAAAACACCTTTTCTTATCCCTCCGATAATTACCTTTTTTCTTTATTAATTATTCAGATAGAAACGCCCTAACATTGGATCTGTTATAATTGTGCTTTTATAGGTTGATTTACCAGAGGCCATTTATTTAAGGTGATGTTCTCAGATGGAGCTAAAGTTAAGATTGTTGTGCTTTTTAGAACCAAATTGCTATATTACATACATATACATGTGCTTTATAAAACTCAGAAATATAAAAGGAGTCTGAAAGTTACTAAGAATGCTTATTAAGCAAAAGGAAAAGACGGATATGGTAGTGATATAAAACAATGAAAAATAGATGATTGTTTTTCATTCTGTTGGCTCTGTGTCTTCCTGTGCTTCAAATTCTTTACGTAAATCTTTTGTTAAATCCCTGTAGTTTTAAAAATATTTTTCTGGAGGGTAGGGAGAAATAAGGACTTAAAATATACACAAACTAAATTCCATTTACCTCATAGCCAGGCTATCCATCGGGAAGGAACCATGTTCTTCTCTACTTACATGGACCACCGTACCAAAGCTTTCTCTGGCTGGGAAAAATAAATTTAAGCACCAAACCTTTAGTATTCTCACTATCAAGTTTTAGACACAATCACATAAGCCACTGCTGAAGTTATGCTTTTGCACTATTAAAGGAATATCCTGATTTTAAAAAGACATCCCTTTACACTTTAAAATAAATGGCTAAAATACAATAAAATCAATAGGTATAAATCCATTTACCCTCTTTCATTCAAAACTGGTAACTTACAGAAACCAAACAGTATTCTTGTCTGTAGGAGGCACAGGTTTGCTGAAGAGTAAACATGCAATTGTGCCGTTGTTCTTAGCGCGCACAGACTTCAAAGGTTGAAAAGTACGGAGAAAGAAAACTGGTCAGTTCGGATTCTATGAATGGAAAACATGCTACTTGATGATAAACTAGGATCGAATTTTCTATACATATATAACTTTGAAAGAGATAGACTTCTAAGAGATACCTTTGCCTTTTGCCAGTTTGCTCGAGGTAGTTGGTATCCACCTGTTATACAACTGTTCATGGGTCAGGTCATCACAAATCTTTACAAGACTAGCCTTCTAAATCACATAATGCGTTATATATTAAAACTTTGTGCACAGAAATGAAACCGGGGACAACCGTGTACTTAAATTTAGGGCATAAAAAAAAAAAATCACAAAATACCATTAAAAAGAGAAACATCAAAATCCAACTGTACTGCAGAGTTCCACAATGATCTGGTGTAAATTGTGTAAAACATACAAATATAATCAAAATGATTAATGCTAATGATTTAATATAAAGACAAATCACAGGACTAGAAATATTTCAAGATCAACTGATAAATGCTTATTGTTCAGCAGAAAGAATATTGACGTACAAAATAAAGATAGTGCAAGAAGAAGTGCGATCTATTTCTCTTCACTTTGGAGATTTTGGTTATGAACTGTACAGCTTGCTAGAGATGCTGCTGTCAAATTCAGATTCCATTCAATGGGACGATTAAGGCACATCTTAATGGGGCTCAAAGGGCGACTTGCTGTATTCCCATCAGACAAATTCAGTTTCTCATCGGTTTTCATTTGTAGCACGCTGGGGAAAAAAAAAAAGTGCAAAGCATTTCAGTTTTATTTACGTCAAAGAAATTATCAACTTTGTAAAATAAAACTCAGTTTTATTGTTGGGACCTCTAAACGTGAGTGGATAGAGCATTTACGATCTGGAAAGTACAAGAGTTGTGTTTGTTTTTAGCCCCTGTCTCCTTACTGAACTGATACAATACCTATATAAGCTGGGTGCTTCAGAGGTCACCCAGATACCACTGTGTAGAAAACCTTCACTGTATATGCAGATTCCAACAGGACACATCAGAGGACATTTAAGCTACTGAGCTCGGCAGGGTTCAACCCTTTTAACTTGTCCTTTAACCAACCAGGATCAGAGCCACTTCGAGACAAAGGAATTAACCTCTGTTGAATGCCAACTATGTTCTAGGCACATTCACATCCATTATCTCATTTAAGTTTCATAACAAGCAAGCAAGGCTGGTATACCTATCATCATGATAAATGACAAAAGTGAGTCTCGGAGAGGACATGCAGTCACCGAGAAGGAATTGGAATACAGTCCTTGCTCTTTCCCTTATGCCTACTAGCTCTCTGATGAAAATCTTTAGAATCACAGAAACTGAGCGTCCAAAGGGTAGCTAGTTCCCTCCACATCCCAAGTAATCCCAAGTCTTAATAATGATGCGCATCTTCAGATGGGAATCCTTACGTTTATATAAACTAACAGTTCACTATACATGAGCTCATTTGATCCTTCGCGGATCCGCTTGGTTGGACCTCATCATTCCTATGCTGCTCCCAGTCACAGGTCTGTAGTCTTCGCATCAGTAAAGAGGAAAGTGAGCCAGGCACTAGTGTTTAAGTGACTTGCTGGAGCTGGTAAGTGGCAGCAGCATCCACAGTTCAGGAGCATTTTCCTGATCTCTCCTTGTAGCCTCAATCAACTGACTCGTTTGCCATTCAGCTAGCCAGAGAGATCTAACCTGATATACCATATTTGAACAGCTACCATGTTCTCACTGAGTTCTCAGGTGAACAGTCCCTGATTCAGTTCCACTGAATGGCATGGTTCTAGTTTTATAAACAGATATGAAACAAACTGACAAACTACAAGCTAGCTCAAAAGACTACTCACCAAAAATAGTAAATCACTTAGAAAGCCAAAACATAGAGACGTGGTTGATAGAATTATATTTGAAGTAAATCATGGCCTGATATTTGACAAATGAGAGCTCCAAAACATTTCCATTCATATCAGAAATCTTAACTGATTTTCGAATATATTTATATTGGTTCTTATTAAACTGGTGGCCTCATGGCCCTCGAGTTATTTTGTTTTAGCAAAGCTCAAATAAATCAGCAAAGTTTTCCCTTCTTTCAAGGACTGGTAGTGTTCATATTTTTATTAACTGTATTCCCAAAAGTTTGATGTACACTTCTTTGAGGAACTCTGAGGCAAGCTATGAAAATTCAATTATATTAATCAAGATAGCTTGGTAGATAAGTATATCAAATATCAAACTCCAAAATGTCAGCCTGGAGCAAGAAATGGTCATGAACAATTCTGTTTTGTTTGCTATCTGACAAAGGTATATTCATCAGAATATTTTAATAACTATATTATCACCATTTACAACACTGTAAAGACAGTTTTTTCAAGTTACTCTTCTAGAGTATACTCCAAATTTGGGTACACAAGCTCCTGAGATGGTGGCAGCTGAGGGTGTCCATGTCTGCAGCGGGTGTGGAAGGTGCATGACTGTGCAGTGGGTGGGCTGTTCATGGAGAGCGGATGTATGGAGGTGTGTGTAAAGGCCGAGTGTGCCTTAGATGGAGAGACTGTACATTTCAGGAGTGATCTTTCCTGGTCTGAGCTGTATCTGTTGGGGCACTTAGAGAAAGGATGAGACAGAGTGGAAAAACCAGCTATGCTCCTGGGCTCCATAACTCCATCTCACTGTCACAGACAACTGCCATGGAAGTGCTGGGGGAGAGGGGTGAAGGGAGAGAGACTTCTTGGGAAAATCCTATAGCTTGCTTCACTTTGTCCCAGGTTGGGCTTCCTACTCTCCCACCGCCCACCTGATATACAGTGCTTTTGACTATCTCATGCATGGTTTATTCCTCTGGCTTAGATGACAACAATATCCACAGTCAATTTCCTATGTAACTATAGATCAAAACGATGCAGCAGAGGGGCTTGGGGGGCCTCAGGTTCAAGGTGCCCCCAGCAGGCGCAGCTGTGTACACTCTTAGCACTGACTGGTGTTCGAGCACAAAATGGATGTGATCAGACAGTCTTGCCTTTACAACATATTTTGCATTGTAGAATTTTATTTAGCTTTGCCTTGGATGAAATAAAAATTATGTTGAATAGAAGGAAAAAAACCTACATACATGCATGAGAAGAAAGTATCAATTCGTTTTTAAAAAGAACTCAGTACTAATATACAGATTGACGTGTATAATTCACAAATATACACTTAAACCTAGTTGGCGTGCAAAGTTTGGGCATTACTGATCTATACAACACTAACTGAAGAAAACAGCTATCTTAGGAAGTGCTAGCCAGAGACACTGAACAAGAGCTGGAAGGGACCATCCTAGACCCTGCTCCCCCTTTAAAAAAAAAAAAAAGATGGGCAACTAAGATATAAGAAACAGAGAAACTGCTCTTTTTTAGTGTCCTAACCAGATGTGTGTAGACTAATGTAAGAACCTGCACCTGTAATCTAGAACCCACCAGAGCACTTTTCAATTCCATTTCTATACCATTAGATTTTTTAACATTGAGTATCCACTAGTAAGCACTTTGGAACACAGAGATGAGGAAGACACAGTCCATGCTTTCAAAGAATTTACAATCTAGAGGAGTTTGTAACAAATATTCCTTTATATTTGAAAATTAAAATTTTGACTAAACTAGGTTTATGTCAGGAATTTGTGGTATAAAACACATTTATATGAAGTGAGAGATTAATAAATGTTTAACTTTTCTTGGTATACTTTTTAAACAGCTTTTTCTTTTGTATGTTTTAAAAATGGTACTATGTTTCTGAAACTAGAAAATCAGTTACTGCAAAACATACAATGAAGTCTCTCACTGTTCCTAGTCCCTACTGTTACCAATTTCCTGTGTATTCCTCACATTGACATAGATCCATATTTGTGCTTCAACTGTCTCCTTGCCCCCTATACGATTTTGTATACAGTTCTGTATCTTGCTTTTAAAAATATGTACATTTTGGAGATTGCTTCATATCTGTACAATGAATACTTGATTCTTTTTAACAGCTACAGAGAATTCCACTCTATGCATATAGCATAATTTACTCGCCGGTCTTCAACTAATGGACTTTTAGGCTATTCCAATCTTTTGCTTAAAGTATCAATATACTGAATCTTCTCATGTCTCTTTAAGTATGTATGCAGGTACACCTGCAGAGTTAATATCCAGGAGTAGCATAGTTGGGTCAAAAGGTGGTTTTCAAATTGGTAGGTATTACCAAAATATCTTTCATAGATTGTGTACCATTTTACTCTAATAATATATGAAAATGTCTTTGATCCTTCACACTCAACAATATATAATAAAACTTAGGGATTGTGGAAAAATGATAGGATAAAAAAGGGTATGCCATTGTTTAATTTGCATTTCTCTGAGGAGGGTTAAACTTATTTTCATATCTGAGAAGCTATCTGTATTTCCCTTTCTGTGTTCTTTGCCAATGGATGATCTTTTTATTGACATGCAGTTAAGATTAACCTTTTGTTCTGTTTTACACTCTCATTCTCCTCCCTACCCTGCCTGGTGCATTAGTTGTATCAGCCTACAGGTGATTTTGTCATGAACCTACTCTAAGTTTTATATCATCAAATTTATGTCTTACATTTCGTGGCTTCTGTGCTTTACACGTCATGATTAGAAACCTGAGAAGCATTTAAATCCATTGCCTGATAAAGTGGCTGTCTATGTCCATATCCGGGATGCTGCTGAAAGGCCAGCAGTGTATAGAGCGGTACTCTTGAGAGCACAGAACCAGGGAAAAGAATGTAAAGACCTAGATTCCAATTCTGACACTATTAATAATCAGCCTAATTGACCTTAGATAAGTGACCTTAGCCTCCTCCAGTCTCATTTTCCTCATCTGTGAGAAAAAAAAAATCAAATGACTTTTTTCCTGCTTACCTTACATTTCCGATAATCTAATGAGAGCCCCTTAATACGCCTTAAAAACCATAAAGAACTATAGACAAATGCGAAGGTTTAGTTTAACACTGCATATTTTGGTGAAAGGGGGAAGAAACTGGAGAGGTTTCTAAACCTCTAATAAGGTCTCTTCTATCAAATTTAGGATCTTGACGGTAGTGAGGGCTGAACAAAGGTAAAGGGTGGCCCGAAGTGGTTATCTAGACATCTAAGCCTATTTTTAATATTTCAGTGATTTCAGCCACCCTAAAATAGAGCCTCTCTACACCAGCTGAATGGAAGTTCACAGAATATATGCATTTGGAAAGTATAAAAATCTTCTGAGTCATGGAAATACAATTGTCACTTGTGATTTAATGGTTACTGATAATTATAACAAAAAGAATTTTAAAAAATCCAACTCTAATGATTTAAACTTGTTTTACTTATTACTGTAGATATGTGATGGTTCATTTCTATCATATAGACTATGCACTTTAATGTAAGCTAGCCAAGCTGTAGGAAACAGTCCATTTTAGTGTGATCGAGACAGGCCTGAAAATATTTATGAAGCAGCTACTCTATGTCAGGCACTATGCTAAAAGCCTTTTTTACATTACCTCATTCAATTCTAACCGCCACTACTGAGGCTCAAAGAAGTAAAAAATGACTTATCCAGGTCACAAAACTAATAAATGGAAGTCTTTAGTGCCTATGATCTGTGACCCTGCCCTGCACACTAACTTGGGTTGTAATTCTGTCATAATTCTCCACATTAATATCCATTTATCTAATACTTCAAATACTTGACACATGACAAGTATGTGGGCTCCAGATCTCAGACAGAAAGATATCCCAACAGGCTACAGCGATAACTATCCCAGAAGAGCTGTATAGAGTATGCAGTTCCCTCAGATTTAACTAAATTAGGAGCTGCTAATCATATTTCAATTTCTCGAAGTTAAAAAAAGAAGTGCTAGGGCATAGACTAATGTTTTTGAGAGCTCCCGTAAGAGTATTCTTTAGGTTGCGTTTCACGAACACAAATTAATCTTTTTGAAGGAAGAAAGAAGTCGGCTGTACGCATGGATAAACTGAATTCTTGTATGGGATTTGGAATTTCAAGAGTTTCTTTAAAGAACCTGAAACCATTAAGTTTGACCTCATCTATTTAACTTCAAATTCTGGAGTTAATGAGGTTCCCTATACCGGCTGCCACTATTTTCTTACCTTTTATTCTTTAACCTACTCCAATTTCACTCCATGAAAATATCACTTACTACAGTCACCAATGAACTGACGAGTGTAATGAATGATATTTAATTTTCAGGGTTTTTTTTTTTGCCTTCCTAACATTCAACCCTGTTGACCATTTCCTCTGCTACGGACTGAAGTGTGTATCGCCCAGGTTTATATGTTGGAGCGCTAACCCCACACTGTTTAGAGATACAAGACCTTCAGGGGGTAATCAAGGTGAAATGACATCATAGGGTGTGGCCCTACTCTGATGGGATTGGTGTCCCTATAAGAGGAGGAGACACCAGGGAACAGGAAGGTGGCTGTCTGCAAGCCAGGAAGAGAGCCCTCACCAGATATTAAACCCTCCAGACCTCGATCTTGGACTTTCCAGCCTCTAGAACTGTGAGAAAATAAATTTCTGTCATTTAAGCCATACAATCCATGGTAATTTTTTTTTTTTTAATGGAAGCCCAAGCCTCTGCCTAACACTGCAAGTCATCCTGCTCTGCCTCGCTAAAAAGTGGGACTTTCTCAAGGCTGAGTCTATTAAAAGGCAGAGATTATCAGACTGGATGAAAAAGTAAGCCTCTACTAAATGCTGCCTAAAAGAAACCCACTTTAAATACAAAGATACAAACAGGTTAAAAATAAAAAGTATGGGAAAAGATATACCATGTTAACACTACTGAAAAGTAAGCTGGAATGACCAAAGTACTATCAGACGAAATGGACTTCAGAGCATGGAGTATTTCCAGAGATAAAGAGGTTCGTTTCATAAGATAAAAAAGTTGATTCATCGAAAGTACATAAAAATTCTAAATGTGTATGCACCTAATCACAGAGCCTCAAACTATATAAAACAAAACCTGATAGAACTGAAAGAATAGAAAAATCCAGAATGATAGTTGTAGATTTCAATACTTTTCTCTCAAAATCAATAGAACAAGTAGAATGAAACACCACAGGATGTAAAAGAGTTGACTGGCATTTCTAACGCTCTACCCAACAGCAGCAGAATACACACTGTTTTCAAGAACACAAAGAACATTTATCAAGGTAGATTTGGATAGACCGAACCCACAAAACAAATCTCAGTAAATTCAAAAGGATTAAAATCATATCCCAAAGCATATTTTATGACCATAACAGAATTAGAGATCAGCAACAGAAAGATGTCTGGAAAAATCCTCGATTATTTGAAAACTAAACAGCACACTTCTAAATAATCTATGAGTTAAACAAGGCACATGGGAAATTACAGCTAAAGCAGTGTTTAGAGGGAACTTATAACATGATCATATTAGTAAAGAATTAATCTTGCTGCCACTGCAACGCTACTGTACATTCTACACCAATGGTTCTCAAGGTCTGTTCTCTGGATCAGCAACATAAACGTCACCTGCGTCCTACTCCGTACCTACTGAAACACACTAGCTGGAGCCGAGCCATCTCTTTTTTTAAGAAAGGCCTGCTAGTGATTCTAAAACTCACTAGTTTGGGAACCACTGCTTTAAAGCAGCACAGTTCTCATCTGGACTACCACATGGTCTACGCACTCACTCCCATTTTCTATGATGCTGTTGAATTAAAAGATTCAAAGGATAGAAAGGAGAATCTGATGATGTCATATACCTTCTCCGCTTCCAAGTTAAATCTCTATTCTAAGAGCAACTGGAAGCCACTGAAAGTACATAACCATGGCTTACGAGAACATGTGTGGTCTATGCTTCGCTTACTCCTCAATCTCCACACCATAAGCCTTCTTTCTCTCTCGTTCCTACACACCAGTCATTCCTCATCCCTCAAACCTGCCCAGAATACACCAACTCAGACTTTTTCATTTGCAATTCCTTCTTCCTGGAAAGTTTTTCCCTCCCTCCCGGTCATCGGCCACGGCCACGTGGCCAGGTTAATCCCTACTCACATGACTCAGCTGAATGGCCATTTCCTTAGGGAAGTCTTCCCCAGTTCCCGGACTTAAATCTCCCTAGAAGGAATTCTCATTGTACCACCTACTAATTAAGAACTTGTAAGATTTGTGTAATTATTTAGTTAATGCCTCTTCAAATAAACTTGAACCATGAGGGCAAGAACTGTATCTGGTTTTCTTGCCCATTAATCTCACAAATCTAGCACATTGCCTGGCACACAGGAGACAAACTTTTTTGAACAATTAGTAGGATCTATTGATACAGGCTTTTACAATCTAGCTGTCTATGTTTATATAACAGAAACGAAGTCCCAAACAAAAGAATTTTCTAAGTGGCAGAAACTGGAAGTTGAGGGAAGGAAGAAGCGGCCAAGATCTTCTTTAAAATTAAAAACAAGCAAGAAAAAATCTGGCAGAATGAAATCATTCAGACCCTACTCCGCCTTTTTTTTTTTTTGTAATTAAACAGTAGGTGAATTCAGTAGGCTTAACATAATCATCACAGAATGCTCAGCTCCACTACAAAGAAAACTGTTGACTGCTCAGGAAAATGAGGAGAAAACAAGGTAGCCTGGAATGCTGGACTAAGAATTCTGAATTCCTAACCGAGGAAAAAGAAAAGAAAAAGGGGTTAGAAAAGGAGAGAACACTTGAGGAAGGAACTTCAGGTGTGAAGCACTGAGATCGATCTCGTTCTAACAGGTGGCAGCTGGTTAAGGACCAGAACGGTGACCCTTGAACTTACCTCATATAGACAAAGCAGGTCTGGAAGCTGCAGGAAGAGAATAAAGATTTACAAAACAGAATAAAACTGGCGCTCATGGCTCCCCCAGCACCACTCTGCTGGATAAAGGCAGGTCTCGTCCCAGAGAGCAAGCAAAACAACTACTCGTCAGAAATATATTGCACGGTGTGGGAGGAGGGAGGCGACCAGGGGAAGGAGTGAGTGGGGGTGTGGGGGACGAGCGGATATGATCATCTGAATCTACTAAAAAAGCCCAATGCATTTTTTCTAGTTACACCATATCAAAATTCTACTGATACAAACAGGGGTCAGCAAACAGGGCCAGATAATAAATATTTTTGGCTTTGTGGGCTCTATATGGTCTCTGTTGTAACTGCTCAGTTTAGCTCTTGTGGCACAAAACCAGCGACTGACAACATCAAAGTGAATGCGCATGGTGGCGCTCCATCGCTATGGGCCGGACTTCCGATTTAGAAAATTAATTTTATGTTTGAAAAGTTTTACACTCCAAATCCACTAGAATGGAGAATCAACCAAATTATCGCTCTTCAAGTTATACTAATGTGGCCAAAGTAAAAACAATTTGAAATATTTTTTGATATGTTCCCTGAGTTCCTTTGTTACTCTAACACCTAATGCAATAGATAGATCTGACAGATCAAAGGGAAAAGTATCCAGTACTTGTTGATTAAATTGAATGATTTCCCATGAAATATGTGTGGCAATTAGTAAAGCAGAATATCTGAAAAACTCAGTAATGGCTGACAAAGTAATGGGATATAAAATATCCAAGAAGTCTAATAAAAAAACATCAAGACAAGGGATTATCAAAGTGGCTGATTTATATTTTAACAAAGTATTATGGCAAGAGTGAGCTGCTCTTTAAGACCTAAAACTCTTTCTTTCCCTGTGAAAATTACAATGCTAGGACAAATACCATTATAAACCGAATGGATTTTTATTAAAAATTCCTGATTTCATTAGAATACTTTTTAAATAACCGAATCAAAGTTATAATTATTTTATTTATGGAACTGGCAATTAGCAAAGTGGTTAAATGAAGCCCATCTAAAAATGAATATGTCGATGAATTTACTAATTTTTGCATTAAAATATCTATCTTCATTTCATCCAAATTAAAATGTGAATTAAAGCTTGGGGAGACATTGATCTCGTGTTTTCCCAAATTCGTAAATGATTTTGTCATTGTTTGTAATATAGTAAAGCCACATGAACTGACAGTAATATAGTAAAGCCACGTGAACTGACAGTAAAGCCACATGAACTGACTGCTACCACAGCTGTTCCGTTCTTAACACAACACGAAGCAAAATCTAATACACAAAAACGAAACGTATGAAACAGACTGATCAGAATGTGATCACCCTTGGCTTATAAATGTTTACCAGTGTTCTCTTAATAGTGAATCTTAATAAAGCACTTAAAATTTTGATCACTCTAACTTAATTTGTATACAACAAGGACAAATCTAGTATGTAAATTAACATATTTTTGAAGTCATTCCATTATTTCTAGGAATATCGCAATAAATATAGAAAAATCCTAGCAGGAAACTAGGTAGAGTGACATTTCCCAATTACGTTCCCCAAACCATGTTCAGTCGGATATAAAAAGTTAGGGTATGTATAAAGTTTGGAGAACGTCGCTTCTCGTGCCAGCGGGGCACTGTGACTCGATAAGCCCAGGAGAGAGAACTGAGCAGTCCCCACCACGGAACCCTTTGCACACAACATCTCGGGCGGTCAGTGTTTCTGGGGAATACATCTTTGCGAATGCTTGTGCAGTGAACTGGATTAAACTGTGAATCATTTGGAAATGTTTTTTTCTATCAAAATGAAATTTAGAAAATCATCGACTCTAGCTTCAGAGTTTTTTCCATTAAATAATAATAATGCTGAATCACCGCACGTGAAGGAACTCAACTTGAAATTTTATTTAAAAATGTTTAAAGATATTCTGTGCCAAGGGTTGCCTCCACCATACAAATCTAAAAGGACACCTTGAGTTAGGACTAAAAAATGTGGTAAAACGTTCATAATCAGGACCAGAGGAAACATGATCTGTCTGGGTTTCGGGCAGTTGAAGGAATATACTGTTAATTAAAAAGTCACTCATCAGTTACATACCTATGTCAAAACCAGAATTTTGAATGAAAAAAAAAATGCAAATTCAGTCATTTTTGAGGTAGATGACAAAAAGGAAAAAGCTGACAAACTGAACATTTTTCAATGATCTTAAATCCAAAGTGTCAACCTGAATTCTGAATTTTTATGGGAAAACTTAACACTTTAGGATAACTATAAATTTAATAGCTACAAGTCGACATTAGGTTATTCTAGTCTTAAAATATCCTCGAAGGTATCCAAAATCAGTTTATTTACATCCGGATATGTATCAATTAGAAAAGGCACACGTTTGCTCTGGGAACTTTGTCGAAAGATACTGATATTAAAAAGGTCCACATTATTTTTTTCAATAGTCATATTCCATTTCAGGCCATTATCACCTCCAAAATCATCCCTTGCTACGGGCCCTTCACATATCCCATTTTGCCCTCCCCCTCAAATCTATACTGTGCACTACTACTCAAGAACTCTCTAGAATTACACTTTGATCACACAAGAGTAGCTCACTATTCGTGGAATTCTTGGCTTGGTCTTTTTGTCCTTCCCTTACACCCACGTGGTGAGTCCAATTATTTACTATTAAGCTAAGGGCCCACCTTTCTCCAGGCTTACATTCTGGCAGCTGAGAGAAAATCACAAAGCTGTCCATCCTATTATTTCTTGGGACAGTATTTCACACTACATCCACATTACCGATACCCACCATACTTCTTTGACTACCTCTTGATTCATAGAAAATACTCTAACATCCTTAACATTTTCCCCACGAAGTGATTTGCATCCTCATACATTTAAGGGGGAAGTGACTCTTCTGGCCAAGACCTCTCTCTCTCTAACGATGCTACAATCGACTCAGGGGCTTCGCTCCCCTTCCACGCTTGCCATCGCATTGTGTCAGCCTTTTCCACCGGCTTCTTCCCAGTGGCATCTAACATCTTTTTTTTTTTTTTAACCCGCCTTTAACAAGGATTCCCTTTCATTATCTCCCTAACTCCTTTCCAATCATAATCATTTATAGTTTTCTGTGCTAATTCCCTTCATTTCCTCTTCCGGCATTGACTCAGTCATAAGGTTTCTGGCTCGATTAGTCCACCAAAACTGCTCTCTCCCAAATCACTAAATTAACCTCTTGTGCTATATTCGATGGAAAAGTGTCAAGGCTTAACTGACCTCTTGACAACAGTTTCCACTGTTGTTTTCTCCACTGTTAGAATGCAATTTTTTTTTTTTTTTTGCTACCCTCTCCTGGCTTCCTCTCTCCTCCTGCCCCCTTTCATCCGTCTCCTTTTGTACACATCTCATCTTTGGGGCCATGGGATTCTAGGCTCTTCCCACTTTACAAGGAACAATCTCTTCCATTCTCATGGATTCAGTGACTTGCTGACGCTCAAATTTTTATCTCTAGCTCAGACCTCTCTCTTGAGTGAAAACAAACTGCTCCCTAAACATCTTTTCTTGAATATCTCACTGGCTACCTCAAATTCTTATGTCTAAAACTGAACACTTTGAGCGTTTATACCACAGTGCATGTTACCATCTACCTACCCAGATGGTTAAGCCCCAAACCGGGATGTTATCCTTTATTTCTCTACCCTCTAAGATGTATTGATTCTACTTCACAGATCTTTCTCAAATATATCTGTTCTTCTCCATTAATGCCGCTCTTAGGGCTCAAACTATTTTTTTTTTTTCATTAACTGATGCTTCCCTCAGGAGCTTTATCTTTTGCCATTTTCCCATCCACCTCCCTGCCTCCATCCTTCATTTCTATTTTGTGACTCAGCTATTTGAACAAAATTACTGAGTGTTCCAAACAAGCCTGAGCTCTTGTGTCATCTGGATTTTCTGTATACAGTTTGCTTGGCCTGAAATATTCCTCTTCTGACTCTACTTTGGCCCCCTTCAAATCTCAGCTTAGATGTGACTCTGCAGGAGTCCGTGTCTAATTCTACGATTTCCTCCCTATATGCTCCTGCATTCCACCTCTCCTGGATCACAGCACGCATCTTTCTACTGGAATTGCCTATTCACTATCCTCCATGAGACGACAAGCTCCATGAGAGCTCCAACCATGATTTTAACCATTCTTTCTCCTTAAAACATATACTATCTTCCTTAAAACATGAAATACACTCTGTTTGTTGGATAAAGAAATGACATAGGTCTTATTTACTCACTTACATGGAAAGGGAACTTTTTGAACCTTTGGCAGTGCTTAAGACCATATTGTAGGCATTCATTAAATATCTGCTGAACTAACAATAGGATGGAACTGCATGCACTTCTTCCTCCTTTCCATGTCCACAGTTGAAATACAGCAGTACAAATGTAGTAAAGTAAAAATTTTAAAACGCCTATGTATTCGACTGTATCTGAACAGTTAATTTTGAAATGTACAAAAACAAGACATTTGCGGTAGAAACAAAACTTTTCACCAATAGAAATATTCCATAATTCATTATATACATTGAATTAAGAATTCTTCTAGAAAAGTATTATCGTTAAAAGTATCTCTCAAGTCTCCAAGCACTAATTATTCTATGAAGAAGAAAAACACATATAAAACTGATAATGAATTTTAGTGTCATTTCCAAAAAGGCAAAAAGAAGTATGAAATACCAAGAATGAGAAAAAAATAACACCTTAAGAAACATTTAAAAATCAGATAAGTATAACAAATATTGTTTTAAATACAACTCTGTAAAAATGTCCTTGTTGATTGAGTAAAAAAAAAGAATGTTAAAAAATAAAGAAGGAAAGTTATCAGTAAAAGATAAATAAAACTTTAAGCAGAACAGGAAATAGTACTCATAATTTTAAAAATTGGAAAAGAAAGACTCTTATGATACTAAATTTTTATATATATATCACAAAAGGATTTTGAGATTAATTTGAAAAGATAATAATTAGGCATCTTCCATCTTATATTTCTAGGGTAATCTCACATTTAGTGAGATGAAGAATCATATTAAAATAAACTTTATATCTTAGGAAGATACAATGGTTAAGAAGCTGGAAGGACAAAATACAGTTCTGTTGTAAAATGAGTTAATGCAAACTACCTCTGGTAAACTCCAACAGCATGAAATGAGGATGGTATAATAAAAAATGAAATACTACTTTATTCTCTATTCACGAGTCTTTTAAAAATATGAGCGTATATCTTTAGGCGAATCGTCTAAGGTATTTTTTTAGATCACTATCAGTCTTCTCTCTTTTTTCCTGACATACTATTTGTTATAATGTTACTTTTAGTTATCCTGAAGGCATGAAACAAGGGGTATTGTTTTTAGATTTGATTTTTCTTTCATAATGGCGACTCTAATTTGACCACCTTTTAACATTTTAATCATTGCATGTTAGATAGTCAAAAATTTTAATCACTGCATGTTAGATATTACTGAAATAGGTATTTTAAAGTTATTTAGTTAAATAACTGAATTTTGGGGGCCATAAAAATCATCTTACCTATTAAAACTCGAGTTTAATTACTGCTTTTAATTTTTTAATATAAAACCTGATAGTATTTTAATAACTTTTAATAAAGTTTAAAAAGGTAAAAATAAAGCCACTAATACTGCCCCAACCCCCAAAATATACAATGTAACAATGCAACTACATGGTAAAATATCCTTAAATTTCCAGATGTAACTCGGCACTCTTTCGTGTCAGGGAAGTAATCAATAAGCACTACCACGCTCTACAATATCCTGAATTGTGTAGCACTTATCAGTGGAGCCAGAACCGGCTACGTTGGCAACTACGGCGTTCATATTTTCGCTGTGTTCTAAGGTGTCTCCCTGAGGCACCAACGTCAGGCTGGGACACCTGAGTGAGTGAAGCAGTCATTTCAGTTTCGTTCTGAGTTTAGCCTTCAAATTACTTGCATATGACTTTCTCCCTAGATAGGCTATGGATCATCTCTGGAAAGGAATCCTCATCTTTATATCCGTGGTACCTAGTTCGGTGTCTGATGTGAAAAAAACTATTTAACAAGTTTGCTGATTTATTGAAAAAGAAAGTGTTCCCTGAGACTGTTTCAGTAAGAGTCTCACGAGTGGCTCCCAAAGCGGTGCCAACGGGCCCGAGGCTGGCCCCTTGCTATTATGTATGCACAGCCTTTGCCTCTTTAGCAATGAGATGAGTCTGTACTTCTTTCCATGTGGCCTGGTCGCAGAGTTATTGTCACACAATAAATGTGTATTAGCCTGGAGTGTAGCAGTTAAGTTTTAGAGAGTTATTTGGGCATATATTCTATCAAACTGTTTTCTATATTTCATCTTGGATCTATCAAATGCAAGAGCAGATAAATTTTTTGTTAATGGTATACGTTTAGAAGCTTTCTATGTCTCTATTTAATATATTTTAATTTGCTTGAAATCCTGGACACATTAAGACGTGGGGAAGTGCACTGGTGCATTTAGCAGCGCCTAATTTCATGAGTTTCATACTAGGTGCCAAGAAATTAGGTTGTCCAAATATTTTGGAAATGATTTAAAACTGAATCAGCTGTTCCTCTTCTACCCATTAGCTCATACTTTACTCAAGGCACCTACAATGAAACTTTAAAATTAAGTAGAGAAAAACTTACCTAGTTGGGACTTTGAATAATAGTTTGCCATTTGTCCGCTGTTGCAAGACTGTCGTTTATGTCTTTTCGTTGACATTTCTGTGGTCTTCCATGGAGGTCTTTTTCTTTTGTTCAATTTGCTAAGGTCTTCGGAACTATCAGGAGTCTTGTCACTCTTAACACATTTATTTAATTTATTATTGTCAAGTTGGCCAGGAAATTTATCGACTGAAGCACTATTTGCTTTAGCATTTTCTCTTTCTTTAGACTGTTTCTTAAAAGAATTTTGCCTAGCAGAATGGGATCTTAAGGTAAAGCGCTTTGATTCTTCCGCATGAGTCTGATGATTACTTCCACTGTCAACGGTTTCAGGAGAGTAAATGATTGTATTTAGTTTAAAGGTATTTCTGTGTTCAAGATAGTTGATCTTCCTCAAAAATATTCTACAATCTTTTAAGGTTTTTGATCTCCAATTATTTGGACATACATTCCCCAGTCTTGGTCCCTTTTCAAAATCTTTTTGGCTGCAATTTTTTCCATTCTCCTTTGCTTCTGACTGAAATTTATTCTCTAAACTAGCATGTGTTCTGAAGTCGGACATTGCCACCCTCCGTTGCAAAAAGTCATCCCTGATCTCAGGTGGCAAAAGAAACTGATTATCCACTGTGCTTCTTCCTTGGAGTGGGATGTCAGCATTTGTTCCCCCCTTAGTCTTATTTAAAAATTGGTTCTGGCAGAAAAATCTCAAGTTCCTCCTTTTAGAGATCCAATCGCCTGTTCCATGGTTATGCAGCTTTCCCTCTCTTTTCCACCTTTCATGTTGCAACCTCTTAAACTCAGTCCTTTTGAATCTAGCTAGTGTCAAATTACTTTTCACACTTAAGAGTGGAGAGCTAACCATTTTATGCAGTATATGCAACTTCCCTGCTGATTTTGAAGGAGAAGATAGTGCAAATTTTTTAAAGTGCTTTCTGAAGGGGCTGGCATTAAAATCGGAATATTTGGTCCCTAATTTAATTCCTCTGGTATTTATTACTTCCAAAGGGTTTCGAGCATTCGCTTTTCTAACTAGTGAAAGGGACTGTGTTTCTGTTGTTTGCATAAACCAGGTACAGAGTTCATTCAAATCATACTTTTTACGAAAAAGCATTTTTACAGGTGAAACTTCGAGTTCTAAAACACAGGATTCCAAAGGGTTTGCTATTTTCAAATGATCATTTGCGGTGTGTTCTCTTTTATGAACACAATTTTCAGCTTCATCCCCACTCACTTGCACCCAAGCATTTGTTATTTTTTCAAATCTATTGTTTAATTCCTCTAATAAGGAATCGTTAGAAGCAGAAGCGGCCCACCACCTGAGCAAAGGGTTTGATGAAATTATAGGGTCCAAGGATACTTCAGAAATGGGTATTAATTTATTTTCCCAAAACTTTTTTGCAGTCCTTGAATTCCTAGCTCCTGGAGTACTTTTGGGAGCTATTTTTATTCTTGACTGCCTACGTTTTTCCTTCTGTCTTTTACCTTTCTGCAAATGGAGTTTATATGATTTATGGAGCAGAGTATTTCTGTAAATAAGTGAGCTAGAAGATGCCAATGAATGTAAGAAATGCAGAGATGGTTTTCTGTCCCTAATAGAATGTCTCAGAGGTACAGCAGCAACCATACTTTTTGATCCACTCTTACATACATCCGCTTCGTTGTGCCTTGTATCCATCCTATTGCATTGGGGACCGTGTTTTTCTTCAGGCAGGCTTTTTTCTACTACATTCTCTTGTTCTAAAGGCGGTAAGCAGCTGCTGATACTTACTTCTCTCTCCTGAGGTGAAATTCTATTAATAGTTACAGATATACCAGAGATTTTCACTTTCGCAGGTCTACCAGGCTTCCTAATTATTGCCAAAGGCTTCTGATTGGGTCGAATAATGTTCTTGGAAGGTTGAGGTATCACAGACTTGTTCTTGATAGGTCTAACATGTTCAAAGCCAGACCCCAAGACCTCACTTTCAGTAGTCAAACTCGAAACAGCACTTAGTCTTTCACCCGAGTCAGTTTCGTATTCTCTAAGATTTCTGAGACTATTACATTCAGTTGGAAAATTGGCAGCATTATTGTTTAAAGACACAACACTGCTTAGGTTTGCACTTCCCTCAGAAACATGCCTTTTAGTTCTTCTTGACCTTCCATAAATAACAGTTACTGTAATACTCTTCTTATAAATACCTTCTTTTACTTCTGATAGGAGAGATTCTGGGCTGTTCTTTCCGGCGCTGAAGGACTCATTCTGGCAAATGGTGATGTCTGTCTGATCGGTTTTAGGTTTCGGTGGTCTTCCAATTGGTCTCTTAATCTGTTTTACAACCTGGGGACCTATTTTTTTAGGTCTGCCTGGTTTTCTTTTGAAAGATGAATCAACTGCACTGCTTGAATTTTCCTTAGTTTCTTCGTGTGGCTTATCATTATTTGTGTCATCTACAAACATTGCAGAAGATTCTGCAGTTTCTTTTGTACAATTAAATTTGTTTAGTTCTCTTTGAAGAGTGTCACTGTCATCAAGAGTAGAACTATAATTCTCAAAGTTAGCATCTGGGATATCCTTATTTGTTTCTGTTTTTTTTTCAGTTACATGATGGTCTAAATGTTTTTCCAAAGAAGAAAGATCAATATTTGATTCAGAATTACCAACTGAAGTTAAAGTATATTTCACTCCTTCACTGCTTTTAACCTCAGATAAAAACATGAGTTTGATAGGACTAGAATAGCTGGAAAAAGAGCTTTCGATGGCTTCATATTTTGTTGGTACATTCTCAACAGTGGAAATAAAGCTACCCGTATCCAAAACAGATGACTTTTTCAGATTATCAAGTCTTTTGTTATTCAAATCTATTGGAGGCATATGGTTGCTTTTGATATTGTTGGATGCTACCACAGATCTTGATAAACTCTGTTCTTTGCACATCATTCTACTTACAGTAAGAGTCATATTTCTACCAGCATTTTGATCTTTACCATCGATTTCTATCAATTTCTTGGATACTTTATATCCTTCCAATAATGACTGATTATTCCATGACTTCTTAGCCATATTTATCGTATCTTCCAAGCGCTCCACAACAACTTGTAAATTAGAATTCATTGCAATTTTGTTTAGATCTATATTGTGTGAGCTTTCAATTTGAACATTTTTCACTTGATCTTTTTTTTTTGTACAGTCAGAAACTTTTTTGGCCTTAGGGGATTTTTTGAGAACATAATTATTTGTCACATATATAGAATACCACCCTGGAGGCACAATGTTTCGTTTAGTTCTGCTCAAAAGTCCAGGAACATCACATTTCAAAAGAGTTTGCATATTCTGTAATTTTGGATTCTCCTTATGATTTCGCAGGAATTTTTTTCCAGCTGCAGATTTCTCCTGTGAGTTTCTTATGCTCATTCTCTGAGGGGTAGGTGTTTTAAAGCTTTCTGAAAATGTGTCAAAAGCCAAGTTAGTTTCTAAATTATGAAGAGGTAGTTGCAATGACTTATGTAACGCATAATCTGGTGAAAATGATATTTCTGCATTATTGTCTTGAAGGCTTTTCAAATTTTGTAAAGAAGGCCCTTGGCAATGATAGAATTCTTCTTTGTCCGTTGAAAATATCACATCGTTGCATATCAATTTCCTTGAAATTTTTTCACTGCATCTTTTTTTAATAAAATTTTCATTAAGACTGGCAAGTTCTCTTTTTATCTGTAAAGACTGCCTTCTAAACATAGGAGAATCAGGAGAGTTGTACATTGCAAATAAGGTTTCTGACGTTTTCGAAATCTTGTCTGAATCATTTTATTTTCTACGTTTTTATCGTGTTGACTCAGTAATTCCATAAAACTGTAATCACTGGCTTTTGCATTATGCAAGAGGGAGGTTATTAAATCTCTCAATTTTAAATCATTATCTGTATTACAATCACTGCTAGATAATTTTATAAGGTTTGTCATATCTGTAGTTTCTATTGATTTTAATTTTTCATTAATGCGATCCATTAAATCTTGAAAAATTACAGTTTCACCTTTTTCATGATTTGCAGTACAATTATTGCTGTCTTCCAAGAGCAAAGAATCAGAGTTACTGGGTTTTTCAGTTTTCTGTATTTTACCTTCATGATCACCCTTGTCACTGCTTATTTCTGCTGGTGTGAGAAATGGAGGCTGGTTAATGTTTGTTTCAAGTCTGCTATTTTCCAAGGCTGAAAGCTCTGAGATGACATCTTTCAATTTTTCGAATCCTTCAGTGTGAACAGGTGACAATGGTGGGGGTGAGGGACTTCGAGATCTACAGATATCTTTAAGACTGACTGAAATGTCACGTCCTTCCCTCGACGAAAGAGGCTTAGTATAAAAGGCCGATTTTGTAGAGCGAATGTTTGGAAACGGTCCAGAACAGCACCTGTGAGAAGTATAACTGTTTGCAATTCCTCTATTCACTACTGTCTTAATGTGTTCAATAGTTACAGTTTGGCAAGATAAACAATGTAAATCTTTAATACAGACTGGCAGAGGCACAAACACAGGGCTTTGTCTTTCATTCTGTAAACACCCGCTTTCTGCCAGCCTATATTCACAACTACAGAACAGACCATGTAAATCATCTTCAATTAGGGGCTTTTGAGATTCTGAAGACACAGTATGTGATGTGTTACAACAGCAAAGAGAAGCAGCGTTCTGCTCTTGGACTAGAAATTTCAACATAGCCAAAACTCGTTGCTGGTGATGTATGCACAAAGATTCCAAAACTTTGCTTAATGCAGATTTTTCTTTTTCCATTTTAGTAGCTTCCTCTGATTTTGCATCAACAGTTGAACTAAAAAATGAAAATCAAACAAAAAATGAATTACAGCAAAAATACCAATGTTATAAGGAGTTATAATTCTAAGAGCTTGAACAAAAGATATTTTGGTATTGCTGGACTCCTAACTCCTACAGAGCTGTAATAAGGACATCTTCATTTCTGTTTAGCAAAAATATAATGAAGCACTGATGACGACTTCCTATGAAGAAGTATAAGTGTCAAAGCAAAGCCCTAGTTTTGTGATATAAAAGCTGATGATTATAGATATATTTACAGATTGCTACCATTTAGTGCTCTGAATATATTAAGAATATTTAACGGAAAGTGCTTTCTCAGAAGGAGTTAAAATTTTTATAGAGTAGACAATTTAAAAGTTATTTTGATAATTATCAGTCGATATTAGTGTAAATAAGAAAAATAAGATGTAGGAGAAAATCTTTCTTATCTTTATTAAAAATAGGTATTTTTTTCAGGTAATAAAAATAAAATTATTAATAAAAGAGCTCTGCATAGTCACAAGGAAAATTAAGGGATTTAGATTTCATATAAATAACAGAATGTCTTTTGTAAGATTAAGCTGCAGGCATTTTAACCTAATAAGAAAATAAAAAATTTAAGCTATTTAAAAATGAAATCTATTTTAATTGATTTTAATACTAAAGTAATTACATTGAAACTAAAGGCATTACTTACCTAATTATTTAATTTCAAATGCTGGAAAATGTCCCACTGCAGCAACTAATATACATCTAACTTGAACTAAGACTCATGATTACTTAGCAACCAAGGTAGAAGTCTACAAAAAACTTTTTAAACTTCAGCTATCAGCAGTAAGAAGAATAAAATATATTAAAAGAATTCTGTTTCAGAAAAGTATCCATTTAAATCAAACATATCACCAAACTCTGTACATGAAAACAGCCTCCCACTCACGATTTCTTATATTTGTTATTGCTAGTAGCTCCTGGTTTGTAGAAATTTAGGGTTAGAATTGGGATATGCTGATTATGAATTGCTACAGAAAACTGCATATTATTTAATAAAAGGTTATGTTCACGTATATTAAAAATTAAAGAATTTCTTTTAAAATAAAAAGTGAAATTGTTATTCTGCTCCCTAAAAATGGCTTAATCTGTTT
The DNA here is from genome assembly GCF_902729225.1 of Pteropus medius. Classification (NCBI taxonomy): domain Eukaryota; kingdom Metazoa; phylum Chordata; class Mammalia; order Chiroptera; family Pteropodidae; genus Pteropus; species Pteropus medius. The sequence continues at coordinate 5,834,345 of NW_024349804.1, read as the reverse complement.
CACAGATAAGTATGCACTATTTTATCTACAGTTTATAAAAATTGTTATTTGAATAGGAATTTCCAAAGCAAATTTTGAATATTAGGTCAAAATTTTTCTAGAAAAAGATAACTTTACTCGATTCAACCGATATTTCACTAAAACCAGCATGTGATTTGACATACAGTAGCTATCAAAGTGAAGAGAGATAAGAAATTACAATAAAACTTCTAAAGTCCACTGCCACCTCTAGACAAAGAGAGAACATGACCCCAGGATCCTTTCCTTTTGAAAATAATTTTTTTGTAAATTTTATTATGGTTGGGAGTATAAAATGATGGAAACGACTCCCAAGATTCAATATTAGATCATTAAAAAATATATATGTAGGGAACAAAGGCAGGAGGAAATGTTAACTATCAAATATAAAGATACAAGTGAAATTATGCTCTTTTCCAAATTAAAAATTATAATTTTCACATAAGCAAAAGAGAATCCAAAAGAGTTCTGATAAATGTACTTCAACAGTTTCTTTAAAGTTACATTATAGCCTATTTAACATATCTGACTAAACAGTTAAAGAGATTTTACATGTTTCTCAGGAAAATACACTACGCTGTATTTTAAAGATTAATAAGCTTTTGTAACAGTGCCTGAAATGTTCAAATGTCTCTTTTTTCTGTTAGTAAAATTTAGAAATAATAAAAACTGACGACTAGGGTTAACTATTCTGAAAACCAACAATAATTCTTCTCTCTTCTGACATTCTAAAAAAATCCATATATTAAAAGTTTTTTACTCAGTTTACTACTAATAATGGAATTTCAAAAATACCACAGTGGCCAGTAATTTCCATCTAATGCTATATGAAAAGAGCTTAATAAAGTTCCCGTTTAGATATTCAGACATACATATATCAGATATTAGATAACTAAGTTCTCAAATTATAAAATTCTACAATTTGCTTATTTGGCTTCAAATTTTTTCTGTTCCATATTTCTTGCATGTTAGAATCTCAAAGAAAAACCTAATATATGAGTAAATAATAGCTGAATACATATGTCTCCAATCTAGAATTTATTGCTAAGTGATTAAAAATTTTAAGATTGTATCTTTTATAGCTCTCTTGTTTTTAATGCTAAAATTTTTTCCTAACTTTTTCCTGTTTGATTTATAGACCAAAGCATCCTGCTGTTTGTTTTGCATGTCACTATCCGTTTTGCCCATTACAAGTTTTGTTGTTGAAATAGTTCTTTGGAGAAAGTCAATTTCTAATATTTAATATTAAAACTGCTTTCTAGAGTGAATCAAAGAAGTCAGTGTAGTCAGTTTTTTTCTTTGCTTTTCTTTTTTTTCTTTTACTGAATGAGTAAATCAATCACACACCAACAGTGTTGTAAATTTAAGTGCAAAAGCATTGAAGTGCTTTACTACAAATTACAACCTAGAAACACGTTAACTGAACAATTAAAATTCATACAATCAGATTTAGATATATAACAACACAAAGTAGGAACAGAATTACAGTACATTTACAACACAAGACAGATACATGAATTCATTAGAAAATATTGTAATAAATAATTCATGAATTATAGTGCAATTGATTTATGCATAAATATAACTAATTGCCTAACAATCAGTTTATATTAACAAAATCTGTCAAAATCAAGGCAGCCACAGAGTTTTACTAAATTACTGCGACAATGAAAATACTGCAATTAAAAAACAAATACAAGTATTTGTACTGTAAACAACTAAAAAAATCAGTCTCACTAAAGTTAGTATACAATTTAATATAAAATTGTCATTAGCTACCAGAAATGGTTTAAACAACTTTACTGAGCAGTAGTTTTCTAAAAACAGAGGCACTGTTTTTTTCTTTTCCTTCTTTTTTTTTTTTTAAATATAAAATACTTGAGGAACATTCAAATAAGTAGAAAGCACATAAGGGTTGCTTTCATCTTCATCAAAAGTCTGCTGAAACTGGATATTTCAGAAAATTGTCAATTGATAAATAGTAACTGGTAACTAAATTTATAAAGTACTCTGAAAGTTTAACATAAAGAACATCTTAATAGAATCGCTGGGGAGAAGGGGAATCCATAAATTTCCCTGCCTTTCCTAGTTTGTATAATCAAAAGTTAACTCAATAATTAGAAACATTTTGTTTCTTTTAAAAGTTATGGGTTGATCATTACCTATAAACTATCAAAAAATATTTAATTTACTATTTCTGACCAAAAATAAATAATACAAGTACTAAAATGCTGCAAATTAACTATAATATTACCTATAAAACTACTGATCACTGTGAAGTCAATAGCAAAATGATCCCTGATTTTATGAATCCTGTAAAGTTTTTGGTCAGGTCATCTTTTAAATGATATAAAAGAGTTCTGTAAGTATCCCTTTACTATAAACTTCTCAATCAATTTATTAATGTAAATATAGTGTGAGGAATAAAAAAGCTCAATATAATATAAATATTATGTAATGCATTCAAGCCCCCAAATTTTTGCAAGTAAAATTCTGTATAAAGAGGTCAATAAAATTGTGTTGAAATATTTACTTTAACTTTGTTTTTCAATAGGAGGGGGAGGGGAAATATATTAAATAATCCAAGTTCTGGCCCTCACAAAATATGGCTTAATTCTTTAAAAAGAAAGATGACCCTGACATCTGCTGTTTTGCAATCTATCATGTATACTTTCTTGCGGGGGGAAAAAAAAAAGAGCAAGAGGATTCATACTCTAGCATGTAGGTAACATTAACAGCTGAAGAGGGTTCAGTATATATCTAAGAGAACAAATAACCGCTTGGTTGTGTAATCTCCCACTCTTCAGTTTCTTTAAACATACGTAAGCAGTTTTTAAATGTAATAGCTGGAAATCTCTTTAGTATTACACGTATATGTAATTATTAGATACACACAAACACAAGTGTCAAAACACAAGTATTTGACAAGGTGCACTTATTTTTTTTAATTCAGCTTTAAGTATTCCTTTTTGGACTTAGGAAAACTGGCTTAGATAAATGATCGGAACCTGAATTTTAACAGAAAAAGGGTACTCAGAGAATTTTGAATATGTGAAGCAAATCCCCGTTCGTTATATGGAGGCACATGCTTTATAACATTTTACTACTAAAACTGCATACTCCATAAATCCAACATGGATACTCTGAACCACATTTTAAAACTGCTATATAAAAATTACTGGTCTTTCTTATGAGTCTAGTAAAAGTTAAAATGCACTGCCCAGCTAACTACCCAATTAGTAGAGAGTTTACATTACTGAAAGTTCAAAACAGCTTCAGTGTTAAATATCTGTAAATCTATTCAAGACCCTGAACAAACTGCAAAATTTGGTTATTAGCAAAATGATAATGTTTCGCCCACCAAAATGAAATCTGTAATTCATTTTGATAAACTGAAAATGTTTTGAAATGTCACAGCAGCAAATATATTAAAGTTACACTGAGGTTTTTCAATAGTAGGAGTGTGTCACAATCCTTAAAATTTAAAGTAGTCATAACATCAACTAACCAGCACATTTAAACCAAAATTATCATTCTCAAGCTTTTTCTGTGCACATTAAAAACATGCTCTAAGTTGCATTCCAACTTTCTTTTCTAACCTTACACATTAGCTTATTTTTCAAATGAAAAACAGAATTAAATTATTTTAATAATTAAATTTAAATTACTTTTTGTTCTTAGTAGTATTCCATCTTATATTAAAGGATTCTATAGCTGCTGGGGTTAAATATGTGTCAGTTTTTTTAAAAGTACATACCTTATAAACCCCAACTTCCTGCTAAATCAACTATTAAATGATAAATATTAAATTTCATTATATATATCATTTAAGGTTTTCTTTCCTATTCCTGGTGGATGCACTTGAGTGCATTTCATATTTCATAGAATGCACTATAGTGTACTAATACTGTATACATTAATTTTTCTTAGTATGGAGATAGCTGTCTATTTAAACTCTGATTGGTTGTTTGACGTACTTACAGTAGCTGTAAGTATGTTACGCTGAAATGTTTACGAACTTTTAATATATTTCCATTATAAGATGGTTCAACTGAATGGCTGGAGTGGTCTTTCACCAATAAAAATGTTTCACTTGACAATTACTTGTTTTCCCACAATGCTTTATGCTATTGACTACTAAAGAAAACCTGAATCTTTTTCACCTATTTATACAAGGATTAAATACAAACTATCAGAATTAAGTAAGCAACTATATAATTCTGTCCACAGTGAAAACCCTGAATAAAACTTTTTCAAAAGGCATGTAAGTGGTTTTTGAACTGTAAAATTTCATGTCTCCTGTCAGAGTGAGCATCTGTAATTCCCACATGTGTGTATACAGACACACAAATACACACCTGTGCACATACGCACGCAAACACACACACACGCACACGCACGCACATACGTACACACAAACGATTTTCCTAAGAAGTAATCTACACAGGCTTGCTGCTGTTCTTGCAGCTGCCAGTCCCTGAATCTGTCATGTTATAAAACCCAGTGTCTGGTAATCGGAGTTTCTTCTTCGGAGGAGTCTTCAGTGTTCCAGATCGTTCTTTTACCTTGTATTCTAAAGTGCTGTGAGGTACCCCATAGATTCCTTGTGCTTTGGAAACACTCATTTTTCCACTCATTACCATTGCGATAGCCTCTTCCATTATTTCATGATCATATTGCCGATAACGGCCACGTTTTTTCCTGGGCTGCTTATTATCTTTTCGATCCAATCCATCTTCAGCATTTTCAGAGGTTCCGTCAACTGTTCCATTTTTAGAATTAAGACACAAAGGAGAGAGGTCCCCATGTAGAAAATAAGAGTCAACACTTGAGTGAGTTACGGGCCCAGAACATTCTATTTTGTTCTGTTTAGGGAGTATGTTTTTCAGTTTTTGGAGAGCTGATCCTTCCAGGACTGGAGAGGTTTTGGAAACTTGATACATAACATCCAGCAGACCAGGACCATCAGGTTGTTGTTTTGAAACAGAACTTACTCGGAGCTGAGGAATTTTTAACTGTACAGTAGGATGTGAAGTTTCAAACTGTAGGCTTTCGTTTTTTTCTTTAAACTGAGTAACCATTTTCTGTAGAGTTAACTGATGGAGGTAACTGGAAGCTGTTGGGAATTTTAATTCTGAGGTTTCAAGTAGATTAAGTTTACTTTTTTCTGTGCGCTCTGCTTGAGCTCTTGCCCACAAGGCTACTTTTTGCAGCACTGCACAAGTTTCTTTACTGTCTTTATATGAGTAACTATCATTGAAATCTCGAGTTTTGTTTTTAAAAGATGCAGGCTTCCCTGCTGGTAAGGCTTCTAAGTGGAGAAGTAAAGTTTTTTGAGGTATGCCATAAAGTATGCCTGCTTTATTTATGTCCAGTGCTCCAGACTGAATGTCTTTCAAAGCTTTTGAGAGCAAACCATCTGCAAACTCAGCACTTCTTTCCACATAGTCCTCTCTGTTTCTGTGTAGTCTCCTGGATGGATGGAATGAAACGATGGTAAACTGATGCATGAGAGACTCTCACACAGCTATGGAAGGGGAGGGTCCACTCCTTTATTATACTCCTTGCTTAGGTAACATCACTGCTTATACTCTTTTAAGTCTGTGAGATGTAGTAGTTACTCCTTATCAAAGCAAACGCTACAGTCCTCGTAGGACAGTGTGTCAATCATACGGTGGCCTCAACAGGCAGACCTTCCGAGAACATAAAATCCTAACTCAGTATTGGAAAAAATATTCTCATGATGTTGCTATTCCTCTGACAGATGCTTGCAGAGCAACACTTATAATTTTTATTTGTACAATTAGAGTTCCATTATAAAAAAAAATACCCAAATCCTAAAGGAGTTTTTGTTAGTAGAAACGTGACGTTACCGCTAAACAAGTAATAAAAGAGTCAACCCCTTTCAAGGAAATTTGTAGCAGCAAAAATATTTCCAAACACAAACACTCCATATTTCCACAAGACCATTTCTTCTCTAGACAAAAACTTACAATTTGAAACGAGTAGGTAGTTATATTTGGGTAAAATAATTTTAGATATTATGTTATTTCTATTTCAAATGTATATTGTAATTTTGAAGTTTCTAGAACAGAAAGCTTACTGTACCTCAGGACTCAAAAGCTACTACGGCTTTGGTTGAAACAAATTACACTCTACATCCAGGATTTAAATGTGATTAAAAAAAAAAAAAAAAAAAGCTTCCTGAGTAGTTTGTTAATAGGAAGATGCAAAAGTTACAAAAAAAAATTCAAAAATCCAACAGAACAGCATTTCGCTATAATTGTTTATTAAATTAATTTAATGACAGCTTTCAATCAAAGCATGAAAGGACTCTTTGTGGTGATTACTAGATATATTAATTAGTCTGCCACCACACCTAAAGCACAATGGAAAAATATAAACACTATAAGAATTAGTAAGTATAGTACTTTTAAAATGTGTTGTTTTAAAAAAATTAAATAGTGAAATTACATATTTCCCTTAAAATTGCCTCCTGAATATTGAATTTAAAATTCTCATTACTCGTCCTGCTTCTTAGTTTGTAGTCTATGGTTAAATTGGTAGTTCATTTTAGTAACATGAACTAAAGTTTGGTGATTGTTCTGATAACTTTTCTTTAACAGAAAGAATAAAAAAGAAAGAGAAAAGACAAATGGAAGGTATGAGAGACACACACTTATGAGTGACAAAAATTCTGGAGGAAAACTATATGTCAATCTACTCAGAGCAGTATTAGGAGTTCTCTGCAGAGATAATTTTATATTAATGTTAAATTATATTTCCTAGATATTGCTTACCCAGCCAATGAATTTTCAGAAGAAGGATCACATATGGATGACTCTTCAGATTTTATGCTGGTTTTCTTTGTAGAGAGATCTAACACTCCATCCCCTATAATTTTTGCAAGAGAAAAAACTTTATATTTGTGAAAGATAGGTAATCCTTACATTTTAACATTTCATATTTTGCTGATCTACTATCTCATGACCTAAATATTAACACTTGTGTTTCATATGTGGCCATTACCATCTCATTGTGTGGCTTCAGCAACAGGACATGACTGGGAAGACACTACATAGGAAAAAAGAACAGAGGAGGAGCTGATACTGCCAAGTGACATGAGAAAACAAACAGGCTATGATATAAAACCTGTTTAAAATCAACCCTGGTCACCTTTCCCATGGTTTTGCAATGAACAGCCATTTGGCCGCTCACCCATGACTGTCTTCTATTCAGGGCTGCCCAGATGATGCTCGGGGAAAGTAGAAATGATGTAAGTTGCACAAAACACAAAGCATAGAAAATATGATAATGAATAGAGAACAATAATTAGCACATATTAGGACCAACAATATGTGGAATATATATTTTAAGTAAACTGTGACTATGTATAACCAATGTATTTTTAGAACTCACAGTGTAAAATTTTACTATTTTGAATAACTGAAATGTACAAGAGTTGAATCACTGCCTATGTAATATATTGTTATATCTGTGATTGAAGATATAACTTGTAACGATATAACACTTTAGGAAAAATAATTTGCTAGAAAACAGCTGATTACGTATTTATTAAAATGTTATTTTTATTACTGCTATATTGAATTAAAAAATTTCAACATTTCAGACATTGTCAATCTGACACACTTCAGAATCAAAAATAAAAGTAAAACTATGAATTTAAAACAGGCAATAATACTATTGATATATCTTTACTGACAGCTAAAAACTGAAAACTTAAGCTATAAGAATCATTATAAGAAAACACACGCTTAAAAATGTACTCAAAAATACAACGGGGTTTTAAAAAATTCAACTGGTTTTACTATTACCATATAAATCTACTTAACACTTACATGCCCTGGAAAGATGCAGACGAAAAACTGAAAGAAAACATCCCACTCGTAACCTACTATGTATAATTCAATGACAATTTCGTTGTATGTTCACTATGTGCAAATCGCTATTTTAAGAATTTGGAGAGCAGCAGTAAAAAAGGCACACAGAGAACCTATTCTCATGGTGCTTAGGATCTAGTGAGGTAATCTGTACAGTACCACCACCAAACACATTTCAGGCTGATGAAAAGTTCTACTTAAGAAAAGTAAAGCAGAGTAAGCTGACAGTGAGGAGGGAAGGCTGAGGAGGCTGCTATTTTATTGGGTGTTATCAGTACCGATCTGTGACCCGAACAGAGTGCTGAACAAAGTGAGGGTACCCAACAAACATTATCTGGGGGCTTCCAGAAGCCAGTTTGTGCAAAGGCTGTGATGTGAAATCCTGTCAGGAGTGTGTGAGGAGCAGCAGAGAGGCCAGGCTGAGTGAGACGAGAGAAGAAATGGTGCAGGGAGGCAGATCGCATTGGGCCTCGTAGAGAGACAGGAAACCACTGGAGAATTCTGAAAATAAGGCTGACATAATTTTGTTTTTAAAGCGTCAACCTACTGTGGGGAGAATGGACTGCAAAGGGCTAAACGTGGAGCAGAAAAACCTGTTGGGAAAGTGCTATCCTGTTTCTCATCTCTGAGCTTTCATCTGCACCTTCGGGTCGTTTCCTCTGCCTAGAAGACTCCTTATCTGCTCTTCCTCTATCCCACACTCATGCTAATTCTCACTAAATCTTATTCATCATTCAATCACTCAGGATATAACTTCGACTTGTTCTTATTCTAGGTTCCTATACCTGTAACACTCACCTATATTATTTAGCATTCGGCAGGCTGTATTCTAGCTGCTTAGATACTTACTGGAATTAGCCACCAGACTCTAAGCTATGCAAAGGCAGAGACCACATCGATTTTATTCATTGATGTATCCTTACTGCCTAGAATAGTGCCTGGTACATAATAAGTGTTCAATAATTATTTGCTGAAGAGATTTTTGAAGAATCAGAAGAAATTCAGTATGGCTAGAGGTTAGAATGCCTAGATTAAAAGGGTAAAAGGGGATAATGGACAGGCAAACAAAGTATATGGTGCATCGTACCTTAAAAAGTTGTTAAATGAAGTATCCTGCCCTAGTTTATCCATCCTACCCAATTTTATGCTTGGTCTCCATCTGACGCTTCCCGTGTAACCACTTGTAGTTCCTCAAACATGCTATGTGGTGTCGTGTCAGGTCTCTCAAAATGCAGCGCATGGTTCCCTCTGCCTAGAATGCTCTTTCTACCTTTTTAACTTGTTAAACTCCTACGCATCTCTAAAGACTGAGATCCCCCCAAGTGGAGGCTAATTACTGCCTCCTTTGAGTCAATAGTATTCTAAAATACTATGATACTCTCATGGAATTCTTGATTCACATATCTTTTTCCTTCATGAGACTGAATGCCTCACAATCAGAGATCTTGACGTTTTCATTTGTATTTCATAAACAACAGTGAAGTGCTATAACCTATTAAAAGAAGAAAGAAATGTCTTCTCTTTTATAATCTCATTTCTATTCTTCAGCAATTAAAATTTTACTATTTCAAGACCTTGTAAGACTATCTTCTTTAAAAAATCATGACTACCTAATCCATATTCAGATTTATCATTCAATTCACTAGTTTGGACTTTGCTCATGTTTTATGTAGCTGGTAGCATGTAAAATACACTTTCTATAAGTCTGTTATTCCTAATCAATGTTACAAAATAAAGTAATGAAAAATCTCCAACTCTAAAGTTTTCGAAGACTTTTGATATGGTCGATTTAAAGTTAATTATTCCACAAACAAGAAATACGAGGTACAGGAACCCCTTCTCTCTGTGTTACATTAACTATGCAAACTAGGCTATAGCTCCCTAGCTAGGGCAATAAAGGTATTCTTGTCCTTTTTGGGTCACTCCTTGATTGCTGGGTTGACAGCCACACACAGCCCCGCTTATAACTAATTTTAATCTGGAGGATGAGCTTGAGAATAAGCCCTGTTCCACCTTTAAGAGAGCTACCCAAATCAGGCCTATAACTCCTCATTACTCTTCTTTAGGAACTCTAAACAGTGACCAAAGTCAGAAATGCTTTTATCTTTTTTTCCATACCAATCTAGGCTACCCATGTTAAAAATTTTGCTCTAAAAGTATTTGCTAACTTAAGTAACACATTATTGTCTGTTATTTAGTGAAAATGGAAAATATAGTCCTTCAGCATATTTCTATCACACGGTAAAATTCTTTAATCACTGAACATTTATGTAGCGAATACAAGAAACATGAAAACACATACAAGAAATAAAAATATAAAAAATATTTTTAGATAAATTTTACTTATCTATAGAAAATCTCACTTTTTGTTAGCAGTATTATCTATACTTTTTTTTTTGTATTTTGCTGATATCATGATTCCCTTTTTACAGCTCAAGCACTAGAAAAATCATAGAGTTATCCCTAGGACTGTCCAAATTAGAAAAGCAAAAACAGTAAGAGAAGGAGACAGATAAGCTTAGAAAAGAGGACTGAGAAAAAGGAAGATCTGAAATTAGGGGTGAAGGGCATTTTCTTGCTCCTGCTGATGATCTATATCCAGCTGAGTGTGACTCCAACTATCAGCAGGAGCTATCATATCACAATTAGATGGGTTTTGTGTATACATTTCCAAAGTACTAATCATTAACTCGATAGATATAAACTAAATCCTTATTAAGCTAAACGCTCTAGGGTAATATAGAATGAGTAGAAGACAGAGAAAAGGAGAGACAGAAATTTACCATTCATTCACCTATTGGCAGATACCTAGGTTGTTTTAGTTTTTCACAATTACAAACAATTGTGAAATAAAAATCCTTCCAAATATTTTCTTGTGTTCATATATGAGAATTTTTCTAAGATTATGTACCTAGAAGTATAAACGCCAGACAACAGGGTTATGTATATTTGAAATTCAGTAGATATTACCAAATTTCCCATATCTTTGACAACATTCGGTATTGTAGAGATTTTTGATTTTTGCTAATCAAATGAGCAAAAAAAAAAAAAAGCAAGTTACAGGAGTCAGTTAATTAACAAGAGTGCATTTTTGTATGCATTTACATAAATTTTAAAAGCACACAAAACTATTATCCTTACAGATGCATAAATAGATATTATTAGTGTTTGCTTCCAAGAAAAAAATGAAAGGATGTGATAGTTCTTAACAGAAAACATATCAAAAGCCAATATGATCAAATAACACGTTTATTAGTTCTGGATGACAGGAACAAGATTACTACGCTGTATTTTCTGTATATTTGAATATGTTCCTAATAAACAGAAATTGTTTCCATTTACTGGCTGTTGACTAGACAAATCACCTTCTCAGAGGGAATATAGTAACCTTTCCTGCTATTGTGTTTTATTTCCATTATAGATCTTATCACCTTGTGAAATTATTTTTTTATTGATATGTTTATCGTTTCTTTGTCTAACTTACTAGACTATAAGTCCCATGAGGGCAGGAACATTTTTTATCTTGTTCCTTACTGTTTCCTTGGTGCCTAGAAAATGACTGGCATATTATAGCCACAGCAGTGTGAAGTAATAATTCTTACATTTTTTTTTACTTATCTGTTGCCAATTAGACTAAGGAAAAATAATTCCAAAAATGTCAAGCCATTACAAGGCAGTGCAATAATTAATGTTCGTCATGACACTTATGTTCCATATGTTGTTTAAGAATGTATAAAGATATTTCAGGGTATTTTCCATCCAAAATGTTTACAATAAAAAATTGTAATGCTAAAATCCAATGATCAAATCTCATTCCAGTTGCCAGCAACATTTGAAAATAATGAAGATTTTTAATCCAATAAATCCAGTATGTCATACATCATACATGCACTGGTAGATTCGAGTGAATAACAGACGGTCATACTCCCAAGAGTAGATTTTAGTGGGGAGCTAAGCACAGAAAAAGTTACAATGCAGTGAGAAATTTACTATAATGAAGTTCTACTAGGATATGCACTGGAACTCATGGTAAAAAACACCACCAACAAGGCCTTTGAAGTGCTGCTGCTTCATCTCTGCCCACACTTGATCTTGTTCTGCACAGGACTGGTGAATTTACTTTGTGGTTGTCATGATAATGATAAAGATCCATAAGTTTCAAATTTCTTCCTGTGCTTTGGAATTTAGAAGTTTTTACTCTGGCCCCATATTAAAACGGAAAAGTTTTTATATGTCAATGGTATTTTTACCTGTTTTTTCACTTAGTGTGCCAGGACAAAAAGAATGATTGGTACAAGCAATGTATGACTTCTTCCTCTCAGTTTCTGAGAATGGGTATTTACAAAAATCTGCAGAAATGAAAGTACAAAAAGAAATATCTCTAATCCTGAAATATCTTGTTAGAGAGTACATTTAAGAGGTAAATGAAAATACTCCCCTCAGGGTGACTATTTTTAAAGTCAGTCTAGTTTGTGGAAAATAGGGCAAGGAATATGAGGAGTATGGAAACTGACTTATGAAAAACAATTAAAAAAGCTAAAAAAGATTTGTGTGGAAAACAGGTTTAGAGAGACATAATAGTTTTAACAAATATTTATAGCACTAGTAAGTAAAAGAAGTAAACTTTCTCATATTGTTGAAGATAGAGAAAAAAACCCTAAAGGTTAGCATGGAAAAAGAGTAGTCTTGGAGATATAATAATTTCTATAAATATTTGAAGTACTATAAAGTAAAATATTGTTGCAGATGGAAAACATAAATAAAGAGAAGATATTTCAGGGATATGAGCTTAACTATCTGAGCTGTCAAAGAGAGGTTGAATTACCATCTCTTATACCAGAGAATAAAAGAACCCTATATCGAGATGGAAATGGGTAGGATAATTCTTTGAACATCTTATTCTTTGGTTTTTGGCTAATCTGTTAACTTTTGGGAACTGTTTCTGCCTATTTTTTGTGGAGTGTTTTTCTCATGTAGTAGTTTTCTTAGTTGAATAGTTGACAGTTACATCAGTTGCAAGTATTGTCTCCAAATTTGAAGCATAAACTTTCACTCTGCTCACACTGACTTTTATAACACTTAAATTTTTACAATTTTACATTTCAGTATAGTCATATTTACAAAATTGTTGTACAAACTGGTAGTTTTGCACCTTAAGAAATTCTTCCTTATTTTGAGTTCATTAAGATATAATCCTTTATCTTTTGTAACTTTTAGTTTTTCTATTCACATTTAGCCTTTTAATCCAACTGGAATTACTTTGGTGAGTGGTGTGAGGTAGGGATTCATCTACATTTTCTGTTCATTTGTTTGTTGTATGTGGGTAATCAATTACCCCAGAACCACGTTTGAATAGGCTATCTTTCCCTAATTTATAGTGACATCTTCATCTTGCACCAAGATTCCACTAATGCTTGGAGAGTTTCTTGGTTTGCTAATCTATTCTACTGATTTGTATATGGCCAGTAGCACCTTGTTTTAATTACTGTGCTAAATAAATCTTGGTATGTTTTAGAGCAAGTCCCTCACCACCTTGACTGAGTTATTCTTGACACTTTAAATACTGCTCAGAAATTTTAGGCTTGGCCAGTCTTTTTTTATTTTTATTTTTTAACAACAAATCCTACCATAATTTTGACAGGAATGACACTGAATTTTAAGTACATTAAAAATAAACAGCCATCTTTTAGTCTTCCCATTCATTTAAAATATAACCCCTCATTTTGGTAGTCTTTTTTTATGCCCTTCAATAAAGTTTTATAATATTCCCCATAAGTCTTAAACAGTTTATTAGTTTCCTTCTTAGGTGTTTTAATGTTTTTCTGATCTTGTTGCTCTTGTGGATGACATCTTTTTTTAAAACTAGATTTTCTAATTGGGCGGTTGCTGATATGGAGTAATACATACAGACCTTGCAAGTAGTATCTTCTCTAAACTTTTTTTATCAATTCTAAACGTTCACCTAAACATTTTTTTATATTTCCTACCTACACAGTCATGTTGTTTGGAAGTGACCACGACTTTCCTCATTCTCTCTTTATAACCCACTGCTTAATATTGCTTATTTTCATACTTCTATTTTTTTCTCATCATGTTACATGAGTCAGGACCTCTCATAAAATGTTAAAAAAAACTGGTGATAGTGTGCATTTTTGTTTTCTTCATTACTTTAAATAATAAAGTCACGATGTTTCTGGTGCTCATATATTCTTTGTTTGGTAAGTATTTTTATCATAAATATATCAGAATTTTTTCTATACTTATAAGGATGATGATGATGATGTGGTTTTCCTTTTTTTTTTTTAAGTAATGTAGAAAATCATAAAATGTTGTTTTTCAAATGCAGCAAATGCATTAAAGGGTATGTGCTCCATCGAAATCATCTGGGTCTCCCTAGTCATTATTAATTATGTTTTTATACCTCACTATATTTAATTTGCTAACATTTATTCAGGAATTTTACACTGAGGGTTGTAAGTAAGACTGGTTTGCAACTTTCTTTTGCTATCTTTGTCTGATTTTGGTATAAAGATTGTACTAATACTTCTCTTTTCTATTCTTTAAAATAGTCTGTAAAAGACAAGAATTATCTGTTGCTTTAAGGTTATATAAAGTAACCTGTAAAACCATGTGGGGTTGATAATCTCATAGATGTATAGGTTAGACTATCCATAAGCTAGTCATATTATTTATGATTAGATTATCTATTGGATTTATTAATAATTCGTAATTTGAATAAAGGAACTCACAAAATGAACAATTGGCTTAAATGAGTACTGTTAAGAAATGATAGAGTGAGAATAATATGAAAAATGTAAGTAGCAGCAAATAAACAGGCAGAACTAACATTACTACTTTTATGGATTTATACATTCTATCATTAATGATACTCTCACAAAGTCTATATTGTATAGTAAGATACTGCGGTGAAGTCATGATTAGCAAGACATTTAAAAATTGTTTATAACATCTTTAACCTTAAAATTTTAATTTGTGGAAATACAAGTACATATAAAATATTAGTGTGCATATATACACAATACATACACACGGATGCATCAAAGGGTATGTGCTCCATTAAAAAAATATTGGTATGCAAGGAGGCAAAGTTAGAGCCTACCAAACTATACTACAGCAGAACGGTTTGATAAAGGAAAATCTGATTCCATAACTCTGTGTTTAAAGCAATCCAGAGGCTTTCTGTGGCCCTAAGAAAAGTCAAAATCTTTAATATAGCCTACATGGCTTTCTTATAATCTGGTCCCTACCTATTTTTTTAGCCTCATCTAATTACCATTCTCTTTTGCTCTCTACACTACAAGCAACACTAGACACTAAATGATCCCTATCCTGAAGTAAGAACACCAAAATCACATATAAGAAGTCATACCCCAAAATTAAAATCATAAAAAAGACTAAAGCATAGATCCTTTTTCAACCTCGGGATGTTCACAGACATATTTGTACACTTTCCCTAGGATATCACAATACTTAATTTACACTTGTAGTCTTCTACATATACTTGGGTCTGCCTTATCACTTAAGTTCATAGAATCACAGAATGTCAAAAATGGAATTTTACATTTAAAATGTCATCTATTTCAATTACTCATTTGATGCTCTTGAATACCTCTAACGATAAGGCAACCTGGGATCATTTGCTCTTATCCACTTTAAGAAATGTATGATCCTTAGAAATATTCTTTCTTTATGGACTTGAAATCTGTTTCCATCTAACTTTTAGCTAGTAATCCTAATTCTATTCATTGGGCCATTCAGAGGAAGTTCAGTCCTACTTCAATGTATAACAGCCATACAAAAATTCACTATCATGCTATTTCTAAGCATTCTCTTTTGGGTGGTAAGGAAGAGGAGGTAAAGAGTACAGTGAGATTAGTGTTTAAGTATCTTTTATGAGTTGGTTATTTTATATTTAACTTTCATGTTTCTCCAATGAATTTGTTATTCTTATTGCCAAATAACAATGAGGAAATTAAAGTTCCAATAGGAAAAGTTACTTGTTCAGGTAACTTTAGTAGCAGAGCTGGGATTTCATCCATAAGTCTGTCAGACACTGAAGCCTATGTTTTAGTCTTTCTAGAACACTGAACTGCTTCCCACAAAGGAGAAGAGATATAAGATCGTGTGTAACATGAAAAAGCAAAACAAACATTCTAGAAATCCTATGCTTTCTAACTTCCAAAACTTTATGTATTGACATACTGTTTTCCTTAAGCCTTATATTATAGTCATCTCTGACATTTTTTCTCTATTATAATGTGTCTAATACATCTTCCCACATAAATAAACTCATACATAATTAAAGAATATTATTTCCATATTTCAGCTCCCTAATCTGTCCTACATACTGAAAAGACAACTAGTGAACGTTTCTTCAGAGCCCCAAACACCACACTGCTTTCTGGGACCAAATTTAATGCTAGTATTTTTCTGACTTCAATGACTGACAATAATATCTCTAACTTGTGTTAACAAAAACTACTTGCTTTCTCTTTTCTAAGCAAACACTTATTTGCCATCCTCCACAAGCACTTAAAAGGCCCTTTCTTCCTTTCTCTGTAAATCATGGCTCTTCCTTCAATGAACTATTAGATAAGTCCAACAGAGTCTTCATCATTCAGGTTCTTATGAAAAATGGATCTCTACACAGTTAATTACATTATGATGATCACATGTATTAACTTTTCTCCTTTCCCAGTTCCATAATCAACAATTGAAAATAAACCATCCATTTTTTTATTTTTCACCTAAGTGTAAAAAACTGAAGAGCAAGTGCTTAGTCAATTTCTTAGCTGCATATTTTTATGTGCAGATCCCATATTTTTAAAGTAACTTCTTATTATATACATCTCTTTGCTCTTAAATTGCTCGTTAGGACCCTCTCACCATATAATTTGTTGTGAAAAGAGACTGCGAGCAACTCAAACTTCTTCTTTTATAAACCAAAAGTCAAATGCAGTACAAAAGCTCTAATTTAGCACTTCTCACTAGTCCATATTACATAAGCTAAAAACAAATAATATTACTTCTAAAGTTCTCTATGAATATAAGGTTACCTATATTTAAGAATATTAAGACATAAAATTATTATATGTTACACACTCAAATATAAAGTCTTACCTTGCTGAGCATTTTGTTCTTGCATTCGATTCACAGTGAGGTCTAACGGGCCCTCCTGTTCTTCCTGAACGGAGTTTTCTGCTTGACTCATTTGGATACTTTTACATATTAGACTTGGTCCAATGGAACCATTTCTATTCTCTTGAATTTTACCACTTTTTGAAATGTACTCAATTGCAAACTGACGTATCATCTTTTTCATTAATTCCTGAGCAACTAGGGGAATGTTAGGATCACAGTTCTGAGGAAGATCTAGGGAAGAAATAAATGTAATAAGCATTAAAAAATAAAATGCAAAATACAATATTTAAACTTATTTGTATTACAAATGAATGATTTCAGAAGTCTTTTAGCATCAATCTGTAATTGCCAATGCTTTCTAGGACTTAGCAATAGAAACCTTGTAGATTTAATATGTATTATGATAATATATCAACCTCACACTTGGCATATTTAATCATTTCTTAAAACTAAAGATTTTCAGTCCCAAACTAAAATGCAGATAAAGAAGTAGACATAAAAACAGAACAGCTTATTTTCATATACTAAACATAGTATGTGAACATAAATAGTATATATAAGAAACAAAGCGATTTTTAAGTTATATAAAGTGCATGTATTGACTATTAAAGAAAACATCTAAACACTCATAACTCAATTACTATTAAATTCTTCAATTCTGTCAAATGTGCTTTCATATACAGCTTGACTGTCATGATTAAGGTCTTTTTCTTTCCTCAACTTTTTATATTGAGAAATTTCAATCATAAATAAAAGAATAAAGAATAGTATAATCACACAGACAGCCTCTACCAAGATTCAAGAATTGTTAATATTCTGCCACATTTGCTTTAACCTTTTTTTTGGTTTGCAGAACCACTAAAAGTAAATTGCAGAATTATGACATTTCACTCCTAAACATTTCAGCAACCACGTACTAAGATTCTCCTATAAAAATGGCAATATAATTTCATTATTAAGGATCATGATCTATCCTCAATCCCCCAACATGTTGATCAACTACAACTATAATGAGGTCAGTAGTGATACACAACTCTGCTTGAAACTTGTACAAGAAGTAAAAACAAATGAATGGTTTTATAGTGAGGTGTGGAATAAGGCTAGACCACTAATAAACATAACATATAACAGTGATAAAGACTTCCGGTACTGTGGAGGCGGGCGGGTGGTGGCCTCACTCCAATTCTTTTATTTACTCTGCTGCTTCAGAGGTAGAATGACTGGGAAACTGAGAGGGATGACTAAGCATATTTGGTTAGGCTTCATACTTCTTCCTCTGAGAAGTCAGCCTACTTCTTAGACACTCATTCTTTGCTCCTTAAATGCCTCAACTCTTGGGTAGATCAGTATCATGTGAACAGACCTGCTCTGACTCAGGGCTATCTTGAGGCTGAAGGGTTAAGTCTCCTTAGTTTGGGGGTTCAGTATTAGGAACACTTGCCTAAGACACTTGAAGGCAAGTCCTCCAACTAGCATTTATCGTTATAGATCCATGCCTCGAAAATGCAAGAAGGTTTAAAAACATACCATCCGGAGGTGAGAAGAGGCAACAAACACTTCCACCGGGACCACCACATTTGGTAGCAAAATGTGACCTAAACTGACATAAATTTATGGACCTGCAGAAATATCGATATATTTGATCATAGGGTGCTGTTTCGAACCCGCTGGAGATGTTACACAATAAACATCTCCATTATATTACCTCTTTTAAAACAAATAATTTTAAATTCTGAAGACACAGCTAAGAAAAGGGACTGTGGGCCTAAAAAAAAAGTAAAATTTTAGCCTTCACATTTATTCTTTGAACCTAGTAGGGAATAGAGGTATTTGTTTCGAGGTACTGGGGGAATAAAAAGACTTAGCTTATAGGTTGGAATCTTTGCCATATTTATGAACTTAGGCTAGTTATATATTCTCTCCACATTTCAGTTTCTCTGTTAATAAAAATAGAAATAACAAAATCTTGAAAATCATGTTAGGGCTTGCTCACAGAATATTTTAAAGTTGCAGATATTTTGAGATTGCAGATGAAATAAATTCCTGTACTTGGCATTTTAACAGTGTAATAAATGTTAGCTCTTAATTTATATTAGAAATAACAGAAGAGAAAAAGATGTAGACTGAGCAATTATATTTTATTTAAATTACAAAATGCCTAAAAAGTAAAAATATTAAGGCAAATATGAAATTATTAACTGGGAAAATACAAAGGACATAATTTCTCAGTAAATGTGATACTTTTTGGTCCAAAATAGATCTCAGCACTGGTTACCTAACCAAAGTGATTTATCAAAATAAGAAATTTCCATGTTGCACGTAAGGAAATTTCATTCTGGTTTCCTCTTCCCAGTTTATACCATTTCTTGATTATTACCTCCAGGAATCTTTGAAAGTTCCTGTGAACATATTTCACCTTTTTTCAAAACTAATTTTGCTTCTCATTATGTGTTAAGAGATACTGGACTTCGAGGTATTTAGGTTAACTGTCCTGTAATTTATTGACTAATGTCATCTTATAAATTGAAAAAAAATAAATTTATCAAGAAGAACAAAAACATAATCGGATTCATAACATGTGACTAGGGCTATACTTTAGGGTTGAGTTTAGAGCTAATTTCAAAGCAGAATAGATAGTGCTACTCTAGTTTACTGATCTACTCAGTTTTTGTCCCTTTATTGTGGGGAATAAGTCTATGTGTAAGATGAAAGGCCTTAGCAAAAAAATAAATTAAAAAATATAATAAAAAAGAGAAAGAGACAAAAAAAAAAAAGTTGCTCAGCTGCTAATTAGCTAGTGAGCCTTCTAAATTACTATACAAGCTGTCATAACTACTAAAAAGCAAATGAGTTAATTAAAGTCCAGGACAGGAATTATAAACATAAGTGTTTTCAAAGGTCAAGTAAGTAATAAATATTTGGCTATAAGAGACAATGTCACATGGAAATGGTGTCTACTGCCCTCAAGAAGACAGAACAAACTTATTTTTGTCCTATCTTTTCATTTTTCAAGTTTCAAATTTAACTAATTCAAAAGTTTAACATGCATGCTTTTTGTGACAGCCCGTATCAAGAGAGCCCTCAATGATTTCCATCTCCTAGTTTCACACTGTTAGTCCCTTCCACGTTGTGTCAGGGGGTGGGTGGTGTGTGTGATTAAGAGCACACTGCAAAAGTGTACATCACTTCTGATATTGGGTTATAAACAAATGTGGATTCTATCTTGGACACTCTTGAATGCTGATGTTCACTGCCTCTCCCCGCCCCTACCTCTACTCCGCCCTGCCATCTCTTTCTCTCTTATTAATCACTCTGGAGGAAGCCATACTGGGAGCAGCTCTACGTTGAGGCTCATATAGAGAGGAACTGAAGTTTCCTGTAAACAGCCAAATGAGTGAACTTGGAAGAAGATACTCCAGATCAATCAAATCCCAGATGACTGCAACCCCACGTGACCCCTTGACTGCTGCCAAGTGAGAAACTGAGCCATAAAGACCCAGCCAAGCCATTCTCAGATTTCTGGCTCAGAAAAAATTTGAGATAATAAATGCTTGTTGTTTTAAACTGCTAAATTTTGGAGGTAATTTGTTAAATAGTAATAGCTAATAATACAGATTTTGGTACATATTAGTGGGATGCTGCTATAATTAAAATCTAAAATGTTGGTGTGTCTTTAGAACCAGGCAGTGGGCTTTGGAGAGAGTATTAATGTAAGCCTAGAGTACCTTGAAGTTGTTAATAGAAGCCTCGTGGTCTTTGATAAAGCTGAAGGATGAAGACTTGTAGGAAAATAAAGTAATTGTTATTGGAAAGTGAAGGAAATAATATACTTATTATGTAGTGGCAGAAAGACAACTTGTCTGTAGTAACTTGGAAAGTAAAAAAAGTGCCTAATGAGTTGGGTAATCTACCTAAGGAAATTTCATTCTGGTTTCCTCTTGCTAATTATAGTAAAATGTGAGGGGAGGGGGGTGGAGGAAGGAGGGAGGAGAGGGAGAGGGAGAAGGAGAGAGAGTGAGCACACACACACACACACACACACACACACACACACACACACACACACACCCCACCCCCCACACACACATTAAAGGAAAGACTGTTAAACAAAAAGAAACCAGGTCTTGACTGTTTTGAAAAATTTCAGTCAATACTGATAGCAAATGAGGCTAAAATTAAGAGGGGTTGAGCAAAGACCAAATCAGGGAAATGAGTAAGAAAATATGCTTCAGAAAGCTGATAGGTTTTCTTCAAATTTGACTTTCTTTATAATGTTGTGGGTCTCATATAAATTTTTCATTTTCAATTTTTTTTTTTTTTTGCAGGAAAGAGATCACTCCACTGAACAAAAGAACTCTGAAATTCACCAAAATCTTTCCAGAACATGTCTATTCAAGAATACTGGCTAAATAAATCTTGGTTAAAAACAACAATCTATAAGGCATTTCAAATTGCCCTGTTCTCATCCTCCTATCCCAGTTCTGAGGTAGCCTTCCCCAACACACAAATAGCCCCTAGGTAAAGACCGATTATCTTTTATGTTTCTAGAAGTTTAAGGAAATCTGTTCTATAATTAGTTTATCACTAAGCTAACTAAGCAGAGATGTCAGTGGCCACACAATATAAAGAAAGTGATTTCAAAGAATCTGTTAGGAAAAGCCACTAAACAAACAAACAATAACACACAGCAACAAGAAACTCTGAGGTGGGGGATAATCCATAATTGTCACATTGTATTATTTAAAATATCCAGTTTTTTAAACAAAACATTATGTGAAACTCAAAGAGACAAGAAAGTATTGCCCATTCACAGGAAGAAAAACGTCAACAGAAAACGTCTCTGAAGAAGCCAAGATTTTGGCCTTAGTAGACAAAAAACCTTAAATCAGCCATTTTTAATAGGTTCGAAGAACTAATGGAAACCATGTGTAAAGGAATAAAGGAAAGTATCGAAAGAATATCTCACTAAATAAAAAATATAAATAAATAGAAAATTTAAAAAAGAACCAAACAGAAATTCTGGAGTTGAAAAACATACTGACTAGAATGCAAAATTCACTAGATGGATACAATGGCAGATTTCAACTGGCAGAAAAGAGTCAGTTAACCTGACAATAGGCAAAATTGAGATTACCCAGTATGAAAGGAAGGAGGAAAGAAAAGGAGGAAGGGAAGGACTGAAGAAAGGAAGGAAGGCAGGTAGGAAGAAGGGAGGGGAAGGAATAAAGAAGGAAAGGCGAGAAGAAAGAAAAAAGAAAGAAAAAAAAGAAAGAAAGTTGAACAGAGCCTCAGAGACCTGTGGGACACCATCAAATGTACCCACAACATTCACAAATGACAGTCCCAGAAGGAGAGGAAAGAGGCACAATAAACATTCAAAAAAACGATGGCTGACAATGTCCCAAATTTGATGAAAAACATTTCCTATGCCAAGAAGCCTAACAAAATTCAAGTAGAATAAAAGTCACATTTGGATGCATCTAGACACATTTAGATGCATTCTAATCAATCATTCAAATAACAAAGACAAAGAATAAATCTTGAATGTAATAAGAAAAAAATCAACTCATCCCAGGGAACCCTTAATGAGATTAACAGCCAATATCACATCAGAAATCATGAAGGTCAGAAGGCAGTATGATGATATATTCAAGAAACTAAAAGAAAAAGACTGTTGACCAAGAATTGTATATTCAGCAAAACCAACCTTTATAAAGAAAGAAGAAATTTAGACAGCTTCAGATAAAAACAGATTTTATTTTATTTTTTTGCTAACAGAACTGACCTAATAAAAGTACGCTAGATAGTAAATCGAATCAATACAAATAGTAAGCACCAGTACAATAACTATATAGGTAAAATGAAGTGTACATGTATGTTTGTAAATTATAAATATATTTTATCTTTGTAACTCTTTTCTTTCTTATTTTGAAGATAACTACACAAAGCAATAATTATGAGTCTTCTTGGTGGACTAACAATGTATTAAGATGCAACGTGGAGGACAATAACAGCACAAAGGAGAAGAAATGTAATGCACACATGTAGAATCAAGGGTTTTATATACTACTGAAATTAAGTAAGTATTGATCTGAACTAAACTGTTGTTTATGAAGATGTTAATTATAACCCCCAGGATAACGACTATGAAAATAACTGAAAAAATATATAGTAAAAAAACAACAAATAATTAAAATGGAACACTAGAAAATTTCAACTTAACACAAAAGGAAGTAATGGAGACATAGAGAAAACAAAAAGAAATTAAACATATTGAAAACAAATAGTAAAATGAAAGATGAAAATCCTACTTTGTCAGTAATTACATTAAATGTAAAGGCTAAGGTAGAGCTTGGCAAAAGAGACACTTTAAATTCAAAGACACAAATATGTTAAAAGAAAAAGAATGGAAAAAGACACACTATGTAAAGAGTAACCAAAAGAAAGCTGGGGTGGTAATACTAATAGGAGATGAAATCCATTGTAAGAAAAAATTATCACTAGAAACAGAAGACGGTCATTTTATAATGATAAAGGTTTAATCCATTAAGAAGATATAATAATTCTAACCACATAAGTACCTAACAAGAGAGACCAAAAATACATCAAGAAAAAACTAACAGAATTAAAGGGAGAAATAGAATATTCAATAGTAATAATTGGAGACTTCAATAAATCACTTTTAATAATGGATTTAAAAACCTAGACAGAAGATATACAAACCAACTATACCTAACAGACAACACAGAGAGCACTCTTCCCCCAAACAGGGGAATATATATTTCTGTCAACTGCATAAAGAAATTCACCAAGACACACCATATGTTAGGCCATAAAACAAGTTTCGATTAATTTAAAAAGACTAAAAACATACAAAGTATGTTCTCCATCATCAAAGAAATGAGACAAGGAATCAGTAACAAAAGTAGAGAAATTAACAAATGTGAAAAAAACCTGTAAACATTTAATAGGTAAAAGATAGGATGACAAGGGATATTAGAATACACTAAAAACTGAATGAAAAGGAAAACACAAAGTAGCAAAAAGTATGATATGCAGCTAAAGCAGTACTTAGAAGACAATTTATACCTGTAAACACATACAAACATTTTCAAATCAATGACCCAATAGCTTAACCTTTCAACTTTGGAGAAAATTAATTAAAAACTAAACCCAAAGCAAGCATAAAGAAAAGAGTAAAGGTTAAGCAGAAAAAAATAAAATAGAGAAGAGAAAACAACAGAGAAGGTCAATGAAACCAAAAGTCACTTCTTTGAAAGGATAAAAAAATTTATAAACCCTTGGCTAGACTGAATGAATGAATTAGTAACCAAAATCCTTCCACAAAGAAAAGCCCAGGAGCAGACATTTACTGATGAATACTAACAGACATTTAAAGAAGAATTAACACGAATCCTTCACAAACTCTAAAAAAGAAAAGAGGAAGCAACTTCTCAACTCATTCTTTGAGGACAATATTAGAGGCCAATATTAGCCTGATAACAAAACCGGGCAAAAAAATTACATGAAAAGAAAACTACTCAACCAAATGAAAATTACCCATTAGGAACAGACATAAAAATACTGAACAATATACTATGAAACAGAACCCATCAACATACAAAAAAGGATAATACACCAAAATCATGTGAGATTTATCCCAGGAATGCAAGGTTAGTCCAATATATTAGAACCAATCAGTGTAATACAACGTATTAATAAAAAAACCCCAACATAATAATTTCCATAGATGTAGAAAAGTACTTGACAAATCCAATACCCTTTCATGATAAAAACACTGAACAAGCTAGGAATAGAGGGAAATTACCTCAATTTAAGAAAGGGCATCTATGAAAAATTTACAGAGCTTTCATCACACTTAATGGTGACGATCAAAAGCTTCCACCTTAAGATCAGAAACAAGACAATGATAAATACTCTTACCACTTCTATTTAACATGTACTGGAGGTTCTAGCCAGGGCAATAATTAGGCAAGAAAAATAAATAAAAGGCATTTGGATTGGAGAGGAAAAAGCATACATAATCTTGTATACAAAATTTCTAAGAAATCTACACACAAAAAAAATCTTTAGAGCTAATAAGTCCAGCAAGGTTAAAGGATATCATACCAATACACAGAAATCAATCTTATTTCTATACACTGGTAATAAACAATTCCAAAATGAAATAATTAAAAAAATAATTCCATTTACAACAGCATCACAAAGAATAAAATACTTATAAATTTAACAAAGGGAGTATAAAATCTTGTACACTGAAAATTATAAAACATAAATACAACCTAAATAGAAATACATCCTGTGTTAGTGAACTGAAAGACTCAATGTTGTTTAAGATGGTAATACTCCCCAAATAGATCAAAAGATTCAACACAATTTCTATTAAGATCTCAGCTGACATTTTGTAGAAATTGGCAAGCTAATCCTAAAATGCACATGGAACAGAAAAGAATCCAGATTAGCCACACACATACAAAAACCTAGAAAAAGAAGAACTAAATTGGAGGATTAGTACTTCCTGATTTAGGAACTTACTATAAAGTACATTAATCAACACTGGGTTTTACTGGCATTAAGGAGAGTCGTATAGATCAACAGAGTAGAACTGAGCTGCAAAATATCCCTGATATCTATAGTCAATTTATTTTTGATAAGAGTACTAAGACAATTCAAGGGGGTGGGGGGTGGGGGTGGGGAGAGGCGGGGAGAAGAACAGTCTTTTCAACAAAAGGAGCTGAGAAAACTAGATATTTACAAGCAAAATAATGAAGCTGGACCTCTATCTCATATCATATGTTATAATTAACTCAAAAGGGATTAAAGACCTAAATATAGGAGCTAAAACTATAAAAATCTTAGAAGAGAACATATGTGTAAATATGACCTTGGATTAAAGTAATGATTCCTTAGATTTGACATTAAAAGTACAAGTAACAAAAGAAAAAAAACAAGTATACTGGACTTTAAAGGACACTATGAAGTTGTGAAAAGACAGTCCAAACAATGCGAGTAAATATTTATAAACCATATCTCTGATAAGGGTCTAGTGTCCACAGTATAAAAGAACTCTTACAACTCAACAATAGAAAGACAAATGCCTAATAAAAAATGGGAAATGATATGAGTAGACATTTCTCCAAAACAGATACTGCTAATGGCCTATAAGCACATGACAAGATGTTTAACATCATCAGTTATTAGGGAAATGCAAATCAAAACTCCAATGAGATGTTGCTCCACATCTAGAAGGAGCATTATGATAAGAAATGCATATAACAAGTGCTAGTAAGGATGTGAAGAAAATAAGAACCCTATACACTGCTGGAGGAAATGCCCAATGGCACAGCCACTTTGAACACACTGGCAGTTCTTCAAAAATGTAGACATAGAATTACTCTAAGACCCAGCAAATTCCACTCCTAGGAATATACCCAAGAAAACGGAAGAACATATGTCCAAACAAAAAAGGGTGCATGAATGTTCACAGCAGCATTATTCGTAATAGTCAAAAAGTAGAAACAAATCAAATGAACATCAACAGGTGAATGAATAAAAGGTGGTATATCCACACAGTAGAGTATTATTCAATCATAAAAAATGAACTGATACATGCTACAACAAGGATGAACCTCAAAAACATTATGATAAAAGAAGGCTGCACATCATATGATTCCATTAATATGAAATGTCTAAAACTGGCAAATCTGTAGAGACAGAAAGTAGATTAGTGGTCGCCAAAGCCTGGAGGACGGTAGGGGAAGGATGAGGAGTGAGTGCTAATCTGTTAACGGGTCTCTTCTTTAGGGTGATGAAAATGTTCTAGAATCAGCGGTGATGGTTGCCAAACTTGTGAATGAGTATACTAAAAACCACTGAACTGCATACTTTAAAAAGGTGTATTTTATAGTAAATAAAATATAATAAAACATAGCAAATAAAATATAGTAAAAAAGTGAATTATATCTCAAATAAGAGAAAAATAGGAAGGAAAAATGACTCAGAAAGTGAAACCTAGAGTCAAGAGGGAAGATCCAAAAGGACCGATTCAAGAACCAAAAAGAATTACTTCCAGGCCTTAAGATCTAATCAAGAACTTCCAACATCTGCCCAGTTGGATTTCAGAATTGCTGTGGAACAGTAACCCCTGTGTGCCTCCCATTTTCCCCAGTTTTGAACAGGAATGTTTACAGTGGTTTCTCTAAGTCTGTCCCACCATTGGGAACTGTACCTGAAGTGCTATACTTAAAGAACTACACCCTTGGAGCCTCACTTGCACCTGGATGTGAGTTAAATAATAAGAATGAAGACTTTCAGATGACATTGTAATAAGACTTTTGGAGGTCTCCAGGTAGCGGTGAGTGCATTTTGCATATGGGAGTGATGTGAATTACCAGAGACCAATTGATTCTAAATTCTTTGTATTCACAGCTTTATTTAATATTTTCCCATACTGATAGGTAGCATATAACACTAATATTTACCAAAGACAGCTGCTTTTGGAATGCATCTAAGAATAATTGTTCAGGTTGTATCTGCTATGAGACTATTAACTTAGAAAATACAACTGACTAATCTAACAAAAAATTTTAAAGGCCAGGATGGAGGTAGTTTTGTTATCTTCTTTCCCATCTCCATCCCCTTCTCTCTATATTCGATAGCTGTATTAACAACAATTAACAATGATACAGCACTTCACAGAACATGAAGAACTCCAACGTACATCGATATCATCTAATGACAAGTATCATACTAGTGCAGATAATGATATAATGAAAGGAAAAAAGGAAAGCGAAGTCCCATGGAACCATTTATAGTATACAGTTCTTGCCCTTGCCTTTTATTTTCCCTCAAATAATTTATTTCTAAAAATTTCTATCTACAGAAAAGTTTAAATACAATGTACTTCCATAAAATTTTACCTGTATAGATTCAACAACTATTGACATTTTGTGTCATCTGATTTACATATACATTCATAAGCACACAGGTTATTTATGAGTGATGCACTTGAAAGTAATGCAGATATCATGAAGCTCTAACCCTAAATACTTGAGTAATAAGAAATAAGAACAATACTATACATAACTATAATGCCATTACTCCTTTTAAGAAAGTTAACACAAACAATAATGTCCCCAACTTTCCCAATCATGTCCTTTATAACTTTTCTTTCCCCTATCTCATGATACAATCAAGGATCACATGCTGTATTTAATTATCACGTGTCTCTAATCTTTCTTCTTGCCTGTTCTTGACTTTCTTGCCGTTTATTTTGTAGTATGTCCCACAATTTGGGTTGGATTCCTCATGATTTAGATTCTGGTTAATTATTTTTGACAGAAATAGTACATAGGTAATATGCCTCCTTGGTGTATTATATCAGTTTGTCCCAATATTAGTAATATTGTTGATCACTTGCCTTGAGGTGGTATCCAACAAATATCTCCATTGTAAAGTTACCTTTTCTCCTCTGTAATCAGTGCTCTGTGGAATAATACTTTAATACGATTATCCTGTTTCCCAACAATTTTTTATTTACCCAGTGGTTTTAGCATCAGGTAATTCCTGCCAGAATCGACTGTTATATTAATGGTTGCAAAATGGTAATTTTGTTATTTCATTGTTCATTTTCTATTTTTATGTAGCATAATTATAGGAAAAAATGCCTTCTCTTCTGCTACCTTCCCCGTTTTTTGGGGGGGGGCGGGGGTCAGTTATTATTGCTTTGTTTTTATCACTATAAACACATAGTCTATTCCTTGCTATTCAATATGTTATTATCTGTGGCATCATTATTCACTTTTAATATACAATATATTGTATAAATAAATAATTGTTCCAAATTTAGCCAGTGAAACCCTTAGTCTTGTTTTTGAGAACTTCCTTATTCGGGGGGCATATAAAAAGATATTCTATGTCTACTTTTAATTTCCCTGTCCCTGACTTGGAATCAACCAATATTCTAAACATCTTAATTTTCCTTCATGTGGTAGGGACTGCTACTTAGGTATCAACGCCTGGATGCTAATTGTGGTCATTGCTACTGTAATGTCATTGCTTTTAGCATCTTACAGTAGTAGGTAAAGCTAAAAAATGCCACACACGCACACAAATAAATACATATTAAAATCATGAGTTCACACTGATACCCTTAATGCAGGGCTCTTTTTCTTCCTTCATTCTATATTTTGATTCCCTTCTGTGACAGTAAAACCTCTCGGAACTACTAAACCGACACCACTACTGAAAAATGTTTATTCTTAAAATATATCTTACTGAGTACAGAATTGTTTTTTCCTGTGTTCTGTATTATCAATATGATATACAGTTAAGTTCATTTGTTTTGTTGGTTTGTACTCAATTACAAGGTTCCCTTTCCCATCCTTGTTGATTTAATTTTATTATTATTTTAATTAATGTGTCTCGTAAGTCAAAACTATCTAAAACTTAGAGAAGTTCCACTTAGTTTTCTTTATTTTCCTACCTCTCAAAATAACCAATTTCATTAGTTCTAGTTTATCTTTTTGTGTTATTTGTGTAAAAATAAGAAAATAGATTCATATATTCTTCTTCTTTCCTCTTCTTTCTTAAAAGTTAATATACTTTTTTATTCCTCTTGCTTTTTTCACTTAAAATATATATAGCAAGAGAATCACTTTTATCAGTTCATAGAGATGTTCTTTATTCTATTCTCTAGCTCCATGGTAATCCACTGTATGTTTCTATCACAGACTAGTCAACCTGTCTCCTATGAATGAGCATGTGATTTCTAATATTTTGCTATTATAAATAATGCTGCAATGATCGATTTTGTACATACCTATTTTCATGTTGTTAAACAGGTATCTCCAGGTATGTTCTAAAAAGTGGGATTATTGGATCAAAGGGTAAATACATACGTAGTTTTTAATAGATGTTGCCTAATATATTTTTGTAGGGAATGTATCGTTTTTGTACTCCCCACAGCAATGGATAAAAGTGACTTTCCCAGAGGTTCCCTTACAGAGGGCTGTCAGGCTTTAAAATTGCTGCCAATCTACTGAAAGAAATCTCAGTAGTGTTTTAATTTGCAGTTCTATTATAAGTTTAAGGGCCATCTGAATATCTTACTTGTGTGTGTGTGTGTGTGTGTGTGTGTGTAATACTCTCTTAATGCTTATTGACTATTTTTCTATTGGGTGTTTGGCCTTTTGTCCCCTCTTAATTAAAAAAAAAAATTCCTTATGTAACAGGGAAATTAACTTTGTAATATACGTTGCAAGTATTTTCTCTCAATTTGTGTTTGTCTTTCAACTTTGACTATGGGGCTTTCTTGTTGGACAAATCATTTTTTTCCTTAATATAAATGAATATTTTAAAATGTAGTCAATATTTTAATTTGTTGCATCTGGACTTTACATCACAGAATGTATCAGGTTACAAAAGAATGTGCTGTTATTTTCTCCTAGTATGTACATGGTTACATTATTTTCTATTTAAATCTCTTATCCAACTTGAAATTTATTCTAGTGTACCTATGAGGTATGCATCTAATTTTATTTTTTTCCAGTTGGTTTTCTAGTTATCCCAGAATCATTTTTTGAATAGTTCACCATTTCCCAATGATCTGAAATACCACTTACATCACACATGAATTTCCCTGGGTATGTGGGTCTATTTCTCAGTAAGTTTGCATGTCCATTTAGGTGACAGTACTACAGTTTTAATCATAGAGGTATTAAATAACTGCAAGAGCCAGTAACATACTTTTAAAAAACCTATTTTTGCATGTATATTTTTCCATATGCTAGCTCCAAGTATGGGGGAAGGAGGGCGACTTTCTAAAGAAGTATTAAATTTATATGTTAACTTACGGAAAACTGAAATTGTATGCAATTTACTTTTGAAAATGGCATTCTATCATCGTATTATGTGTACATGAAAGTCATTGACTGTTCATTTTATATCTTGATACTTCACTCAATTTTTTTACCATTTGAATTAGTTTTATTATCGATGCTCTTGGTTTTCTATTATCATTTGCAAGAGAACTGGTTGTATTCTTTTCCAATTCTTATGAATCTAAAACAGTTTTCTCTTGTCTAATCACACAAGCCTAAACCTCTAAAACAATGTTAAATATTGGGACAGATGACAATCCTGTATTGCTCTAATTTTAGTGAGAATGCTGCCAGTGTTTCCATATTGTTATGCTGTATTTAAAACTATGGTATATGTTTTACCACATTAAAGAAATATGCATCAATTCCTTTTTAACTGAATATTTTGATCAGGAACACATGTTAAATTTTGCCAAAGGTCTTTACAGCATCAGTGGAGATGAATTGAATTTTTTTGTTCTTCCTTACTTTAAAAGGTGAATTACATTAATGGATTTCCTAAAATAACAATTCTTGTAGTACTGGACAATTATCACTTGACCATGATGTATTATTTTCTTACTATAGTGTAGAATTCTGTTTGTACAGATGTTAGAATGCTCTGTAGTTGTGTGTAAACTACATGAGACTTTTGTCTAGGTCATATCATACTCATAAAATAATATGTTAAGAATGCCCTTGATGATGTAGTAAAAAATGTCCTTTTTTACTACAATGTGTGTAATGCTGAAGAACACAAGGACTACTGAGTGTAGTTTACTGCCATTGGCTTCATTCATACTAAGGCACTAGCTATTTTAACCAACATCACTTTTGTACCATTACTGCAAATGTCGACAGTGGCAAAAGTGGCAAAGAACATTTTACAATTATTTTAAAAAAATAGTTTTGACCTGACAACTATTGCACACAATGTCTGCTTCTGGATTTTATGATCTGTTTATTTGGGGAGAATGAGCCCATATTTTTAAGAACTTATATTTGAGACTATTTTGAGAATTAAGTTTTGGACATGTTAAGATAGCCTATGCCTTTCATTCTGCTAAGTACCTGGAGAAGCTCCAACCTGAGATGATTAAAAACATTTTTTTTTAATTGTGCTAAAATAGCACATGAAATTTACCATCTTAACCATTTTACATGTATAGTTTAGTGATACTATATATATTTGTAATATTGTGCAACCATCACCCATCACCACCATCCAACTCTATAACACTTTTCATCTTGTAAAACTGAAACTCTATACCCATTAAATAATAACCTCTCATCCCCCTTTGCTCCAGGTCACCACAGTTCTATTTTCAGTCTCTATGATTCTGACTACTCCAAATACCTCATGTAAGTAGAATCATACAGTATTGGTCTTTTTGTGACTGGCTTATTTTACTTAGCATAATGTCCTTAAAGTTCATTCATGCTGTAACACATATTGGAATTTCCTTCCTTTTTCAAACTAAATGATATCCCATTGTATGTATACATCAAATTTTGCCTATCCATTCAACTGTTCATGGACACCTGAGTTGCTTCCAACCCAAGATGATTTAAAATCAAATTCTAGATTTATGAATTAGTATGAATTCAGATTCCTATACCCTGTGACAACTAGTCAATGGCTAAAAATTACTAGGGGAGATTTTTTCCTTTTGCATAGGTATAAACATTAATTTTCTCTACTTTAGATTTTTTTTTAACCTAGAATTTTTCATTGTTTCTTTAACTAGTGTTTCATATTTCTAATCTTCTACATATCCAGAAACAAACAAACAAAAAACCCACAAATATTCTTTGGTTATAAAGTTCTCTGTCATATCAAAGGTTATTTGTAAT
Source organism: Pteropus medius (assembly GCF_902729225.1). NCBI lineage: Eukaryota > Metazoa > Chordata > Mammalia > Chiroptera > Pteropodidae > Pteropus > Pteropus medius. The sequence continues at coordinate 5,801,530 of NW_024349804.1, read as the reverse complement.
TAATCGTGTAAATTTTCAAAATAAATACTTCTTTAGTTATTTGTTTAAAAACCAGATTATTCATATGCCTTATTTTTAAAAGACATAATTCATGTTAAGATTCAGAATGATCTCTTTAGACAATTTAAATATACTAAAGTGATTTATGAGATCTACTTTCAATAACCTTTGAAGTTCGATGATATAGTGAGGCATTTAAACTTCCTCTGGGACCATTCTGGGCAGTTCTAACCCTATGGAAAAAAATTTGAGTCTAAATGTAGAATAATAAGCAAAAGAGCTAATGCTTTTTCAATACTGTCATAATCCCCATAACAATTCCCAATAGCTTGGTGTTGAATTCTCACAGAAAAGGGTAAAGATAGCTAAATATCCACAGTAAAACTCTCTTTGGGGCACAGTTACCTTGGAAAAAAGCACTTCTCTGTTATCTTTTTAATATGTCTCTAAGTTACAATGTTAAATGAGGTCTAAAAAGCTTATGGCAACAATTTAAGATATTAAGAAAAAAAATCCATGAAATACTTTCAGAATTTTTTTCTTCCTAAAAAAAAAAAATTTAGTAGATGGCATAAGAGGACTCTAAGAATAAGGAATCCAGTTTATATTCTATGTCTTTTTAAAAATTAGAATCAGCTGATTCTTGGAAAGATTAATAAAATTGATAACCCGAAGCCAGGATACCAAGAAAAAGAAGGAAAATACAAATTACAAATATAGAAATAAAGGAAGAGCCATCACTATTGATCTCATGGACATTAAAAGGCTAATAAAGGAATATTACTAAAAAGTTTTTATATCCACAAATTTGGTAACTTACATAAAATTGACCAATTCTTTGAAAGATACAATTTACCAAACTCAAGCAAGAAGAAATATATAACCTGCATAGATTTGTATCTGTTAAGAAACTGAATCAATAATTAATAACCTTTCAAAGCAGAAAATACTAGCCCAGATGGTTTCATTGGTAAATTCTGCCAAACATTTAAGGAAGAAATTATACCAATTCCCTATAATCTTTTTCAGAGAATAGAAGTAGTGGGAATATTTACTAACTGATTCTAAGGTCAGCATTGCCCTAATACAAAAGGCAGACAAAGACATTACAAGGGAGAAGTCATAGATCAATATCTCTCATGAACATAGATGGAAAAATTCTCAACGGAATACGAATTAGCAAATCGAATCCGACAATGTATAAGAATTATACACAATGACCAAATGGGATATATCCCAGGTATATAAAGCTTATCCAACATTCAAAATCAATGTAATCCATCACATCAATAGGCTAAAGAAGAAAAATTATATGATCACCTCAACTGATGCAGAAAATACATTTCACAAAATCCAATATCCATTCATAATAAAAATTCTTAACAAAATAGGAACAAAAGGGAACTTACTTGACTTGATAAAGAACATCTACAAAAAGCCCTATAGCTAACATCTTATTTAAGGGTAAAACTAGATGCTTCCTCCCTAAGATCAGAAACAAGGTAAGGATGTCCCCTCTTACCACTCCTAACCAACATCATAATGAAAGCCCTAGGTAATGTAGTAAGCTCCTCCGACCCCTCCAAAAGGAAACAAAAAGTATACAGATTGGGAAGAAAAAAATAAAACTCTTTGTTTGCAGATGATATAACCGTCTATGTAGAAAATCCAAAAGAATCAACAAAACAATTCCTGGAGCTAATAAGCACCTATATATAGCCAGGTTGCAGGATACAAAGTTAATATGTAAAAGTCAATCATTTTCCTATGTACCACCAATGAACCAGTGGAATTTGAAATTTAAAACGTGATATCATTCACATTAGCACCCTGAAAGATGAATTACTTAGGTATAAATCTAACAAAGTATGTACAAGATCTATATGAGGAAAACTGTATAACTGATAAAAGAAATCACAGAAGGATAAAATAAATGGAGGGAAAGTCCATGCTCATGGATAAGACCTCAAAATTGTTAAGATGTCAATTCTTCCTAATTTGATCTATAGATTCCATGCAATCCTAAGTTATTTTGTGGATATTGACAAATTGCTTCTAAAGTTTATATAGAAAAGCAGAGAACAAAGACTAGCCAACACAATAGCAAAAAAGAACCAAATTGGAGAACTGACATTACTAACCTCAAGACTTACTATGAAGCTACAGTAATCAAGACTGTATGGTGCTGAACAAAGAACAGACTAAGAGGTCAATGGAACTATTAGCAAATAAGCATATGAAAAGATGCTCAATATATGTCATTAAGGAATTGCAAATTAAAACGAGATACCACCACACAACTATTAGAGTGGCTGAAATCCAAAACACTGACACAGCATATGATGATGAGCATGGGAGCAATCAGAATTTTCATTTACTTTTTGTGGGTTGTAAAATGGTACAGCCACACTGGAAGACAACATGACAGTTTCTTATAAAGCTCAACAGCCTTACCAGAGGATCCAGGAATTGCACTCCTAGGTATTTACCCAAATGAGTTGAAAACTTATGTCCATTTATAAATCCATGAATATTTATAGAAACTTTATTTATAATTGCTATAAATTGGAAGCAATCAAGGTGTCCTTAAATAAATGAACAGATAAACTATAGTATATCTATAGCATGGAATATTATTCAGTAATAAAAAGAAATGAGCTATCAAGCCACAAAAAGACACATATTGCTCCGCGAAAGAAGTGAATCCAAAAAGGCCGCATACTGTGTGACTCCAACTGTATGACATTCCAGAACAAAACAAAACTATGGAGACAGTAGAAAGATCAGTGTTTGACACAGGTTGGGGGCAAGGGGTGAAGGAATGACTAGGTAAAGTACAGGAGATTTTTAAGGCAGCAAAACTAATGTGTTTGACAATATAATGGTGGATACATGAAACTGTACATTTGGCAAAACACACAACTGTACAACGAAGTGAATCTAATGTAAATTATGGGCTTTATTTAATGTATCGACAATAATCCATCAATTGTAACAAATGTAACACACCCATGAAAGATGTTAATAATACGGAAAACTGAGGGGGGAAGACAAGTGTGTGGGAATGCTCTGCACTTCCTGCCTAGTTTTCTTGTAAAGCTAAAATTGTTTTAAAAAACCTTCTACTGATGCAAAAAACAAAACAAAAAAAGTCAGAGTAAGTGAAAAATTCATTTGACTTCACATACTTTTCTTCTTTTAAGAAAACTATTCAGTAGATGGCACCAGAGATCCTTTAGAATAAAGAATTACAAGATACACTGTATAATTCATAATGCATAGTTTTGATGTCGATATATGCTCTGAGAGTTTATTTATTCGTTAATGAATAATATGCTTTGTGCTTTTGAAAAAAAGATGAGTTACAGACAACTAAGTTTAGATGCAAATTATATTATTCCATAAGTAGGTAAATAATCATAGAAATCTAAGAAAGCAGATCTGAAGAATTACAGAGCAACGGTAATTCTACATTATGGGTAAATAAAAAAGGTGTTATATTAAGCTATTTAAAAACCAAATTCCAACTCACATTTTGACAACTATATAGCACATCCATCTGACATTTCTTGACTACTAGGGAACAAGTATCTCATTAGTAAATTGTCTTTCTCCATAGGCTAAAAGCGTTCACTAAGTGTGGCATTAAGGCATTTTAAAATTCCTTTCCTCCTCAAGCTGGGACACAAAAAGAGTATTATGTCTTTCTGAAAAAAACAGAGGGTGAAACCGGTTAATACCCACCAACCAGCTATTGCTTATCCACCCACTGGCATTCAAACTGACATACTAAATATGCAGTTTTAGAGAGAAAAAAATGAGGTAGCACTTATAAAAAACAATCTCTTCCCCCATATTTTTATTTTATATCATCTTAAAGTTATCTAATGCAGGTACCTGGGTATTACGTACTTTATCCATTGATGAAGACCAAATACTATATATACTGCCACTTTGGTGGGGATAGGAGAGAAGGGGTAGAAGAAAGGAAAGAATCAAAGAAGTATCTGGAAAGAAGAGTTACATGTATTCTTATTTTTCCAAATTTAGAATTCAGTCCTGTAGAACAAAACGATGGCAGCATGTGGCTGAAATAGTACTACAAAGAAGTATATTAGCCTTTAATTACCGTTATAGACTTCTGTACACTGGAGAATTACTATTTAACATTTATTTCCAAGAAAAAGTACTACTCAGAGTTCCCAATGAATTAGTCAACTAATTTTTAGAACATGGTTTAACTGTAGTTTTGAAACAACAGAAACAAAGTGAAGTCTAAGTACACAATGACTGAAAACCAATCTTGGAAGTGAATCCCCTGAAAGTCTACTTCACATTACTAGGCAATACAAAAATATAGCCACTGACAGATTCTGATTTGTCTGGAAATAAATGTAGTAATCTTAGTTTGTAAGAGAAAACTATGGTCACCTACACCTTGAGAAATATACCTTATTAGACAATATTCAACACAAAGATTCTCAATGTTTCATAATTTAAGTCCCTATTAAATTTAATTCAAAGACTTGCCAATAAGAGGGAAGTTGTTTTGCCTGGCAAATTTTACGAAGAAACAGCAATTTGAACCAAATATAAAGAAATTTTTTGTTTGGTTTATAGTTTTGCTGAAAGTAAACATGAATTTTTCTGGCTTTCTGTAATGTCACAACTGCTTCTGAACTTTTACCAGCTTGCAGGACCACTAGACTTCAGGATACACCAGGCTGAGAGTCAGAATCTAATCCAACATTGTAATTTTACAGAAAAGGAAACAAAAATCTTGAGATCAAGACAGATAGTGGCAGAGCTTAGAACACCAGTTTCCTATCTCCTAGAGTCTACTCTTTCTATCAGACCACATGGTCTGACTTACAAAAACAGTGGCGCAAGTATCACTCCTTATTCAAATTTATTTGGTTTTTGAATTCACATAATTTGAAGAGCAAGTTTAGGTAGCAAGGGATATTGCAGTATGTGAATCTATTTTATACTTGAGTTTTCAATAACAAGAGATTTATTTGAAAATTTATCTGTGTTTATTCAATTCTTGAGTTCAGATAATAAGTTCAAATATAGAGGAAGACCTACATTTTATAAGAAAATTGGGGAGAAAAACTTGACCCACCCCATTCCTTTTTTGCACATATGTTTCTAATTCTACTGTGACCAACTCTCAGGAGTCATATGAATGACATGTCTCTATTTGATTAGGAGGAGTGGTGTAATAACTTAATTAGAAAAGAAGATTCTAGTTTCCCCCAACTCCAAACCTTTACTCACATACAGTATCAATAGAAGGTTCCCAATTACCACCAGCAGAAGTAGACACAGTAGATTAAAGAGATTAAATTCAACAAATGTATGTTACAAACTAACATAGCATGCATGAGTCAGTTTATATTATCTTGTAATAATTTCATAATTCATTATATAAATGTTATAATCATATAATTTACATGTAAGGTTAAAGAATTTATGAAATGACTTACATTCGATGCCCTTTTAATCTCCCTGAACATACTGGAGGTATTCACTCTCATTTTAGGTGGGGTCTCTTTCCTTGTGCCTACTTCTTAATGCCAAATCTAACAATGCTCTCTCTGGGATAACATTCTAATAGTTTTAAAAATTTCAGACAAATTTTACCAACACACTATGGCAAATGTTTTCCTAGCATGCTGTAAAGAATATACGTCCAGGCCACACATATTTCAACAAAACAAACTCTAGCATCTATTCTATACCAAACAACTGGAGAAAAAAACATTTAAAAAGAGCTATTAAACAAATGTTATCTTCTGTAATTACTGTACTATATTATCAGAAAAAGATGAGTTATCAATAGAAAGAGTAGTATTAGTATATCTAACATTTAAAAGCATTTATAAGAACAGAATATAAAAACATGGCTAATTGAATTTCTCAGATTAAAAAAAATAACAGATTTTTATTAACGACTTCACTCTTATTTTATCAAAAATTTCCTGTGAGACAAGCAACAAATGGAAAACATTACAGACTTAGATTTCTTCTCCTTTTTTTCATCATTCTCCAGGAAAAACATACTAACAAATATAACACTTAGAACACCAGAAAACAAACAGCAGCACACATTCTTGCCCCACAATTAAGAAGTACGGCTAAGCCATATAAAATGGATATTCCTAAAAAAAACAAAGGAAATTCCTGAGATATTATATTAATTACTAATTTATTCAATGATAAGTCTAGCTACATATTTCTCAACCAAACGAACTAGAGTGATAAAGTGAACAAAATCTGGTCTAGTTTTAGATCTAGCACTGAAGCTGCCAGGAAGGTCATTTAACCTGGGCCTTTCATTTATAAATTGCCACATATTTAGAAGTTTGATATCATCTTTGAATGAGCTTATTTATTTTTTGTAGCAGAATTTTTAAAAAAGGCTTTAACCCTATAACTTCCAATTTCCGGCCCTCTACTGGACTACCGGGATATTACAAATGAATACTTTTTATAGATTTAATAATGATCTTGGGAATACAATTTTATTTCATTTTGTAAATATGTTTAAAGCTTAACTGGTTAGATAAAACTTTTAAAATATACAACCGTTTGTAAAGCCCACCTCAAAAAAGTAAAGTTGCCAAGCCTTTCTCAACTTTTCAGAGATCCCCTCTACATTTTCTTAGTTATCTTAGTCTTAGCTCAGTTTCGTCTCTGTGTCTAGTTTCTTTGGCTACCTCATGGAGGGTATGAGAACTGTACCTTCAACTTCACAAGGCTGAAAGAATTAGGAGGTATAAGTATAAAGGCATTTAAACAAGGTTAAAACACTATTCGACAAACACAAAACATTAGTAAATAATCTGATAAAGAATTTGTATTCAAAATTTACAAAGAACACATACGAATCAACAATAGAAAGCAAACAAACCAGCTAAAAATGGGCAACTGACCTGAACAGATTCTTTAAAAAAGAAGATATAGAAACTGCCTATAAGAACCTGAATAAGCACTCAATATATTAGTTATCAAGGAAATGCGATTTAAAGGAAAATGAGATGCCATTTCACACCTAATGTAATTAGCTAGTAGCAAAAACTGGTAACGGTAGTTCCTGACAGATCTGGAGCAACTGGAACTCTCATATATTTCCAATGATTCCGTGAAATGAAAAAATTTGGAAGATGCTTTGGCAGTTTCTAACACGTTTTAAATATACATTGAAACTGTGACCCAGCAATTCTACTCCTATGGATTTTCCTAACAGAAATGAAAAAGATGTCCAAAAAGTGTAAAAATGTTCATAGCAGCCTTATTAACAATCCCTAGCGACTTACTAATAACCCCTTTCAGCGGAGGTAGTAAGAGAGAACAAAAAATAATGATTCTTCCACTTTAATCCTGTGTGAGTGGGAAAGTGTCAGTGGCACTAATTAATCGGGAACATAGGAGGGAAAAGAACATTTAAAAAGGACAGTAAGTTTAGGTTAAGATTCACTGAACTTAAAATTCCTCCTGCAATATACATGTGGAGATGTCTTGAAAATAGCAAGGAACTTGGAGAGAGGCTGTGTGGCTCATCATGGGGGTGGGGAGGAGGGAGAATTACATATATGTATATAAATATACATATATACATATATATAAATTCTGAAGACAGAGTCCTTCACGTATAACATTTGGGGGACAATATGAAGATCAAATAGTAAAGGAGGTAGATAGGATTCTTTATCCTTTTCATGCAAAGACTCCTTTGGTTGTGTGATGAAAACTATGGGCTCCTTCTCAGAATCATGTTTTCAATGTACAAATATGTTGGATTACAAAAAGAAACCAACTATATTGAAATATAACTGTCAAAAATATATTTAATTAAGATACGGTAATATTTCTGCTTTTTTCTTAATGCATTAAAATATAAAATCTAGTAGTTAAGTCTAATATCTATCATAATTTCAAAGTGAGAATGTAAACAATAATTTAAGATATAATATGATGAAAATATGTATGACATTTATTGCTAGAAAAGATATTACTAAAACTGTTGTTTGTTGTCAAGTTCATGGACTCAAGAAAATCCTACCCACGAACTTGCTGGGGAATATCCCAGGTTAAAAACTCCTAAGCTAGGAAGTAAAATTAATGTGAAACAATATCATGGACACTATAGCAGCAAAATAGCATATGATATTTTTAAATTGCAATGATAAAATACTATACCCACTGCTTCATTTCTTACAATTGCTAAGTAGAACAAAAGAGAAGTTCAGACAGAGAATGGCATGTTAAGCAAAGGGAGAAAAGGTTCAGAAGAGGTTTCTGAATGTTTTCAGAAAAATGAAATAAATCACAACTGTATTAAACTAATTTAAAAAAAAACTATCCCCATCAGGAATCACTTCATAACCACCAAAACCATAGACTGTCAATACAATATCATTCTACGTACCAGACATTCCACTCATACCCTGCTTCGCCCAGCTTCCACTTCTTATACCATCTACTTTTATATTCTGCCATGCAAGCCAGGGTCAGAACAGATGAATAATAATGGGACAAGCCTTTCAGCTGACCTAACTGCTACCTTAGAAACATGAAACAATTCATTACGCCTCTCAACAGGATGGGTAAACCATTTTCCTCTTACAGGGATGCCGTCAGATGAGTTACTCAAGATACGTTATCTCCATGCTCTCTACACAATAGTTTGTGTTGTGGTAAAAATCTGAGTAGAAATTATTTGGAATGCTGAAACATTTCCCATGATAGGCTGTCTTTTTTTTTTTTGTCTCCTCAGCAGCTATGGCACTTGCTATTAAGTAGTCCACTCTGACCCAACAAAGTAGTTGTTTAGATGATGGCTAATTGCTTTCACAGCCTCCTTCAACAGAGCTTAGGAGTTATTGGTCCAGAGGACACTGTGGAGGAATTGTGGCTGAGAGAGGCACAGTGCTTGTAGAACATACCCACTGTAACCGATGTGGCACTCAGATACCAACATCTCCAGACAAGCTTTTATAGATCTGCTAAAGCTGGGGCATTCCTGGGAACAGATGGAAAACAAAGTAAAAAGTGTTAAAAAAAAAAAAAAAAAAAGAGAGACTCCCTACCCAAGAAAATCTAATGCTTTAACAATAGAGTAAAACCCAAATAAGGTTAAAAACTCTATTCTAAATCAATTAAGTTTGATAAGGACTACCATGGACTACTATAGGACTTAAATGTACTGTTCTCTGGCATGACAAGATCATTTAGAATATCTACCTGCTACAGTAACAGGCAGAAAGGTAAATTGAGGAGTGAGGCTTAATACTCAACTAGCAAGACTAATATTGCTCTTTTCTTGCCTACTGAAAAAAGCCATAGAAGACCCCCCCCAAATGTTGCTTTCTTACTTTATTACTTTTAATTTTAAATGGAATGAGACTCTTAACAAAATGCAAATAAGTTACTAAGAAGTATTTTTTTAAAAAGTTGTTCATCTAAAAAAATAAGGGGACAGCTATAGAGGCACAGAACTATATTTAACCTAAAGATCACCTTTCATTGTTATAAGTTATTAAAAATCAATTATCAAGATTCTAATATAATACTTGTTCAGGATAATAAAGACACATTGAGAAAGAATACATGTTTTTTGCTCTCTAGGAGGTAGCGCTACAGTATGAAAGGATACAAGGTAAAGATTATATACTTCTTGGAGGAATATCTTGAGGCTCATATGGTCTTCAATTTCAACATTCCTGAGTACAGAAGCCAAGAGAATCAAGAGCACACAAACTACTCTGTATTGCATCTCCACTATATCCTACTATAACATGCCTGTGTCCCTCCTGGAGACAGCACTGTATCTTCCTCGCCTTTTCGGCGATCTACCATGGTACCACAACAAGGTAACTCAGTAAATTTCATAAATAAATGATTCTTCACTCTTAAAGGGAATAAAAACTGAAGTAACAACTGAGCAATAAGCTAATCTTTTTTTTTTTTTTAATTTACAAAGTAAACGTAAACAAAAATGAGAAAATATTCCTTTCTCACACTCACACCAAAGGTTACTGAAAGTCATGAAAGGAATTATTAGAGAAAGATTTTTTTTCCTGGCAGTCTTATGAGATAGCTGGTTCAAAAGCAGACAAGAATGAAGACTTAGATATTGCTTTTGTTGCTTTCACTTTGGTTTACTATGTCATTCCTTAACATGCGCTGGAGGGATAAATACGCTATCAAGGATCAAATGAGTGGACATGGGCTTCCTAAAGCCTCTTTTTATTCCACATATTTGATGGTCTCAACTGCTCATACTGAGTGGGAGATCTGCCAGACCACGGAAACATAGAGAACACAGAATCACAGGATCTCTGCCTTTATAATACTTCAGTTTTTTTGGGGGGGGGGGGGTGGGATGTTGTGACAATAAGGGGGCTATAACCATGTTATCATAAGAATTTGTACCATTATCATGAAAGGGAACTCCTGCTGGACTCCAGTCATACTTCCAAGTTTCATTTCCTACAGCCTACTTTAGGTTTTAATAAAAGCCATGGCCTACCACAGCTTAATGTAATGAATTACCTATAAGGTTTTCCTTAAAAAAGGATACAGACTTGCTTTCCTCTTTTACTTGTAAATCATTTTGCCCCTCCTTACCCTTCCTGCTCCCCACGTTTTTTGCCTCTTTAAAGCCATGACCAGACCACTGTCTCTGTGAATCTTCTAGCTTTGTTAAAGCAAAAGTCCAACGCTCCTGTGACCACAACTGTCCCTATTAGACCTTCTAGCAATTAAATATTTTCTATGAGTTGCTCATCAATTCCAGACTTTGAAGAATCAGTCAATCTCTAAAATATATCTTTAGAACAGAGTTCTTCAAATTCTGTTGAACATTCATCAATTAACGAAATTGAGAATTTATCTTTAAGTATATATTATTTATAAATTACAGTCACATTCTTATTATGAGCCAAACATCTCAAAGCATAGCATATACTTGGAGGAAGGTTTGTCATTGATAGAATCTTTTTAAAGCCATTTATCTATTTTCCAGACTTAATTCAAATAAAACTACATAGTAGAATATGTATATCCATTTAACTGGGCCACATAAACTACAATATGTGGCCCATCACTCAGGATGCAAACCAGATAATGAGCATATATGGCACTAAATGTTTTATTTACATTATATTAATCTTCACAGTATTACAATACCACTAAGTTAAGTAACTTGACCGACATTGCAGCTATTTAATGAGGGAGAAAAAAGAAGCAACACATGTAGGTTTAACTCCACAGCCTATACTTTTTTTTTTTTTTTTTTTTTACCAGAAGCTACTAGTGAACACACAGTATGCCAATCAATGATTAAAACAATAAAATCTAAACTAATATCTTCAGTTTTAATAAAACTATTTTTTGGTGGATGAGGGTAGACAACAAAGTATAAGCATCTATAATTATTAAGTTTCTTCTGTATATGAGAAAACTAAATCATAAAAGGGGTAGTTTGTCAGAAGCACATAACTAATATATGATGGGGCAAGATTTGAATCCATATCTGTTCAATGGTAAAGCTTATGCTTTCCCCTTCTACTAAGGATATAAACATTTTAGAAGACTTCACTCAAAAAACTTTAAGGGGGAAAAGACATGCGCATAATAATATAAATTAATATGGAGAAAAGCAGGGGATGATTGCTACTTAGTACTAGCAAATTGATGAGTTCTAATCAATAGATAAACTTTATAAAACAGTTTGTACAAGCTGTGGATAAAATGTACAACTAGACAAAAGCAGATAGTAAACTGTAGCTGACTGTTGATATGTAAGCTAAAAATGGTGAGATGGTAATTTATAAAACTAATTTATCATATTTCACAAGTACAGTATTTGATCAAACTCTCTACTAGAATCCTGGACTTCTTATACCTTAGTAAGAGAAATTAGAAAGAATTTAATCAGCTACTGAGGTACCAAAGTGCCATAGAGAACAGGTAATTATTTAGAACGGAATTTTAACTATGTCATATTAAATGAGACAGAGAGGAAAGCTCATATGTTAGAGCGTGTTTAACAAAAATTGCATTTAAAAAAACGATCTTTGTGTGAGAATAAGAATCTAAAAATATCAGACTCGAAATTATGACAAGACAGAACTTCAACCTTTTATAAGAGTTGAGATGGTAGACTGATTTGGTGGTTGGCTCATAACTCAGTGTTTTTTAATTCTGCAGTTTTTCATACAAAAAAATACAATATATAAAAAATATCTGGAAAAAATAGCTGAAAAAAAGAAACACATTCCCCTTTCTCTTTTCATTTTAGTTCAAGACACATGAAATATTTCAGTACTTGGTTAATTTTCTTGACCATTAAAAGTTTTCTTTTTCCCTTAAAAGGCCCTAGTCTTGAGATTCTAATAACACCCAAATTCGCATGTTAGGCTGTCTTAAATTTGCAGAAAGACTACAATCAGGTTTAAAGTTTTACAGCTATGTATTTACAGCTAATATTTTTGACTAGCCTCTAATTACAAGGGATCATCCAAAATGTACTTAGTTTAATAAATTTACTTCAATCTATCATTACATAGTATAAGGGAACTAATCACTAAAACTGTTTACAGTTCATATAAAGAAAAAAATGGAAACCTATGAGAAATACAGAACATTTCCATAGGTCCTCTCTAGATGCCTAATTCAAGTAAAATAATTCCAGCTCTAGGCTGCTAAGCAGTAGAGAATAGTTTTTCTACTTAGTACTTAAAAGAATGCTTTTCTCCTTAGTACATATACAGAACATCTTTTACCTGTTAAAATTTCTTCTTGAGGACTCAAACGTTCATAACTCAGAACTAAAAGACACTTAACTTCTCTGACTTCACTGTCTCTACCTGTTAAAAAGATAACAATACCTGCCTCTTGACATTGTTTTGGGATTAAATGATACAAAGCACAAAAAGGGCTTCGTGCTCAATCCTAACTGATGACATCGATCATTATTATCATTAACCTAAGTTGTGAGTTTTTTATAATAATAACTTATAATTATTATCATCATCCCCAAGACCATAGTTAGAAAAGATAATAAACAAGGTACAATAAAGATATTAAAATATGTCTTTCTGTTTTGGCAAGATGTTCAACATGCATATGCTCCTCAAACTAGTAACAAATTTAAAATACTGATAACACTAATGTTACTAATAGCCTGAATTCGTAAAAATGGCCAAGTTTGGGGGATTTTCAGGAATCAAATAAAAGCTTCACCAAGATGTTTTATCAACATTTTATTTGATACTCCAAAGACTCAGACATATTACCTGTCTTTAAAAATACATTATTTTGTCTTTTATTTCAAAGTAGACTTAATAGTAGGACTAACCAACCAAATACAAAAGTTAGGACCATTTATAAACTATCATTACTCTAGCCTCATCCTAGTCAGACCATATTGGAAATCTCTAAAATGATTCTATACAAAGAAAATTAAAAAACAAACAATGAAAACAAGCCCAAGTAAACAAGCAGAAAAATCCTTATGTTTAATTAAATCTGGAAAGTGATAATGGAATACAAAGAAATTAACAAAGATAAGACCTGAAGTAAAGTAAAAATAAGCATCTTTCATTTAAAAACTCTGTGATCCTTCAAAGGTCCTTTGAAGAAAACCAAGAAATCTCCAAATAGAGAGGTCACTAAATATCTGTGAACTCACCCAATCAGTGGTAGGAGATCTCTTGTAGACCCAGATGCTTGAATCAGCTGAAATAGTATCAAGTTTTTACTGATTACTCTTAACAGGGCAATGGAGCAGTTAACTCCATACTATCACAAATTAAAGATTACTATTACCGATAACTCCAGCTACCATTACAAATTACTCAAAGGAGACTGAGTAATGAGTTCTAAGATGAGTGAGACACTGTGTGCATGGTTGTAAATGCATACATTTCCTCTAGTTCTCTTAATAATATGTCTGATAACATTATTCTTCTTATAAGTGTAAATACATTGGCAGAATAAAATTTTCTAAATTAATATTATAAATTCTTAAGAAAGTATGTAAAATATTTCTAATATTGGTTCAGTTAGAAATTTAAAAAAAATTTTTAAAGATAATGCCAATTTCTCAACACCAAGTACCTCAGTAACACGGAACAGGATTTTCAGTCTCCTGTACTTAAAAAATATAGTTCTTAACTTTAGGCCTTTTAATATATTAATGATTCTTCTAATCAGACAATTCTCATATTTCAACACATAAAAGAATTCATAACACTTCAGACTAAACAAAAGCCTCCCTTCTTAAAGATGAGGACTATTTTCAATATTATTGATTAAAACCTAAAAGTTAACAATTTAACATAAAATATCTGATGCTGCCTAATTCCAAAGAGGAGTAAAACAGAGTCAATACCTAGATGAGAATACAGTAATGTTTTTCTCAATTTCTGAAAGTTGGGAGGTAAGATGATCCCCCTTCTACCTCACATTCCTCTACACCATGACTTGTGCCAAGGGTTGACGTGGTAAAAATTAAGACACTCTACTACTACAGAAATGGAAAAGAACAAAAAAAGGAAGGTTCTATAGTTCTATATTTTTCCAAGTAACTAAGATGTAAAGACTACTTCTGCCTGATACATGTGTATCTAGTAAGGTAACAAGTGAAACAAGTCTCATTGGTTTAAATAGTTTAGACTGACACAAAGCAAAAAAGAACACTGACAATATTAATGTTAAGTAAGCATATTCAAGCCACCAAAGAAACACTGAAATGGCAAGCCAGCAAATATACTCCAACCTGGCTGATAAATGATACATTTCTAATAGCTTTGTAATATAATGTATCTATCATTTATTGAACATGAAAGAATTTTTGAAGTCTTGAAAATAGCAACAAAATAAGGAAGACCAGAAGTATAAAAAAAAAAAACTCATCTGTCTATAGTAGATAAGGAAAATGTATGATAAAGTCAGGGAGAGATTTGAAAATAGAATATTGAAAAGGAACACATAATAGAAGACTAGCTCCACAGCAACTGAGAATCCTACTGTTACCAAAATATGGAGAAAAACTAAGGATGAAGAGAAATAATTAAGAATGGAATAGAGATTGAAATTCAAAAACGTGTGTGTGAGAAAAAGTCAAACATTTTAGATCTCTTGCAAATTTTAAATGACAAAGTGTACCAATATTACCTTTCTTTCGAAAGAGTGCATTTAGGTAATTTTCTGCTTGGCATTCAATCTTTTCAGTGTTGGACTGGCCCTGAGATGATAGTTCCTCCGTTGGTGTTGACTGTGAAGAATCAAGAGATGGTATACAATCCTAAAATTATAAGAAAACAACATAACAATATCACTTTTTATTTAAATTTGGGAAATCTCCTTAAAAATGGCAAAAAATTCTCTAAATGTTTATTTGTTCTACCTTTTAAATGTATCAAATTATATAAAAAACATAAAACTTAGAACAGGAGGAAAAACAAAATTTAGCTCTGACAGAGGGCCAAATTAGCTTTATTCCTTAGCAAAACTATAGTTAAAAAAAGGGGAAGAGCAAATAAAATATATTGCTGAAAAAATTCACTATATGGCATGCCAGCAATGAGTTTTAACAACCAAGCAGATATGTTTACCTACTAAATCTGACCAAAATCGGTACAGGTTCTTGACTTCTCAATTTCTTCTCAGCCCTCTCACAAGAGTACATAAAGAATTAGAACTTCCCACCGTACAAGAAGATGCTGCTTGTCTAGTTTATGCCCTGTTTACAGTAGACGCTAAATATTTAATCCTTTACACAGGAGATAATTATGATATCCAAAAAGACTTCAAGAGAAAGTGAAAAGCTAAAAAGTAATGCCACATTATCTTCCAACTGATTACTTAAAAATCAAACTGTAGGGTGGTTTCAGACCAAACCAAACCTCTAAGCTCACTCTCGTCTACATAAATACAAAACAGATCTGAACTGAACTTCATGAGTCAGGGAGCTATAAGACAGAAATGTGAAGTAAGCAAAAAGGATGAGTGTTTTGGGATTTCCATCAGCAATTTAAGCTAAATGTTAGACTTCCAACATAAGACTTTAATTTCTCATTCCCAAAATCAAGTATTTAAATTCTACTTAAGTCACAAATTTTCAGAACAAATTAAGTTTAAAAAACTGTGTTAACAATTGTGCAATTAGTTTAAAAATAATTTCATAGCACTAAAACTTACACTGACTGCTTCTCTCTGTAGGTTACAAAATGAACATTTTTCATCCATAGACCAGTCAGTCAGTTCTTCTGGTTCACAGTCTTTAAAAGAGGGAAAAATATTCATTAAATACACTAACTTTATTAAAACAAATAAAATTACCACTCTCCAGAGCAAAGGCTCATATAAAAAAACTAACTACTAACAATAAGGGGAAAAGGCCTAACTTTGAAATTAAACTGATGACACCTAGAAAAAAATAAACAGAGAAGGCTGTGAGGAGAGTAATTTTCTACTATTATGGGACAAAGCAGCAAGAACAATGAGCTGGTTATAAATTAATTTTCCAACAATAGGGTTTAAAGTATCATCTAAGTCTTCGGAAAGGTTCAATTTATTACTGTCTATTAATTTTTTATTTTCACTATGAAAGAAATCAGAACAGAGAGATATGGGAGAGGATAAATTTGCGTATCATGAAAGACAACATAAAACAGAGAAATGGAGTAAAGCATCAGAAAAGCCTACAGATTTGAGAAAATGGAATGCTGTCCAAGAAAAAAAATAGAAATCCATAACTAAAAAGTCAGAGTAGATTTTTTTATTACATTGTTTAAAGATTTTGTTGAAAGTTAGAACAAAAAGCAGGTAACAAATTATATTATTCTACATAAAACATGGATTTTTTTTTTTTCTGAAGCATGTTCTTTATAATACAGCTACTGTAACATATATTAGTATTTGTGGAAAATATTTTCTAATGAAGGCATTTTATGAAGGTATAACATACTGCCATCCCAACTATATTTGGTATAGACAGTGATTTTTCAAACTTACTCACTGCAACAGTAACTCCCCCCAATTTCTTTTCCCAAATAAATGCATATGTAGAACCTCAAACCATAAAACCATTACCATCTGCGGCAGCTACACTGGGACTAATTTGAAAAGCAATCGTGTACCACAGTAATTTTCTCTCATAATTTTGAAATATATATGAAGTTTAATACATGTTTCTGCTACACACAGAAAATAAGCTTATCCTTGTGAAATGATAAGGAATAAATATGAGTTAGAATAAGCCCCTAGGATACTCCTACATCTATCCAGACATAGGGCCAGAATAGAAGATAATAAAATTTGTTGGATACAGAGCTTGGTAATACCTTCCTTTGACTTTGGCAGTGGTCCAGAAGTATTGCTAATATTTACCTAAACTAAACTTGGCAAGGGCAGGGAATTGAAACATGAGATCCAGAATAGAGTAATGGAAAGATAATAGTATTTGAAGTTTCCAAAAATGTGGATGGAACTTACTAGTTGTAACCTCATCAAGCCACGAAGTGTTTGTTTTAATTTCCACACCTACAAAATAAGGATCCTGTCACCTAACTTATTTGTGGATCAAATGAAAAACATGAAAATACAAACTACAAACACCACACAAAAGCTTACTATTAAAAAGGTGGAATCATTGGTCTATTTTTTAAATCCTGTACTAACAAGCATATTTAATAAGTTTAGTTTGCAGAAAACAGATAATTTTAATATCTGCTTAAGAATATTGATCTTTTTTTGTAAACCAACAGATGGAAAAAATTTTGTAAACCTGAGAGATCAAAAAATTTATTCAATCTGTACAATTAAAAACCAAGAAATGCAGCTATGTACATTTATAATTTTTTCAACCTTCCACTCTGTCACTGAAAGAGAATCACACATTCACACTCTTAAATGTAGGATCATTCAGTGTCTCTTACTAGAGAGGCCGAGTTCTAATGAATATGGGAGAAGTAACAGTAAACTATTCCAAGCTGAGGCCTTAAAGGGCATAGCAAGTTCCCCCAGTTCTCTCTCTTTTTTTTATAAAGACAAATTTACTCAGTATCATGATCAGACTATTACATTTAGCAATCAACAGCACGAGTGCAGCAAAAAACATATATATATATATATTATATTATATATATACAAAAACTAAAATAATCTGTTATACAATCAGTTACAAACACAGTCCTCAAGTATTTTGCCCCCAGTTCTCTTGAGCTTTCACCATCCAAGGTGAGAAATTGCCTCATATAGTCATTACTCCTTCAGTCTGTGACCTGGAATCATGAGCAGATGTGATCCTCATCCACAGCCTGGAGACCAGTGAATCAGATCACTCATAAGCATGAAATAGATTTTGGAACTATTTTGTTATGTAGCATTACTGTAGCAAATCCTTGACTCGTGTGCCAAGTATAACATAATTTTGATAGATCAATGAAATCTTAACTGTTTTTTTTTTTTTAATTATGAACTCATGAATAGAGAATAAGAAAAGCCTTGAGGTTTTTAAAAGTAGCTGTTAGGCCTATAGAAGGAATATTTTTGAAAATCATTGTGAAGTTTCATGAAGTTTGATAAATATGTTGACTCAAAGGACAACTTTGGATTAATAAAAACAATTACCAGTTATAAGATAAAATTGGGCATGCTGAGATTATCCTCATTTATTTCTGAAGTCCTTCGAGGAAATGTTAATTAAAATAAATGCCTACAGAGTTAAATAAATAACAATGAATAATCAATGTTTACATAAATGTCATTAAATTGTGCTGGGTTCGAAAATCTACAACTTTACTTGCAAACATTTAATAATTACTTTCTAATTTTGAATCCAAATAAACTATGGTAGGATATATTTTTTATATACAGGAAAATAAATTTTGGAAAATCAACTGTTGGCCAGATTTCTCCCTCTATCCAGGTTATCTTTTCATGTCATGAAAATTAAATAAACACTACAATAAAATGTATTCATTTTATCTCTCAAAATTTGAAATGAATTAATGAATCAGATATTCTTCTAAAATAAGTTGCCTCTTGTTTTGAAATTTTAATGCATGAAGGTATAAACTCAAAAAGTGCTTTATAGAAACTGTCTTATTAATAAAAGGCAATGTCACAATGAAAACTGATAGCAAATGACTGACAAAATCTCTCTCCAACCATTTTACCTAGTCTATCTTAGAAAGATAACAGACTTTGAAATTAGAAAGCCTTAGTACTGAACTATGGGCTTTCCACATTCTAGATGTTGCCTTGGGCGAGTTACTTTCTCTGAGCTTCAATTTCCTTATCTGTAAAATGAAGATAATAATCATTGTAGCTTAAGGCTGTAGTAAAAGTTGTATAAAAACATATACAAAACACCTAATAAGCCCCATACATGTTACTTTTATTTCATTTTAAACGATCACACTTCTTTTGAATGTTTTCATTCTCTTCAGTACCCTTTAACCATGGAAGGAAATTCGATGTTCCCAAAGACAAAGCCCATTGAAAAGTTAAAAAAAAAAAAATACTGAACTAGATTTTTCATGAAGGTCATGAAATTCAAGGTCAATGAATTCAATAAAGTAGCAGGATACAAAATTAATATTCAGAAGTCAGGGGCATTTTTATACACCAATGATGAAATATTAGAAAGAGAAATTAAGGAAACAATCCCATTTACAGTTGCATCAAAAACAATAAAATACCTGGGAATCAAATTAACTAAGGAGGTAAAAGACCTGTTCTCAGAAAATGATAAGTCACTGAAAAAAGAAATTGAAGAAAATACAAATAAATAGAAGCATATACCATGCTCATGGGTAGGAAGAATCATTAAAATGGACATACTACCCAAAGCAATCTATAGATTCAACGCAATCCTTATCAAAATACCAATGGCATTTTTCAGAGAGCTAGAATAAATAATTCTGACCCCAAATAGCCACAGCAATCTTGAGAAAGAAGAACAAAATTGGAGGTACCACACTACCTGATATCAAACTCTACTTCAAGGCTACAGTAATCAAAACAGCATGGTACTGGCATTAAAAACAGATATACTGATCAATGGAACAGAATAGAGAGCCCAGAAATAAATCCACATTTATGTGCTCACTTAATATATGACAAAGAATGAAAGAATATACAGTGAGGTAAAGACAGTCTCTTCAATAAATGCTGCTGCAAAAATTGGACAAATACATAAAAAAAAAAAAAGAAACTGGACCACCTTCTTATGCCATATAAAAGAATAGACTCAAAATGGATTAAAGACAAATGTAGGACCCAAAATCATATAATTTCTAGAAAAAAAATAGGTAGTAATTTCTCTGCTATTGCTACTAGTAATTTATTTCCGGACATATCTCCTTGGGCAAGGGAAAAAAAAGAAAAAATAAACAAAAGGGACTACATCAAACTACAAAGTTTTTACACAGCAAAGGAAACCATCAACAAAACAAAAAGACAACCAGCTGAATGAGAGAATATACTTGCTTATGAAGCATCTGGTAAGAAGTTAACATCCACAATATATAAAGAACTTATTCAACTCAACAATAAAAAAACAAACAATCCAATTAAAAAATGGGCAGCAGATCTGAATAGAGAAAATACAGATGGCCAATAAACATATGAAAAGATGCTCCAGGTCATCAGAGAAATGCAAATTAAATTCACACTGAGATATCACCTCACACCTGTCAGAATGGCTATCATCAATAAATCAAAGAACAAGTGTTGGCAAGGATGTGGAGAAAAGAGAACTCTCATAAACTGTTGGTGGGACTGCAAACTGGTACAGCCAATGTGGAAAACAGTCTGAAGGTTTCTCAAAAAATTTAAAATGGATATACCTTTTGACCCAACAATTGCACTTCTGGGTATTTATCCAAAGAAAACCAAAACAATAATTTGTAAAGATCTATGCACCTCTACATTTATGGCAGCACAATTTACAACAGCCAAGATCTGGAAACAACCTAAATGCCCATCAACGGACGATTGGATAAAGAAGTTATGGAGTATTACTCAGCCATTAAAAAAAAATGAAATCCTACCATTCACAACAACATGGATGGACTTAGAGGTTATTATGCTGGGTGAAATAAGTCAGACAGAAAAAGATAAATACCGTATGATTTCATTTATATGTAGACTCTAAGGAATAAAAAGAACAAACTAATCAAGAACAGACTCACAAATATAGAGGACAATCTGGTGACGGCCAAAGGGGAGAGGGTTTGGGGGGCTGAGAGGAAAGGGTGAAGGGTTAAAGAAGTACAAATTAGTAGCTGATAGATGGTCATGGGGATGGGGAACACGGCATTCAGAATGCAGTCAGCATTAATGGACTGGCTAGGTGGAGAGCCAGAGAAGATAAAGAGCAATAAGGGGGATCGTTTTATAAAGCATATAAATTTCGAACCAATGTACTATATACTTGAAACTAATAATAAAATTTTTAAAGAAAGAATAATAAAAAAAATTGCGAACATTAGTTGCCCACAAATTTGATAACTGTAGATGAAATGGATGAATTCCTTGAAAGACACAATCTACCAAATCTCACAAAAGAAAAAATAAAGTCAATTGGCCTATTTCTATTAAAAAATTAAATCATTGATAACCTTCCAAAACAGAAAGTGCCAGCCCAGATGGTTTCTCTACAATCTGCTCCAGAAAATAGAAGCAAAGGAAATATTTTCCCACTCATTGTATGATTCCATCATTACCCAAATACCAAAACCTGTCTGAACATGTTACCCAAGATGATAGGCAGAGAGCAAATAAGCATATGAAAAGGTATTCGATATCATATTCTACTATAGAACTACGAATTAAGACAAGATACTACTATACACCTAATAGAATGAATAGTCTAAAACACTGACAACATCAAATGCTAGTGAAGATGTAGAGTAAGAGCAACTTAAATTGCTTGTGGGAACACAAAATAGCATAGCCACTGTTGAAGACAGTCTGGCAGTTTTTTACAAAGCTAAACATAGTCCTCCCATTCAATCTAGCAATGATGCTCCTCAGTATTTACTTAAATTAGTTGAAAACTTATGTCCACACAAAAACTTGCATACAAATATAGCCACTTTATTAATAATTGCCCAAACTTGAAAGTGACCAAGATGTCTTTCAAATAGGTGAATGGAGTAAGCAAACTGTGGGACATCTATACAGGGCAATAATATTCAGCAATAAAAACAAATGAGCTGTGAAGCCATGAATATGTAGAGGAACTTTAAATGCATATTGTTCAGTGAAAGAAGTGAATCTGAATGGGTTCAATATTGTATGTATGATTCTAACTATATGACATTCTGGAAACTAAAAAACAGTAAAAAGATCAGTGTTTGACATGGTTTGGGGACAGGGGAGAGGACTGAAAAGGTGGAATACAGGTAATTTTTAGGGCAGTAAAACTACTGTGTATGATGCTGTAATGGTGGATATGTGACACTATGCATTAGGCAAAACCCACATTAGGTACAACACACAGAGTGAACCTAATGTAAATTATGAGGGCTTTAGTTAATAATAATGCATCAATGTTAGTTCATCGATTGCAACAAATGCACCACACTAATGAATGACATTAATATGAAAGAACCTAAAGTGGGAGGGGGGAACTCTTTGTATTTGTACTCGATTTTCCTGTAAATTTAAAACTGCTCTAAAAATACTATTTATTTTAAAAATCAGGATATATTATACACAAGCTTATTTACTGCAAATATTTCCCATGCTCAAATATACTTCTAAATCATTTTTAAAAGATAAACATAGCCCATCAAAGCGATGTATTGTAACTTATTCAATCAACATCCTATTGTTGGATACTTAAGCCTGTTTCTATAATTTTGGCATTTTAAACACCACAATGAATACATTCAGATAAGTCTTCGAGTACACATTGATAAGAGCTAATAATATAACTTATGTAAATAACTATAAAATAGCATTCGATTCTCTGGTCTTAATCATTAACTCATATTAGAAAACTACTGACTTTTGACTTGATGCTATGTGAATGAGTTTCCAGTACGAACATCGCTAATCACAGTTCCTAACACAAACTAAGTACTCCAAATGTTCCATCCAATAAATCTCATTAAAAAGTGGTTTTGTTGTCTCCATCATCATAGTGTTAACAGTTGGAAAAAAAGATATTAAGCCAAAAATACTAAATTCCAGTCAGTGGTAAGTCAGGGGTCAGCAAACTTTTCCTATAAATCACCAGACAGTAGACTGCATGGCCTCCCAGATAGTTTTGGGAGGCCATGCAGTCTCTTTACACAACCATTCAACTCTACTGTTGAAGCACAAAAGCAGCCATAGACAATATGTTAATAAATGAGAGGCTGTTTCTAATAAAACTTTATCAACTGGATAATTAAATTTGAACATCATATACTCTTCACATGTCACAAAATATTAATCTTTTGATTTTGATTTAAAAATGTGAAAACCATTCTTAGCTCACAGTCCATTCAAAAGTAGTCAATGGGCTGGATTTGGCTCACATGCTAAAGCTTGCAGACCTCAGATACAATCTCCCTTTGAAAAGTGAATACAGAAAAACCAAGTAGGGATTTTATGAATTAGTTTACACAGGCTTACTTACTCTTTTCATATTTTTGTATATATCCATAGTCAGGGCAAGTAAATCAGATGAGCTCATGGATAAAAGAAACTGGCTCATCAATAAGACATGAAAAAGGATGAACTAAAAGTCAACAGGAAAAGTGAGTTTTGGGGAGATGGAGGAGAAAGAGAGGCAGAATACAAGGAATCTTTCTGGGAGTACATAAAATTGCGAAGTTTATGACATCCAAAGTTTCTTTGGAGACTTTACCTCAAAAAGAAATAACAGTTATGTTTCCTCAAAGGGACAAAATGTCATGAGAACAGACCAAAGAAGACAGAAAGCAAGGACTTCTGTTTTGTTTCCAACAAATTATAAATTAGCAGCACTCAAAAGCTTTTTTTCAAAACCATTCCATCTGGAGGTTGTTCTGAATCGAATTCAAGAATTAAAATATAAACTTCTCAAAACACTAATATAAAACACTAATATATATTTCAAAAGTCTTATAAACGCTGTGTGCCAAAGTTGATTTTCAAGGTTGCAGTATGAAATTTATAATATATTTTTTCACACAAACAGTAGGTTTGCTATGCAGTCCACTTAACTTAAATGTATTATGAAATTTAAATACTATGCATTTAATTTTATAATTAAAAATTTAAAACGACATACAAGAATCCTTTGCTATCCAATTTTTTGGTTCCTGAGTTTTGAAGAAGGGTTCGGATTACCAATGATTTATCTAAAAACATAAACAAAGCAAACTAATCCTGCACAGATATGTATACTGAGAAATACCTACACTTGTAGTCCTAGTATCTAAATATTAAACCACTTTTAACACTGGTAACAACAAAGGAAACATTTATTTAAAAGAGGATAAAAAAGAAGTTGGAGATGTCTATAATAGATAGCATCTACATGCCTTTTCAAAAGGCTCTACAGTTTGATAGCACTAGTGTAATTTTCCTTCAAAACATATGGCTGTCTTCATCCTTGTACACAGATTTATTACTATAATTAATATTGTCACTCTTAAGCTTATAACTTTGATTAGAAGCAAATTTTTTTAATTCAAAAGAGCAAGAAAAAGGGGAAAAAAATTTACCTAAGAAATTTGGAGAAAAGTTAGAACATTTGGGGTGAGAAAGTGCAATAAAGTAAGTATATGTGTATGTGTGAGAAAAAGATTGAGTTCTGAACCTTAGCTAATTTTATAAATCCTCCCATCAAAAAAAGCACAAAAGAGGATATAAAGTACAAGATCTATCAGAATTTAAAAAATAAATGGAATAAGATATACAGCAATGGAGTATTAAATTAAATTAATTATAATAGATCCACAATGAAATAATGTGCAGCCATTAAGAACTGATCGAGAACTTTATATACCCAAATGACATACTTGTGACAGTAGTCATAAACGTGTACATACTGTATACACAGTATATACTACATTAATAAAAGAATATATGCAAACATATATTTTACATTTATATAAAATGTTAAAGGTTATCTGTAGGTCATGGGACTAATTTTTTTCTTTTCAGCTTATTTGTATTTTCTAATTTCCTAAAATGAGCAAGTGTTACTCATATACTAAAAAAAGTACTAGTCTAAAAATAAAATACATGCATTTATTTCCTTAGAACATTCTGCCCTTTGTACAATAAATGACTAATTTATGAAGGAAAGTAAGTATATCATATACATAACTATATAAATAAAGTGGAGGAAGCAAGAGGCTAAAAGTCAGTTTGCAACTTCGCTTACCAGAAGGCAATTAAGTATAATGTTGACTTCTGACATGAATGAGAACAGCAGGTTAGGAAAGGAAGGCTGAAGAAATATCAAGCATAGGTTAAATTCTTGGTTTTTAGATTTTTCCTTTGATCATTTTTAAGCTCAGAAAAATAAGTGAAACTGAAATTAGTCAGTATTGCTTATAAATACATCAGGTAAAAATATTTAATTCAGTGTTAAACTACGATAAAGTGAGAAACAGTTAAAGTTAAGAGATATTTGAGAAAGATCTTAACCATAAGAAAAATAAAACACTAGAACAGGAACATTTTGGAGTCTCCATCCTTGGAGTCATATTCCTCATGGATATCATTCATCTGAAGATGAGTGGTTGGGACAAATGATCTTTCATAGCTACTTTCAGCTCTACAATTTATAACTCAATTATCCTGCTCAACATTAATAAAAAATGAGCAGAAAACTTTTGACTGTTCCAGCTATCACTGTAACTACCTTGACTCCAAAGATTTATATATACAAAAAAGAGAAGGATCTTTAGGTCAACTGAGATCTTGAGTCTTAGTAGAATGGAAGGTACCAGAGTTGAATGGAAGGTCACAGAGTTAGCACACAAAACTGACCAGACACAAAATAATTCAGAAAGAATTCAATCAAAATCAAAGTAGATCTATACCAGCACTGCCCATTTTGTAAATGAACTGTACTATAAAATTTCAGATGTCTACAAAAATGTTCTCTCCTAGTGCTGTACATTTACAAGCAAGCAGTAAAACAAATAAACTATGGTATCACAGCAATTATATCACATAGCAAAATCTTCCACCAGGATTTATGCTAGACTGTTTGGAAGAGAAGGCTATAATAAACAACGAGCTGGATTATACATAAATATAAAACTCTTGACACACATGGCAAGATTTCTCAGAGTGACAATCTGAGTTCCTGGTTGCCTGTATCATAAGCAACAGGAGATATTTATTTAATTGAACCCCTTTAAATTGTCTTTAAGAAGTAAGGGAATATAATGTATAAAATAACAAAAATCAAATTTCACTATTGAGCCAAAAATAAGCTTCATTTTCTATTTTGATCAGTGTACTAATTTCTTTTTAAAGATTATAACATAATGTAACAATGAGAGAAATATTTGAACTTTATTTAAAAATATTTTCTAAATAAATAAGAAAACAATTTCATGTTTAGCATAAAGTTAGTGTAGCACAACCATTTTTCATCTGTTAAATGAGGTTAAAATTTAAAAATAAAAAAAAGCATTACCTTCAAATAAACTGAGGTCTCTTCGTAGCCGTGGTCCATAAAGCCCTTCTAAAATACTCTCAAAACCTGTTATTAAAGAGAGAAAAGTATATTAACTGCTGAAAAAGCTTATTTTTACAACAATAAAAAAATATAAACTATAAGGAATCAAAAAATTATAAGTTTAACATGCTATGAGGTGTCATTCTTCCTTTAGTTGAATTAAGTTGAACTAGGCAATATACAACATGGTAAATAGTCACATGTGACTATCAAAAATTAAATGACTTAAAGAAATTGAAGTATTCAAATGCAAATGTTTACTACTAAAACAGGTAAACACTTTCATCATTTAGAAATATTCTCAGGTTAAAATATTATAGGTAGATTTCTTTTATAATAATTTTGTAAAGAGAAGAAAGAATAGGTATGATAATCCTGTTTGTATTTGTTACAAAAAGGTTAACTTAAAAAAGGTGGCATCTTTAGCTTCAATTACAAAAATGAGCAAATGAGTGTCAATGAAGATAAATTCTTCCTGTGAAAAGTATGATGTATAAAATTTTAACCTACTTGTAAAAATCCTAACAATTTGTTCATGGGTATGAACTATTTTTTAAAAAATTACTGAAAATCTAGTCAAGTTAACAAAATCGGAATTCATGAATTTATGTAGTATTTATTCTACTTTCTGTTTATAAAAATTTTAAGATTTAATAATTTTCTTTTTGAAGTCTGTATTATATTCAATTTTAAGCAGCTTTTTGATAAACTACAAGGCATCCAAAGGAAAATGACAAGGATGGCAAAATAACTGGGAAACAAATAAAAGGAACTACTTGAAGGATGCTTAAATCAGGGAAGAAAAAACTAAAGGTAACATGGTAGATGTGAAAAAATGAAAGATAAAGTAGAACTACTACTACAGAAATATTTCATAAGTCATTAGATGCTTTAAAAAACATTTTAACATCTCTGAAATCAAGATGCATATTAAAATCAATGGTGTGTCAGAGTCAAAAAGTGGCAACACTCTGTAGAACATGAAGAGATGAAGCATCTTACAACTTATGATGTAGATTTGACAAAGTAGTTATGATACTTGGTAAATATGGACTTAATAAAATCTTTGTGAAATGATTCAGTACTAGTTCCTATGAGTGGAAATTTCAGGCAGAAAAGTGAATGAACTACAACCAGAGACAGTTTTCAAGAATGCTCTAGAAAAGAATTTCATATTGGGTAAACCTCAAACGGAACAAACCCCAAATTTCTATCTATTATGAAGATATCTGAATTATATTTGGAGCATTGAGATCAATGCTCTAAAAATAATACTGCAAATAACTATTTTAAGATATCACTCTGTGGTATATTGGACAAAAATGTATAGCCTCTCTGAGGTATCTTTCCTGGGTTTCCTATCCTGAGGGTTCCTTTAAAATTTCTGTATCTGTGTTCACCGATGAGACTGGTCTAAATTTCCTTTGTACTAGAGGTCAGGTTTTGATATCAGGTTTTGATATGCTACCCTCGAAAAGTAACTTTCAATGTTTCTTCTACTCTCTAGAAAAAAATTAGGAAACATAAGATCACTTCCTTCAATATTTAGCAGAATATAACAGGAGTGCCAACTGAGAATAAAGTCATTAAAAAGTGCTTATTACCAATCAAATTTCTTAAACTGTCATAGGACTATTCAGGTATTCTATTCCCTTCTTAGTTATAGTTTTCTGGGAACCTGCCCATTTCAATTATATTTTCCAATTTACTTGTATAAAATGTTTCATTATATGTTTTTATCTATCTAATGTCAACAGCATCTGCAGTTATATTAGTTTTGCTTTTCATTCCTTGTTATTTATGCCTTCTCTTTTTTCTCAATCGAGTTCATTAGTTTATTTTTTTCAGATTAAAAAATTTTGATTTCTTGATCTTCTCTAATGTATATTTGTTTTCTCATCCACTAATTTCTGCTCCTGCTTTTATTTCTTTGTGTCCTTTATTTTGAGTTTATTTTGCTCTTATTTATTCCTTCTTTAATTGGATATTTAGTTCATTACCTCTCAGCCTTTCTTCTTTTCTAATACATGCATTTAAAGCTATCAATTTCCACCTAACTACGCCTTTTAGCTGCATTGCACAATATGTCATATTTTCTCATTATTCAAAGTATTTCATAATTTCCATTATGCCTTTTTTGATTCATGGTTTTTAAAAGCATATTTCTTAATTTCCAAATATATACAGTATGCGTTTTACAGATTTGTAACTTACATTGTAGTCAAAAGAAAATGCCCAATATGATTTTAATCCTTTGAAATTTTCTGACACTGTTTTTATGGTTGATATAGACAATTTTTGAAAATTCCCTACATATGCTTGAAAAGAAAATGTACTCTAAACCTGCTGGATGCAGCATTCTAATTAGTTCATTCCATTAACATGTTAATTGTGCTCTTTAAATCATCTTTACGCAGTTTTGTTTTTGACTCTTTGATCTATTAATTCTTGGGAAAAATATATAAAATCTTCCATAAAATTGTAGCTTTGTCATTTCTTTTCTATTTCTTTAAATTTTTGCTTTATATGTGTTTGAGGCTATATTATTAAGAGTTTATAATTTTATAATTGTTCTATGTTCTTAGTGAATAGAACTCCATATAATTATAAAGTGATCCTTTTTATTGCTAGTCATGATTTTTGCATTAGGCTATATGGTCTAATATTATATAGCTATAAAATACTTTTTATTGCTTCCATGATATGTCTTTTTCAAGTATTTCTTTACAATTTTTAGGTATTATTAAAGAACATATCTTTTAAAAAACATCCTGACATTTTGTGAGAATTCAGTCACTTAAATTTAAAAGTTATTAAGATATTTAAGTTTAAACTCCTTATCTACTTTATTTCTATTTGTTCTATACTGCTACTTTTCACTTTCTTGCAAACTCTGGAATTGACTGAATATTTATCATTCACTTTTGTTCTTCCTCTATTAGTATGAAAAATATGCTCTATTTCTGTTCTTTTTGAGATTAACCCAGAAATTAGGATATGGGTTTAAATCTTTACCCACCCTTCCAGGACTTAATATTGAAAGAACCTAGACCTCCTTCCTATTTACATTATTGTTCTGTATACTTCACTAAATAGTTTTTGTTATATTTGTACACATGCTTACCACTGTCTTTGCTTTTCATTACTTACATCTCAGAGTATCCATCTAGAAATATTTTCCTTCTACTTAAAGTACCTCCTTTAGTGAGCATATGATAACACCCTTCCCTAAGACTCTGATCAAAAGTTTCTAAGTCGTTCTCACCTACATACTCCATGCTGTGTTCTCTTTTACATCTTTCTCTGTTCTTAACTGCATTTTGGTTAATTTCTTTCACTATATATATTTCACTTGAATTCTCTCTATGTATAATCAACTGACAAACTCTGATTTTTTTAAATGTCAACTTTACAGAGATATAATTTACACAATACTATGTAGTCATTTTAAGGATAAAGTTCAATAAATTTTCATAAATGAAGACGTTTATTTAGCCAAGAACATAATCAAGACAGAATATATTTCCACCAACTCAAATGGTATAGCTGTGTCATTTTGAGTAAATTCCCTGGAACAACCCAAAGCCCAAGGAAACACTAATCTACTTTCTGTCATTATAAATTAGACTTGTCTTTTCTACTGTTTTTGAGATTCATTTATGCTGTTGCATGTATCAATAGTTCTTTCCTTTTAATTGTTGAGATGTATTTCCATATACAGATATAGGACAAACTGTTGATCAATTCTCACGCTGATGGACATTTGGGTGGTTTAAAATATGTGACTATTATAAAGAAAGCAAGTGTCTACATTCATGTGTAATTTTTTGTGAATAAATGTTATCATTTCTCTTGAATAAATATGTAAGAGTGTTATTGCTAGGTTGAGTGCTAGGTTCTTTTGGTGTGTTGTTGATATTTTAAGAAACTAAACAGTTGTTTTGCTAAACGGCTATCCTCTTTTACATTCCCACTAGTAGTATATGAGAGATTGAGCTGTACCACACACAGCCTTACAAACACACAGCACTGTCCTTTCAATTTCAGCCATTCTAATGAATGTGTATAGGTAACTCATAGTGGTTGTAATTTGCAATTTCTTGATGACTAATGATTTTTAGTATCCTATCTATGAAAATGTCTTTATTTCATTATGGTAACAGGGTAGGATAACCCCCATATAACAAACTAGGAAGTGAGTGAGTCATCATTTATTTCCATTTTCTGAGTTTCTATATTGTAATATTAACTAGAAACCAGACCTGGGAGCTTTCTTTATGGTATGGTTCAAATTATGAATCCAATTTTTTAAATCAATAGAAAACTACTCTTGTCATCTATTTATTAATTGAGTCGGTTTGGGCAATTTGTATCTCATAAGTCATAGTATTTATTTGCATAAAGTTGTTCGAAAGATTTTCTTACTGCCCTTTTAATGTCTGTAGAATCTGTAGTGACATCCCTCTTTCATTTCCGATGTTAGTTTATGTATCTCCTCTCCTGTTTCATTGATCACTCTGGCCCCAAATTTAGCAATTTTACTGATCTTTTCAAAATATCCCATGTGGTTTTGACAACATTTACTATTGTCCATCCATTTCTATGCTTTTTATTTCTGCCCTATCTTTATTATATTCTTTCTAATCATTTTTTGTTTTATTTGCATTTATTTTAGAAAAATTTATTTTTCTAAGTTTTTAAGGTAGATACTAAATCATTGATTTATGACCTTTGCCCTTTTCTAATAAAAGCATTTAAAGCTATAACCTTCTCCGTATTAACTAACAACCTTAGTTCTACCTCATAAATTCTGATAAACTGTCTTTTCATTTTCAGCTCAAACTGTCTGCAATTTCCCTTATGTCTTGTTTTACACATAAGTTATAAATGTGTTGTTCAATTTCCAAATATTTAGGCATTTTCCAGAAGTCTTTGTTACTGAATTCTGACTGAATTTCTTTTGATGATAAAACATTTGGTAAGATTACGATCATTTTTAATTTATTAAGATTTGGTTTACAGGTAGTATATGATCTATTATGATAGCGAATATTTCATGTACATTTGAAAAAAATGTGTATCTGCAGTTACAGGGTGGAGTGTGCTATAATATCACTTAGGCTTACTTGATTGATGGTGTTCTTTAAGTCATCTATATTTCTATTAATTTTCTGTCTCATCTTTCTCCTTTAGGTTCTGTGTCATGTATTTTGAAGCTGTTATTAGGCGCATATATACTTTATATTGTTATGTCTCTTCAGTACATGAATCTCATCATTATTAAAAACGTTCCTCTTTATTCTATTCCTGTTTGAAAGTCCTATTCCTTGGTCTAAAGTCTACTTTGTCTGATGTTATATCAGCCATACCAACTTTTTATGATTAGAATTTTTGTTATATATTTTCCATCATTTCACTTTTAACCTTTCTTTATATTTATATTGAGTTTCTTGTAGCCATTATACAAGTTGAATCTTCTATCTTTATCCAGTCTATAAATTTCTGCTTTTTAATGGAAGTGTTTAGACCATTAATATGTAATGTAATGATCAATATGGCTGAGTATATATCTACCATCTTACTTGTTTTCTATTTGTTCCATCTGTTATATGTTCCTTCTCCCCATTCTTACCTCCCATAATATTCTTTTGAGTTAAATAAGAATTTATTATCTATTTTTTGCCACTATTAGCTTATTAGCTGTATCTCTTTTCATTCTTAGTGCTAACTGTAAGGTTTATAACGTTCATTTTAGCTTTTCACAGTCTAACTTCATTATATATAGCATGACAATATACAATGATAGAAGCAGTGTATACCCATATTCCACCCCCATCCTCTGTCTTGGTTATACATTTTACATCCAAATCTGTAATAAATCCCACAGTATATTACTTTTTACTTTAAAAGATCAATTATTTTAAAGAAATTAAAACAGGAGAAAGTATTTCTTACATTTATCCACATATTTACTGTCACTTTTTTCCCTTTGTGTAGATCTTATGCTAAAAGAACTTACTTCAATATTTATTGTACTAAAAGTTTGCTAGCAATGAATTCTTTCAACCATTGTTTTTTTCCTGGAAAAATTAATCTGTCTTCATTTTTTAAAAATATTTTGTTGGGTACAGAATTCTAGGTTGACAGCTTTTAATCCCAGCACTTGAAAGATGTCGTTCCATTGTCTACTTGTTGCAAGTCTTTCTTCTCTTTGTTCCTCTGCACATGTGTCTTTTTCTCTGGCTGTTTCTAAGATTTTCTCTTTATCACTGTCTTTCAGCAATTTGATTATTACCTAGCTTGGGTGGCTTTCTTTTGTGTGTACTCTGCCTGGGATAACTCTAAATAATTTTTCTATGGCCTCCTTTTGTTCTGAGATTCCAGCTATATATTGTTAAACCATATGATATCGTTCCACAGGTCACGGAAGCTGTTCCACTTTTTTCCTTCAGTTCTTTTTCTAACTGTTCTTCATTTTGGATGGTCTCCTTTGCTATTTTCTAAATTCACTGGTCTTTTCTTCTGCAGTTTGTACTTAGGAAACTATACAAGTTTAAAATATACTATTTGAAGAGTATTAACATATGCATCCACCCATAATGCCATTACCGCAATCAAGATAATAAATACTTCTCACACTCCTAAAAGTATCCTCATGTTCTTTTTTAATCCATCTCTCCCCTCCATTCACAAACACTAATATACTTTTGGTCACTTATCGACTAGTCTATATTTTCTAGAATTTCAAGAACATAGAATCTTACTGTACATAGAATCATGAACACAGACTCTTACCTCTCTTTTGGCCTGATATTTTTCACTCAGTAGAATGATTTTGAGATTTATCCATACTGTTGCCTATATCATTATTTTGTAATTTTATTTCCCAGTATATTCCACTTCATTGATATGCTACAATTTTTTATCTACTCAGGTGTTGGCAGATATATGTTTTAATTTTTATTGTGTAAATAATCAATAGTATATGGCTGAGTAATATGGTAGGTTTATGTTTAGCTTTCTATGAAATCAAACTACTTCCAAAAGTTATCGTATCATTTCATATTCTTGCCAGCCATGCAGGAAAGTTACAGTGGAGCTTCGCATCCCCAGTACCACTTGGAATAGTCAATTGTGTTTCTTTTTTTTTTCTTTGTAACCATTCTAATGGTTTTAAAACCTTTCTACAGTCATCATATCTCACTGTAGTTTTAATTTGCATTTCCCGGATGATTAGTGATGTTGATCATTTTTTCATGTGCTTACTGCCATTCTTTCTGTCTATTCAAATCTTTTGCACAATGAATGCAAAATAGCACAACTTTGGAAAGCAGTTTGACAATGTCTATTAAGTTAAATATATACTACCACATGATCAAATAATCCCACTACTGAGTATTTACCCAACAGAAATGAAAACTACATTCACACAAAAACATGTACACAAGTGTTCATAGAATTTCATTTATGATTATCCCAAACTGGAATCAACCTGATGTCCTTCCACTGTTGAATAAATAAACGAACTATGGTGCAATAGAATACTACCCAGCAAAGAAACAAACTACCGATTCATACAACAACATGGATATATCACAAGTGGATATTGTTAAGTGAAACAAGTCAGACTCAAAAGCACATACTGTATGATTGCATTTATACGACACTCGGGAGAAAAGCAAAACTACAGAGTCGAAGAGCAGACTAATGGTTACTAGTACTGGGTAAGGAGATGACTGCAAAGAAGCGAAAGCGACTTTTAGAGATGATAAAACTATTCTATATCTTAATTGTTGAGGAGCTGGTTATTCAACGTCTTGTGTGTCAGAACTCACAGTACTGTAATCTACTTAATAAACCTTGCCAATTTTTTAAAATAAGGCATGAGATGGTTTTTGAAACAGAGAAAGGTGAAGGTCGTTAATGAAAACCAAATGAACTGTGAAGTTAGATGATTTGACAGATTATCCTTAAACAAAATAAAGTCAAACATGAATAATGGTCAGGGTTCAGAGTAAAGATGGAAGACTAAAAATCAGGTATCAAAGTTATCAGTGACTGTAATGTGGAAAGGTGACAGCTGTCCGCATGCTCACAGCATACTAAAAATCTCATGATCCTTAAAATAAAGAGCCTTTAGTACAGAGGTAGAACAATGATTTGAAAGCAAAAGCATGATGCAGCGTACACACAGAAAAACTATCTTCAGGGTGTAGAAGCTTTTGAGACTAAAAGGATGAGAAGGCAAATCTAAGTACAGTGTAATACGTTCATACGAGTATGATATTTATGGAAGAGTTGATCAGACAATCCTAGTCCCTTCTCTGACAGGTGAAATCAACTTCTATATTTATAGGTAGAAATTAGAGGAAAATAAGAAGACATACTTTTAAAAATGAAAGATTAAGAAAATAATTTTTTCGGTTATTCTATTTTACCTAGCCAATCCTATTTCACCACTAGTCAATCCTCTACTACTGTTATCCTGTCTCAATTCTATTCCCAAAATACCCTATTTGTTCCTTTCTCTTTGCCTATTTCTATTCTTTGTTCTTCTCCATGCCTTCTTTCCCCTGACTCCACATCCTAGGTCTCCTAAGAAAGCGCCCCTAATTAAACCATTCCACATTAATATCTGCTTATCTTTAAATCTCTGCTATACTTATTTGTGCCACACAACTAAAGTATGTAAGCTCCATCAATGAAGCCTTTCCAACCCCACATGCAGTTAAACTCAAATGAGTTCAGAAAAGTGGGATTCTGTTAATACCTTTTAAACTTACACCTTTTAAATTTGAATATGTGAAACCAGAAATATATTTGAAAATCTATTGTTTTCATAAACCATAAAATGCCATTCTAATACTTGGCATCAAAATCTACCCCATGATAGCCTTATTTTTCTAGGTAGATTAATAATCCCCAAACCAAACAAAAAACCCACCTCCTTTTAGAAGATGCATCCAGATCTTAGGTTTCGAAAATAGTCACTAAATCTATCAAAAATATGCAAGAAGAATATGTCCGTCGCCCTTTCCTAGTACAGCTAGACCAGCTCCGGGTAAACACTTTAAATCTTTAACAACAACAGCAACAACAACAATCATATTTTGCTTTCTGATGTTCTCTTTGACCGACTAATACTTCTGAAGGCCTAAACTAATGCTAAATCTAACCTTTCCTTATCCTGGTCAAAAAGTGGTATATCTGAACTTATGACCATAGAAGTGTAGCATATCAAGTGATGGTGAGGTACATGGAGTGGTGGGTAACTAAAGTCGAGCAGAGGTAAACTTGCTGATGACAAAGTAACCACAGCATAAACTTCAGGGCAGGTATCCATACTCATGCTCTCTGCATTCCCCACTCTGCATACCATAATGCTAATTATTAAAGTTGACCTGATGTCTACAAATTAAATACTGAATTTCTTAATGAAAATACATATTATACAAGGCTGTTCTACTTGTAAATTTACCTTCAGACAGATTCTTGAGTTGATAGATCCAATCCTATGTTTTAAAATCTGAGTAAAAGTATGCAATTATCATTCAAGTAGCAAATCTGATAACTCTGACCTCTATAACATACGAATTGTCTTTTCCTAGGATCACAATTATAATGCAGCGGTCCCCAACCTTTTTGGCACCAGGTACCGGTGCTCCTATGAGAATCTAATGCCTGATGAAGTGCTTCTTCAGTCAGTATTTAGATAATAAATCCATTTAAATGTATCTTTACTTCCATGGTGGTAAATCCATTTATACTTAATATAAAACTATAGAGTAAAATTATAATTTATACAAAATGTCAATACTTCATAAATGCTAGATTCTCATTATTAAACACTGATTCCTGGATTTAAATGCAACAGATATAAAGGAAAAAGGCAAGCGTTCAGACTTTGGGGTTGGAGGTGATAGGAAAAGATGGTGTCATGGAAGGTTTTGCAGAAATGATAACGCCCAAAATAAGTCTTAATGGATGAATGACAGCGAGGCAAAACAAGGAAGGACATATTACACATTTAGAAAGGAGAGCAACATGCATAAAAACATAGGGAAAAAAGACCTTAACATACTCAAGAACAGCACTATCTAATATAACCTGTACATTGACAGAAATGATCTGTATCTGTGCTGTCCAAAACAGGACTTGAGGAACTGATTTTTAATTTTATTTAGTTTTATTTATTTAAATTTGAACAGCCATGTCTAGAAATTGAAAAAGTATGCAAAGATAAAGAAAGTGATGTGAAGAGAGGGCAGTATGAAGGGCTGAGGCGATACACACAACACAGACCCCAAAGGGCCTAGATCCCCCCTTTTTTTTTTTTGCCAAGTAGTTAATTTTTAACCTGAAAGCCAGAATGAGCAATGGTGGGCCTTTAAGTAGTCAAAAGACAGGATTAGCTTTGCGTTCAGAAAAGATCACTTGAGCAGCAATGGCAGACTTAAATGAGAAAAAAAAAAAAAAAAAAAGAATGGTTAGAAAGCTGGCAGAAATCCAGCAGAGAGAAAAAAAGAAAATAAATGTAGGCAGAAGTAGTTTACCTAAAAGAAAGTGAATGGCTTTGAGTTATATAATACTATTAAATGGAATAACAGTTAAATGATGCCATCGTTTTATTATTTTAAGGTGGGAGTTAGAGGAAGTAAAGATTTCACTGAGACAGGAAATCCATGAAGTTTTTTTTGTTTTTTTTTTTGGTTTATATGATTGGTAGACATAAAAGGGATACACTTTTGGATAGGCTAACTTAGATATGTGGGCATAAATTAAATGAAAACATCCAGAGGTAGAAACACAGACTTAGAGATCATTGGTACATAAATGGAAGATGGAATCCATTTCTAATTAACTGAAACAGTTCTACATCAATTATCAGAATCGAAATCTTTCAAAATTACCATTTGAAAGTTTTTTCTATTTTAATTAATATTGTAATGATATTAACTACAAATATTCAGTATTTCAGTACATAATAGAAGGTATGTACAGGTACGCTGCTAACCCCTAGCCCCCACTCTTGCCAACATCAAATCCTAAAGAATGCCACATTGTATCCCACCTCAGGCATCCACAGAAAGCTGTTCTTTCAACCTACTATATACATTCCAATCCCCATTCGTAGCCCACCCCCGCACCCTCCACCCACCCTCCCCGCCGCAAATTTGGATAAATTCTACTAATTCTTAAAATCTTGGTTTTAAGAATCACTGAAACTGTAAAACCCTTAAAAAAAAACACAAGGAAAAAGCTTCTTGACATTGGTCTTGGCAATGATTTTTTTGGAGATGATACCAAAAGCACAAGCAACAAAAGTAAAAATAAACGTGGGACTACATCAAACTAAAGAACTTCTGCACAGCAAAGAAAACCATCAACAAAATGAATAGGCAACCTACAGAAAATATTTGCAACCATGTATTCGGTTAATATCCAAAAAATATATAAGGAACTCATTCAACTCAAAAGCAAAAACCAAACAATCCAATTTAAAAACTGGGCAAAGCAACTAACCAGACATTTTCCAAAGAAGACATACAATGGCCAACAGGTTCATGAAAAGCTGTTAATCAGAAAAATGCAATCAAAAGCACAATGAGACTTCATCTCACACCTGGTAGGATAACTGTCATCAAAAAGACAAGAGATAACAAGTGGTGGCCAAGATGTGGACAAAAAAGCATCGTTAGTGAGAACGTAAATTGGTGGAGCCACTATGGAAAACAGTAGGGAGGTTCCTCGAAAAATTAACAATAAACTGCCACATGATCCAGCAATTCTATTTGTAGATATCCATCTGAAAAGAACAAAATCAATATCTCAAAAAGATATCGCAACCTCATGCTCACTGTATGTACAATAGCCAAGGCATGGAAATTACCTAAGTGTTCATAGATGGATGAATAGATAAAGAAGATGTGATATATAGAGACAATGAAATATTCCTCAGCCACGAGAAAGAAGGAAATCTTGCTATTTGCAACAACATGGATGAATCTAGAAGACATTATGCTAAGTGAAATTAGCCAGAGAAAGACAAGTACTACATATGATCT
>NW_024349804.1:5744514-5762712 GCF_902729225.1 Pteropus medius | reverse complement strand
AGAGAGAATGGTAGTTACCAGGGGCTGTGGGATATGGAACGTGGGGAGATGCTAGTCAAAGAACACAAGACTTTCATTATAAGATGAACAAGCTCTAGGGATCTAATACACAACATGGTAACTATAGTTAGTAATACTATGTTATTTACTTGAAATTTGCTAAGAGTACATTTGAAGCTTTCTCATCAAATACACAAAAAAGTAACTGTAAGGTGATGGATATGTTAATTAACCTGACTGTGGTAATCACTGCACAAAAGTACAGACACGTCAAATCATCATCACATCATACACTTTAAATATATACATTTTTTGGTCAATTATGCACCAATAAAGCTGGGGAAAGAAAAGAATCACTGCCTCAATTTAAAAGCTTCATCTAATCTAATTTAGACTAGAATAGACTTACTGCTATGCGCTTTACATTATATAATACCTTGCATTATTCCTTTTGGAGCACTTACCATAATTCTAATTAATCATGTGTATTTTTAATGTCTCTTCTCAACTAATCAATTATTCATTTAACAAATATTTGTGTGTCTACCAGCTGGGATACATTGGTGAGTAAGAAGAGACAGGAATTCTGCCTTCAACTCAAACTGGAGGAAGGGAATAGCAGGGAGTAAAAAAATCACATAATCGAATCTTGATTTGATATTTTCATTTGATAAATGCCACAAAATTTTAAGCCCCAAGGAGGAAGAAACCATGTCATCTTGTCTGCTATGCTAGCCTTAGTGTCTGGCCCATGTTAGGCACTCAAATTTATTTGCCGAATAAATGTTTGGGGGAAAAATCTCACTCTGAGACCAAAGACATTCGTTTTCAAAACAGCTTTTAGAACACAGCCCAATTTGTAGGTCAAAACTGCCTGTTATTAATAGTTATCTTCACATCGAGTATCATTCTGAAATTCACAGCCATTTATTTGTATCCTATCTTGTTCTAGGAAGAACCCACATTTGTGTTTTGCTTAGTTTAGAGCTTTTCCTATTTCTTAAAAACTAACACACTTTAGTTTCAGTTTAACCACTGCCCCTCAAGTCATTTCTTATTCTTCTGTTCGTTCTGTAAGAATATGTCAAATGTATTTTTCACTTTGACTTGAGGATTGCAGTGCCTCTATTAATAAAGGTGTCACTATTACATGCTCGTGAAGTCTCCGTAATCCCCAAACGTAAGCGTATAAATGGAACTACTGGTCATCTGCTGGTGTCAAGTATGCTGCTTAATATCCTACAATGCACTGGACAACTCCCCACAACAAAGACCTGTCCAACCCAAAATGTCAGTAGTGCCGAGTTTGGTTCAAGACTCAGCATTAAGGAACTGTATCAACATGTCTGAATAGATGTTAAAAGAGAAAATCCCAAGAAATATCTTAATCATCCACCTCTTTCTCTAATTTACACTTATATAACAAGCAGAAACTAAACTAGTCATAAAGAATTACTGAGGAAAAAGCACATGTATAAGATAAATGGTTACCCTGTTCAAGACTTAAACACAGTTGATTTGATGCTAGAGTAATTATTTCACTGTATTTAAATCTTCTTAGTCACTTTTGGAAACTGGAAATATATAATTCAGGTATCAGAACCAGATTTTATTCCTACCTGAGTACACAGACACAAATTCTGGAAATACATTATGATCGGGCTGTGTCCACATTATTTCCCTTTATCTTTCTACTAAGTTTGTAAATTGCTCTTAAAAAGTTATAATTTTAGAATACTCATATCTTA
This sequence comes from Pteropus medius, assembly GCF_902729225.1. Taxonomy (NCBI): domain Eukaryota; kingdom Metazoa; phylum Chordata; class Mammalia; order Chiroptera; family Pteropodidae; genus Pteropus; species Pteropus medius. The sequence continues at coordinate 5,760,964 of NW_024349804.1, read as the reverse complement.
TAACACTAATAATGCCTCATTTTAAGCAAATCTAATAAACAACTAGATTTATAGACAATGAAAAGACAAAATATGGGGTAATAATATGCTTTAGGAAAAAACAATTTAAACAGAAGTTTTGAACATTTAAAATCAAACTAAAAAACATAATATGCAACTTTTATGAAAGACACCTAGTACATAAATTATATCTGATTCTTACACGAAAATAACTTACAGAAAGCAGACTACAAATGCTTTATAGAAGACTGACACCAAGACAAAAATCTATTCCTCCAAATTGGAGGAAACGAAATGGCACTGGCAAGCAACGGATGAGAATTTCAATTTCGTCTGCCATGTCTTATTCCTTAAGATAGAAGGTACTTGGATATGTATTACTCAGTGAACTTTTTGGAGGCCTGATATAATCCATTCATAAATCAAAAAAAGTTTTGTAATTCCAAACTGTAAATGTGTTACCTTAAAGATGCAATTCTACGAAACATTATTCTCAGTACAGGAAATGTGAAGTTCACTAGAGTATCTCTGATTACCAAGGCTCTTATAATGGATATTGGAATCATTATTCTAATCAACTTTCACCATCTAAAACAGCAGAAGACTGTACTAATTCTGCTTAAAATTGTCCAATGGTTCTTTTCTGCTTACAGGATGAATTATAATGTTCTAAGATAGCGTGCGCAGCCTTTCCTGATCTAGCTCCTGCCTATTCTCCAAACTCATTTTATACCACTTCGTCATAAGTAAATTACTTGCCACTAAGAAACCACTAACCCATTACGTTGTTTACTCATCTGCACTTTTGCACGTCTATCTGAAATGCCTTTCCCACCTTTGTTCACCTGTCAAGTGTCCTGTCTGCCAAACTAACTAAAACATTTTCTTTCAGCTTTACAAACTAAGAAATTAACCATATTAAGAAGCAGTTTATTCACGTGTAAAATATACAGACTAGTATACTACAGGTACTGCATAAACGATCTCACAAAGACTCTTCCAATCTTGTCAGAATTCTTTGTTATCAGCATCACATTCTCCAAGTATGTTCACATCCTAATTGAGACATTTTCCTTTCCTTTCTTTTTTATCGAAGAAAAGGAGCTAGACGTTTAACTATTTGACAACAGGGACAATTATTATTACATTTGTATTATCCCCCAGGACCTGTAATAGTGATTTGCCTAATAAATGTAGCTGAATTTCATGGCTTGACAGGCAGAGGATTTGGCTGAAGGAGGACTACTTTTCCCAATAAAGTGGTAAAAGAGTTTTTAAATAATTAGATGACTAATGTAAAAATAAACATTTGTGGGAGAGTGCTTTAGAGAAGACTAAAACAGGTGACAGTCTTCATATATTCAAAAAACATTTCATTAAACACTTGCTTTAAGCTCATATTTTACTGGGGAAGAAAGACAAAACAACAGACAAGATCAATAAACATTACACAGAATGCCTGAAAGGAGCAAGAATAGAGAGATCAAGCCTAAGAGACAGTGAGAGAAATAAGATGGTAGGAAGCACGCTATCGTTATTATTTAATTGGGGGTGGGGGAATGAGTGTTAGTAATGGGAATGATGGTTAAAGCAAGGATGAAAATTTTAATTTCAGAAAAGACAAATTCATGCTGAAAATGGCTAAAAATGAAAAAGAGAATACTCGTACAAATTAAATTATACTCAAGTAGATTAACTTGCAAAAGTAACCAGTTTTTAAGGCACAAGAAACTCAAAAGCACAATGTACTATAAACTCTGGCTTATCTCAGTGGCTTAACTCTACCTAAATTCCGGGATTTAATTCTATAAAAAGAAAAAACTTTTAAAGCCACAAAGGGATGAGGGTGGGGAGGAGAGTTTATGTATCAACCATTTTTTATTAGTTTATCATTCATAAAATTCCCTCTTGGCTCCAAATGTCTTTTGGCTATTTCCAAAACTCAACACCATCCTCAAAGGAAAAATAATATTATTTGCCACAAAAACATTATAAAATGTGCCATGAATTATTAAAAAATTCCAAAAATACTTTACACGCTAGCTGTATGGTAGCACAAAAGTACAAAAGGGGCAATACAGATGCCGAACAAATTACAAAATGTGAACATCACTTGATAATAATTAATTTTAAGGTAACTGCACATCTGAAGAGAATAAAAGAGAGAGTAAAGTAGATTTCGCCATTTCCATTATATTTATGCTTATGTTTATTTTTAGCAATGAAAGAGTGAATGTTTGAAAAAACTCATTCACACAACAATTATTTAAGCACTAGTTGGGTGCCAAGACGACAGGGAAGGAGAAAACAGTTTTATCTTTTCACAAACACACATACACACACAGTGAACTTGGTGGGAAATACGGCATAAATGTTTATGATAAAAAAAGGAAAGTGACATCAATGTACACAGAAGGGCACCAAATCCAAACCTGGAGAGGCTAGAAAAGGATTCGTGGAAAAAGTGAAGTTTAGTTAGCTAAAATAAAGTTGAAAAATATTCTAGAAGTTGAATAAAAATTAAAAATGTATAATGTGTAAGAATATTAGTTGTATTGTTTGTAATAATGTAAACTGGAAACAACTCAAATATCATTCAAAACAAGAACAGATTAAAAAAGCTATGCCATTTTTACATATTAGAATATTATAAAGAAATGAAAACAAACTGTATCTACAGGCAACCACATGAATGAGTCTCACAAACATAATGCTGCATTAAAGAAGCTAGACACAAAAGCATAAATGCTATATAATTCCATTTAAATAAAGTTTCCCACAACAGGTAAAAATAATCTTTGGTGTTTAGAAGTCAGAATACTATTCACATTTGGAGAGAAGGGAGAAATTAGTGATTGAGTGGGGTTCCAAGAGGATTTCTGGGAGTTCTATTTCTTGGGCTGGTGGTGGTTACAAGAACAGGTTTACTTTGTTCACTGAAGTATAAGTTTATGATCTGTATACTTTTTTCTATATAGTCATACTTTTTAAAAAGTTTACAAAAAGAAGCAATGAATAATAGTTCTTGATAATTCAGAAAGACAAAACGAATACGCAAAAGCCCAGAGGAACAGTGCTTGAGGATCCAAAAAGAGTTCACTGTGACTCTGCTATAAAATGCTAACTACAATACCCACACTCAAGATTATTGTGAGGATTAAAAGATAGTATACATGCACAGCACATACCTGGCACAAGTATGCATGTAAATTAGCTTCGATTATTACTATACTATTACTGTGCTATTGATAGCAGTGGCCAAGGTAGAATGACAGAGTCATATTATGAATTTATACTGTATCCTAAGACCAGTGAGGAATTAACGGAGATTTTTACACAGAGAGTAATATGATCACATTTGAGTTTAGGAAATTACCCAAGGAAAAAAGATGTCCAGCTTAAAAAAAAAAAAAGAAAGAAAGAAAGAAAGAAAAAAAAAATGTCAAGAAGAGATTGTCAACAAATCTTGCAGAGAGGTCCAGAATAGAGAAAGAAAGAATTTTTAAAAAGCACCAATCTGAAAATCAGTGATTAGTGATGTTGAGCATCTTTTCATGTCTGCTGGCCATATGAATGTCAACTTCTACTCATTTTTTAATCACATTATTATTATTATTATTTTTTGGTGTTAAGTTGTATGAGTTCCTTATATATTTTGGATCAGATGTATCATTGGTGAATATCTTCCAAAAGTAGGTTGTCTTTTCATTTGAGTTTATCTCTGTATATGGTTTAAGAAAGTAGCCTACTTTCATTTTTTTTGCATGTAGCTGTCCAGTCCTAAAACCATTTATTGAAGAGACTGTCTTTACCCCACTGTATATTCGTGCCTCCTTTGTTACAGATTAATTGACATGTAGGTGTGGATTTATTTCTGGGTTCTCTATCCTGTTCCACTGATCTATGTGTCTGTTTTTATGTCATTACCATGCTGTTTTGATTATTATAGCCTTGAAGTACAGCTTGATACCAGGTAGCATATTAGAATATGCATATTAGATACCTCCAACTTTGTTCTTCTTTCTCAGTAGTGATTTGGCTATTCAAGATCCATGTAAATTTTATGATTTTTTGTTCTAGTTCTATAGAAAATGCCATTGGTATTTTGATACGGATTGCACTGAATCTGTAGATTGTTTTGGGTAGTAAGAATTATCAGGAAAATGAAAATTAAAACCACAATGAGATATCACCTCACACCTGTCAGAATGGCTATCATCGGTAAATCAACAAACATGTTGCCCAAGATGTAGAGAAAAGGGAACCCTTGTGCACTGTTGCTGGGATTGTAAATTGGTGCAACACTACAGAAAACAATATGCATGTTCCTCAAAAAAATTAAACACAGAATTACCATATGACCCAGCAATTCTGCTTATGAGTATCTGAAAAAATCCAAAACACTAGTTCGAAAAGCTATATGTACCCCTATGTTCATTGAAGCATTATTTACAGTAGTCAAGATACAGAAGCAACCTAAGTGCCCATCAGTAGATGAATAAAGATATAGTATATATATACATAATGAGGTATCACTCGACAATAAAAAGAATGAAATTATGCCATTTGTGATAACATGGATGGACCTAGAGGGTATTATGCTAAGTGAAATAAATCAGACAGATAAAAACAAATACCATACGATATAGCTTACATGTGGAATCTAAAAAACAAATGAACAAACAGAAACAAATTCATAGATACAAAGAATAAATCTATTGTTGCCAGATAGGAGGGGGATGAGGGAATGAGTGAAAAAAGTGAAAGGGATTAAGCACAAATTGCCAGGTATAAAAGTCATATGAGGATGTAAAGCATAGCATAGGGAATAGTCAATAATATTGAAATAACTACGTATGGTGCCACATGGGTACTAGACTTATAAGGGTGATCAATTCATAAGGCATACACATGTCTAATCACTATGGGGTACACCTGAAACTAATATGTTGTATGTCAGCTATAACTGAAAAATAAATTTAAAAAAAGAAATCAATATGGAACATTTGAGAGAACAGCTTATAACTTTCTCAATGTTACGCAGTTAATAAGTGACAACTAGAATATAAGGTACTCCAAACTTACAATTTACTACAGAATCTCAATTTAATACTTTTTATATAATTGTAAATTTAAGCACACACATGGCAAAAGAACATTCTTTAACTGTTCATTAAAATTACTTATTTTTTAAAAGAGCCTCCTGGAATCATCACAATTGTTATTACTAAAGACAAATTATACACATATGTATGTATCCATATATATCTATATCTCTATATCCATCCATCCATATCTCCTAAATTCATATTCTTCCAAGGCATAAATTAATTTGGTGTGGATTTTTAATAAACGCCTAAGATATAAGTACGTACCAAATTACCACCAGCACTTACAAATATTATAACACTAATGTGAAAACATTCTTTGTAAGTTAGTGTTATTTCAACAACCACCAAATAAGATGAATGATCTGAGGATTTTGATACATTAGTTATATCACTGTTAATTCATTGTGTCTAAAATATTAACAAATACCATACGATATAAGGAATGCAGTTAGCATGAATGCAATGGCTAGGTATAGAAACAGAGAGAAAGAGCAATCAAGGGAATTGTTTTATAAACTATATAAATATCTAACCAATGTACTGTATACTTGAAACTAATAAAAAAATAAAATTAAAAAACAAAACAAAACAATGAACTGCTCTTGAGCACATGCAATGAGTCTATCAACAAGCAGCTTTTTTGGTTTGCTCGAAGAACATAAAATGTCAGACAGATCCAAAACTTATGCAGCAATGGATTCTTATTGGTTTCAGAACTATTCAAAATGTAGAGCATAAAAATGGGAGAGAGTGAGAAAAGTGGCAGAGAGGGAGGTAAGGGGTGGGGAGAAAGAGAGGAAAAAAGAAATAAAAAGTAAGCATCTGAGGTTTGGCGCTCAACTTTTTTGGTTTATAACCATACCATATACAACCAAAAATAGCTTATATTAAGCCTAAAAGCAAGTAGTAAAATATCATGAACGTCGTATTTTTCACAACCTTGGCATAAATCCACAACTACTACAACAAAATGTGTAATCTGGGTTTATTCACATCAGAACATGGAATGGATTACAGCGTTCAGACAACCAACATATAAAATTTTTTATTCTGATTGAAAATACTAAAAGTCAGGCTAAAATCTGTAATACAGTTAAAGTTGGGTCACAGGAATATGGAGATTTATTGTGCTTTCTTCTACTTTTACATATATTTGAAATTTCTCATAATGATTTTTACAAATTACGCCCAAGGTTTCAAATACTGTCCTGGGAAAGCTGCTTTTGATTTCCCCAAAGAAAAAAAGTAATCATAGTTTGCTGGAGTTGGTATAAAACAGAGAATTGCAACTGTAAATTCACTGAATGGAATGTGTAATATGGCATTCCTGTGAACCCACCTACTTTAAAACAAGCTAACAAAAATGCCAGTTGAATCCCAGTTAAATATCAGAATAAGGACTAATTCTTTAGGACAATATATATTTTTTTAAATTCATAATTTGGTCTTCAGCCAATTTTTGTGCCCCATGGTTTCTGCCACATTGCAACTTTCAGCGATGCTATAATAATTTTCAAAAAAACAGAACATATCATACTTTCAAGCTTTTGTTTCTGGTGTAAAAGGAAATCGTTGTTGGGTTAAGAGTAGAGCAAATACTTCATCTGATTTTTGTTTGCAACACAGATGATTAAGGAAGAATCAGAGCAGAAGATAAGAAACCATTAAGAATTTTTCCAGTAGTCCAGGCAAAAAAGTAGGATTGACTTAGAATCTTTGGAAATGGAGGGAAGGGGTGGATTTAAGATATATTTGGAAGCACAATCAATAATTGGTGGGCTGGATACAGGAGATGAGAATGAGGATAAGTGAAAGATGACTTCCAGGTCTCCAACATGTAAAACGAGATATACTGAGATGAAGAATATCAGAGGAACAGATTTGGTATTTGGTAGAGGGAGATCAAGAGTTCAGCTGTAGATATGTTATATTTAGACTATCTGAAAGATATACAAGTGGAAAGAAATCAAGTAAATCAAATATTGAGATAGGCTAGGAACTGGGAGGAGATAGAAAAAACAAAGATCAAGGAAGTGTAAAGATGGAATCACTGTATGTCAAAGCTGTGGGAGTCTAAAACCTACAGTGAGCTATGTTACATTTATTCTACCAACTTCAACAGAGTGAGGCTGACTTGAGGGAGTCTTTCCGAATTACTTACGTTTATTATAAAATTATTCACATATCAAACAAAAAATGCAAAACAAAATTACTTAGTCTAACTAGGCTAAATTTTCCAGACAGATGATAAAGAGGAAAAAATTGGGGGGAAAAATAACAAAATAACCACCACACACAGATGATAGTCAAGGTCCAAAACCATCCCTGGACCTTCAAATGTTAAGAATGCAAGAATGCAGAGGTGCCACATCATTCTTGCAGAAAGAGTCCTGGAACTATAAAGCTCAGAATTTATATGACCAGTGATAGGAATTCCATTCTATGACTGGTTTTCCTAGAAGTCTTGGTTTTCTTAGAGGTCTTAGTTTCTTTAGATGTCTTGCTGTACTTACTCTTGCAACAACTGATTTTAAGGCTGGCTAGCAAACCCTAATGTGCTAGTCCTAGGTACTAATATAAAAATATGCTGCTCTATATCCTATCTTGGATAACGGTCCCATAATTCAATCTGGCCTCCTAAAGAGAAGCCTGGAAATGATTCTCCATCCTTCCTCCTTTTTCTGTATGCCCTTAGCTCATCAATTACTAAAATCTGTTAACACCTCATATCTTTTGAATTCTTTCCTTTTCCCCCATTTCTACCTCTACTCTTATTTCAAATCCTCATAATTTCTTGGTTGGGCTATCTTGACAACCTCCTGATTGATTTGCCTGTTCTATTCTATTACTCCACTGGCAGAGTAATCTTATAAAACTGCAAATTAAGCTATGTCACTCCCATGCTTAAAACCCTTCAATGGTTTTCCTCTACCTATGAGTTACTTAATATCCCTATCTGTAAAGTGGAAATGATAAAAATAGTTCCTATTTCTACAGAAGACTGTTGTGAAAATCAAATGAATTCTAGTATAAGCACTTAATGCATAATCCACAGTAAAATAAAATGATTGAAAAATAATGGTAATGACTATTGTATTTTGCTTAGAAGTTTCTCCATGACTCAATTTCTATTTCTCTTTTTTCTTCTCATATCCCACAATCATCCAACAACCATTCACAGACCCATACAAAGACGCCTGATCATTCCTCTCCTTTATACCACAACTTTAATATTATATCTGCCTCTATTACAACATTTATCATACTGTATAGTAAGATAGCCTTGTTTACCTTATAAGATCATGCTTCAGGAAGACATATATTATATACTGTACCATTAAGCCCCCTAGCACAATGCCTGGCCCACAGACATTAACTGAAAAAAAATTATGAGGGAAGAGAGTTGCACAAAAGGGCTCTAGAGGATTGCCATGGTTCTTTTGACCACAAAAATCTCATTATTGTTGAAATAAAATAAAGGGGCAATTTTAGAACGGGTGGAAAGAATGAGTGGGTCAACAAAAACTGTGAGAGGAGAAAAGGATCTGTGGGTTCAGACTGATAAAAAGAGTGAAGTTAGTTATGTAACACAGCAAGTTAGATAAGTAAGCTAATGTATATACATAGGGAAATTCTACCCTATTTCTGAGTTATACTTACACCAGAATAGAAATATTAAAAGGTCAAGATATAAGGCAAAAGAGAAAAAACAGGCAATGATTAGGCTGATGCCATAATATTGGTGTGTTTTTTAAAAAACACAAAGTTTACCAGGGCACTACTTATATTCTAAATGGTGAAAAATAAAGTAAAGAAATAAAATGGAGTCAGTATAGTCAAGATGCTAACTTACTAAAATCAAGTGTGTTCAGGAAAGGATTCTATTATTCTTGTTTTAACTAGCCTGGGAACTTAAACTTTTGAACTTTTTAGTCCTGCATCAATGCCTGAGTATATATCAAACCTCCAGATAACCCTCTGGTTACCTCCTGAAGCAGCGGTCCCCAATCTTTTTGGCACCAGGGACCAGTGCTCCTATGAGAATCTAATGCCTGATGATCTGAGGGAACCCTTAATTCTGGGGAGGGAGTTGAGGCAGTGAGGCTAGCGCTAGCAAGGGAACCCTTAATTCTGATATGTGCATCCAAATCCAGATGGAGCTTCACTCGCTCACCTGCCACTCACCTCCTGCTGTGCGGCCGGGTTCCTAACAGGCCACACACTGGTACCAGTCCGCGGCCCGGGGGTTGGGGGCCCCTGCCCTGAAGGACTAGGAAAAGAATGTTCACATACCCAGACAACCTGATTTCCAACATTCAGACCACCTGTCATCTAGAAGATGACCATCTTGGGACCAACCCAGAGACCAATCTCAAGAATGTATTTTTACTCTAAGAACCCTCAGCTTTTCTTTCTTCTTTGGAACACCCTGTTTACTGCCTAGTGGTTTTTATGGTTTGCAAACTCTAAGACCCTTGAATAAATCTTTATCATTTATTTCCAGTTGAAGCCTCTAGACTCTTTTCGAGTTCATTTGATAACAAGTATAGGGGAACACAGGCAAAGGAGAGTCAAAATGAAATAAATTTTCATTAGCTATATTCTACTTCATCATTTGCCATTCTTGAGAAAATTTAAGAAGAGATGGAAAGGTAATGGCCATAACTCTTAGAATTAGAATAGAAGGCAACTTTATATCCAGTTTATATTTATAAAAAATTGACAATCTGTGCTGGGGAAAATCCTTGCCTAACTCCACGCTCTCATCACCCGCCATTCCCAATTGTAAGAGCATGAAAGAAATTTGTGGATATTATTCCCTGAGTAACGCATCTCAAGGGAACCCTTAATTCTGATATGTGCATTCAAATACAGAAAGAAGCTCCCAATCTCTCTCATTCTAGGCCAAGAACAAAAGGCCGAGGGAGTCTAAACCCAGAATACTTTTTTCCCTACCCTTGAATTCAAGGTTCTGAAATAAAACAGAAAACTATAGTTGGAGACACAACTATCTGATCAAGAAGGATCGGACTTGCTAACTTTTTTAACCAGGATCAACCAAAAGAGTAATATAGATTTGGATGTGAATTCTACTTTCATATTTCCTAAGTGGAAAGTCTTGGGCAAGTCAGGGTCTCTAAGCCTCAGTTTTCTCATCTACAAAAATGCAGATAAAAACTGTACTATTTCACATGTGATTAATACACATAAAAGCTTAGCATAGTGACTGGCACAAGGTTAAGCAGTCAGTAAAGACGAGCTATCATTATTTCAGTTAATACTATCTCTAGTATCATTTCAAAAGGCAATTCTGAGTGTTGAAAAATCTATAGACAATTTATATATTACTATGTGATTTCAAGGGCTGAGAGTGACTAATTCAAGAAAACGTAATATTTCAACTAATGATACTGCTTATAAATATTTTTTTGTTTAGTAATAATCTTACATTTACCGAATGCTTTAAGTATGATAAGGACTTTTATTTTTCCAACCATTTGAGGGCAAATGGCCTACATGATGTCCCATCATCCCTGAATATTTAAAAAGTATTTTCTACAAAGGCATTCTCTTACAAATAAATACAATCATTAAAACCGGGAGATTAACAATGATACATTATGCTCACTGCTTTTAAGGTGTCCCTGCTCCTAGGCCCCTTCTCAGTGACATATAGAGTATGTTGTATACAGCTGACCCTTGAACAACAGAGGTTTGAGCTGAGTGGGTCCACTTATATGTGGATTTTTTTCAATAAATGCTATAAACGTATTTTTTCTTCCTTATGATTTTCTTAATAACGTTTTTCTCTAGCTTATTTTATTGTAATGGTACAGTATATAATACATGTAACATAAAAAATACATCTCAATTGACTGTTTATGTTACTGGTAAGGCTTCCAGTCACTAGTACGCTATTTGCAGTTGTTTTTGGGGAGTCAAAAGTTACATATGGATTTTGGATTGCACAAGGGGTCAGCATTCCTAACCTCCACATTGTTCAAGGGTCAACTATATACTTATGCACATTTAATTCTCTATTTCTGTGTCTGTCTGTCTGTCTGCCTATCTATCTATCTAAAATGAAAACCATGAGTTCATGCCAAAACCCAATACTACAAACAGCATTCTAGTTTCCTCCACTTTCATTTTTGTAACACTTCTCAGACAGTGAGAGGCATGGCTCACATTATCTTTAATAGTTACTTATCTGACTAGTCTCCCTATATGTAACCAATCTCCCATGTGGCTGCCTCCCCTTCCCCACATGGATGCTCTCCTCACCGCCCCCTTCTCTGGCCCAACACTCCAAGCCTTCTCCAAGTGTATAACCTCCTAACCTGTTCAGGCCCCTATTCCTCATGCCTGGCTCCCCTCCTATAAGAATAACCTCCTTACCCTGCTCAAGCTCTACATCCCATATTGAGCTGACCATCTCTGCACCCTTAGGCTCTAACATCTTGCATTTGGAAGCTGCCATGCTCAGCCCACTTGAGTAAGCCTCAGTACACCCCCAGCAAGATACCATCCTACACGGGGATGACTTTCTATACCCTAACAGTCTCCTCATCCTCCCAGGAGATGCCCTTCTCATTCTCTTACCCTGTGCAGCTCTGGACACCCCTCACGGGGGCCAGCCAAGCCACTCTCATACCAGGCTACCCTCCTTCACAGAGACCACAGCGACCCTGCTTAGGCTTCGACAACTTGTACCGGTATGTCCTCCTGTGCAGACTGCTCCTTGCCCCCCACTACACCCTTAACCCACATGGGGACCTTCCTCACCCCTGTCAGGTTCTGAAATCCCACTCTTTCAAGATGACGTGCTCCCCATGCCATGTACCCCACCCAGTGTGGACACTTACCTCGCTTAGTTCCACCTAAAGGTTTTAGTACTGAATTGTTCAAGAAGGGAAGGGAAAGGACAGGAAGAACAACTGATGACATTTTAAAGAAAGAAATACAAGTGAATAAACTGCACAGGCACCCAAAATCAGAGCTAATTAAAAAGATAATCTACTTGTCAAAGTATCTGTTCTTTCTACTTAAAAAAACTTTCATACTAATTCCTTCTAAATTTAAAAGTCAGTTGAAAATTGATAAAGGAAAAAATCTTGTCTTTCTTTTCTAGCCAAACATATATTTTATTTAAGCATCTTAAATTGGCCTTAGAAAATCCAGTTCATTTAAAAAAAAAAAAAAAGACCAATTTTATTTTAAGAGTTTAAGAAATATGGTTGTTTCAAACACCAGAATTAAAAATATCCAGAATATGGAAGTTTGACTTATTTTCAGTATAACAGTACTACTGCTTCCAGTACACTTATTCCAACTCTGCAAAAATGAGCCTTGCTTGTCAGAGAAAACCTTCTCCTTGCTCCTTGTTCCTATAAGGAAGGATGCTTTGTAAGCCCTACCTGAGCGTCTCTTCACCCTAGGAAAATGAAGTGACTGATCTAATTGGTGGTTCTGGGAAGAATAACTGGGTAGACAGAGCTCAGTTCTCCTCCTTTTCCCCTTGGTAGTGAGCTACTGAGAGAATGTACCTGCAGAAGCTCATTTTCTGCTCTGCTTCCATAGCGTGCCGAGCACTGAGTGAATAAGCTGGTCTCTGCCAGACCGCCTGACTCTCCCACCAAGCTACTCCTCTAGTCTGGCCTCTATCAGGAACAGAAGTGACATTTTGGCTTGTATCTTTCTCATTTTTCAAGTTGTTCAAGGTCCAATTAGAAAAGAAGGGTGCCATTTCAGAGGACTTCGGCAATCCAATATCTTAATTAATATATTAAAGTGGAGATTGCTCATTTTCCCAATTTTGACTTAAAAGGACTCCTTCAATTTAAGCTTCTTAAAAACTATTACAAACAAAAAAATCCCTCAAACTCGAACCAACAGCAGATGTTCAAAATAAAAAAATAAGCAAACTTATCTGATCATGCTTATTACTCATTTTAAAAAAACTTCAAAGGCTCATAATTTCCTCCTTATAGAGGCCATAATTTATATTTCCAGTCCTACTTCCAACCCCCATTCTATATTATGATATTAGATTGCTGAATATTTTCAGACTATATCATTTAAACTTCTATACCTTTTCTTATTCTAACTCTTTGCCTGTTCCCTCCAACCAACTCTTCTGCTGGATCACTTAATTTAAGGACCAGCAAACTACGGCCTGTAGGCCAAATCCATATATTTTTGTAAATAACTTTTTTATTGCAACACAGCCATGCTCATTCATTTATATAATGGTTTTGCACTACAACAGCATAGTAGTTGCAATAGAGATCATGTGGCCTGAAAAGCCTAAAATATTTACTATACAGCCCTTTACAAAAAGTTTGCTAACTTCTACTCAGTCTTGTGAAGCCTAGTAATTTCAGATCCATCAAGTCAAAATTAATTGATCTCTCCTCTGCTTTTCCATAATATTATACCAACTCTAATACTTAACATCCCCAATAATTGTGAGCTCTTAAAAAGCAAAGTCTAAACCCTACACCTAGTGTAGACAATAAGCTTTTTTACCCAACCCACAGTTCTCATCTTTCCTAACACTTTTCCCATTCTTGGGGGAAGTATTTTGGAAGAAACTTCTGCCCTTTTCCCTAACCCTTATTCAGTCCTCCCAAAGGAAAGAGGAATGACTAATACTGGCAACATCTTGATAGTTGTTCCTAATGAGATGGGTTAATGTTTTAAAGGCCATTTTTCATGCATGGCCAAGTCTCCTGCTTACTCTGCCTAGATGGTCATACTTACCAATAAGCAAGTTGCTTGGTAAACTCACTGGGGTAGAGTTTCCTTGTATTTTAGAAGAGACCTGCAACTCCAGCTGCTGTCTTTGATAGGTTGGTAAATTCAAATCAGGAGGATATGACGTAAACAATTCCAATGTCTAAGTCTGGCCTCAGTTCCAAGTCAAGTTTTTCAATACAACTTTATCGTCTAAAAAGCTAATACTTTTAAAACAAGCACATAGATACAGAGAACAGACTGGTGCTTGCCAGAGGCAGGGGATGGGGGCAAGCAAAATGGGTGAAAGGGGTCAAAAGGTACAACTGTCCAGTTACCAAATAAATCATGGGGGTGTAATGTACAGCATGGTGACTACAGTTAATAATACTGTATTGTGTATTTGAAAGTTGCTGAAAGAATAAATCTTAAAATCCTCATTACCAGAAAAAACTCAGTCAATTGGCACACAGTAGGATTCAAAATATGTGATGAGTGACAATAGTAAATTAATTGTAAAAAATCATTCCTTTAAAATGTGCAACACACTAATGCCACGTATATCATATCTTAGTGATAAATTGAATTAGGAAAATACTCTTTGAAGAACAAAAATAAATTTATAGTTCACATTCAGTGATTCAAACCAAGCCCATCTTTCTACCTAATTTATCTGACTCAATATTTTGTTACTATCAACTTCCAGGTTAATTAAATAACATAAAATAATCATGAATTCAAAAAAGTATTCCCCATCTTACTGAGTACTGTAAATGGTTTCTCCCACCTAAAAAAGCAAACATCCCTAGACTCCAGATCCTTTCAATTACTGCTTCATTTATCTGCTCCTCAAAATGTGGCATCTCAAAGGAGTAGTGTACTACAAATGTTATATCCACTTATATATATCTTAGTCACTTTCTAACCTAATGTATGGCTTCCATCCCCACCACTCTGCTGAAATTTATCTAGTAAAGGTCACCTAGCATCTCCAAGTTGCCAAAAATAATGTACAATTCCCTGTTTCACGGTATTTAACATTCTTCTCGCCTCTCGGATTTGGTGATGCTACTCTCTCCTGGTTTTCTACCTAGCCAATGGCCTTACTTTTCAGTGTAAAAGTTCAGTGGCCTTTGAAGCTGTTCTTCCTCTGCCCAAAGAACGTTAAGATTCCTTAAGGTGTGTGGCACTGAGTACTATTACTCCTCTCATTATACTAACCCTTACTTCTAGGTTATCGCATCCATTTCCATGGATTTAAGCATTATCTGTATGCTGATAATTCTCTAATTTATATCTTCAGCCCAGAAACCACTATTACATAAATATTAAAGCACCTTCCATAAAAACAAAAAATAGTGAACATTTGAGGACAGATATCCTAGTCACAGATTTCCACCTGTGAAAGGTGAAATGACTTGTGACTAAGGTTACAATGACAAAGGCTAAGGAAGGAACTGTATTCTTTCATTTCTTCATCCTTTGGCCATCTGTGAAGACTTAGTCCTTTGTCCCCACATGTTTACTAAATGGTCTACTATCTAAATATGAAGACTACTTGACAAAGTCACTTCCACAATACCATCAGAAAAGAATTGGCCAATTTGAATAAATGGAGAAAAGACTCAAACTTGTTTTTCCATAAGTACTTGAGAAAAGACTCTAAGGTGCAAATGAATTAGAAAGGTGACTGAGGATGTAGGGTAGAAGATATGACTAAAAAGATACTCAAGAATTTGGGGCAATGTATACATAAAGAGAAACAAAAGCAGATAAAAACAGTTGGGCTGTCTAAAGACGAAACTAGACAAATCGGGGAAGCAGCAGTTTGGTGGACTCTAATCAACTAACTGCATATGGTTAGGAGCTTTTACTTGAAAAAGGACAAATGGATGATACTACTGCTTTACAAACTACAAAAATCAAAGCAGCTATTTCAAACGATAATTTAATGCAAGTTACAGGGTAGACTGAAAGACAGTAAAACCAGCAGTTTTACCTGGCAGATACTCATGTAAATCACAATCTTATCTGAATTTGCCCAAGTGCTTGCTCTTTCAGAAAAACTGAATGCATGAGATATTTTAAAGAAAGTAATAATAATTTGGCAATATATCAAGGTAAAGAAAAAAACGAAGCAAATGTAAATAAGCAGGACAGGGTTGCTACTAATTGTGAGAAAATTCTATGAATAAAGGAAAGGAGAGGAGATATAGAAAAATGATTCTTCACTCTTTTATTTTTTAGAAAACAAAAATTCTCAAAATTTATATTTAGCTTGAATTAAGAACAAAGTGCCATTCTTCAAGTACAAATATGGCATTATCTTGTTATCTTAATGAGATTCCTAGTGGGAGCAGTAGGTTGGTATGGGCCTATTCACAGTCTCCTATCTATATTCTCTGGTGAAAAAAGACTTTTGAAAGAATTACTTAATGATAGATTCAGCCCTAAGTATGGACTCTAATAAAGTTAAATAAGTCCCACAAATGTTGAATCTATGAACTTGGTGCTCTAACTAACCGTTATCATCCATGAATGCTGGCCATGTGTATACCAAAAGAGAAAGAAAATTATCAAAAAAGAAGACAGAAACTTCACAC